>NW_026061768.1:328666-657332 GCF_023897955.1 Schistocerca gregaria
CCAGAGAGAAGAGCGGCCAAGTGACGATCTGGCTTTAAGTCGATTCGATAACAAATGACGAAAACGGACGTATTTCTCAGGTTTTTACAAAATATGAACACTTTTCACATTCTCCCGTGCAACTCGGCTTCTAGTCCTCCTTTCATGCAGATTCTTAAGGTCCTTGCTCATGTCCAAGTCACCAAAGAAGGTTAAAAAGTCAATAATCGATACCTAAAACTTGAACTGTACTATATCCTACTGGCTATTACATCAACTTAGAAGCTTCATCTGTTTTCTACTATGGTGCTTTTAGTGTCTCCGCATTCCGGAGCACGAGACATAGCTTTGCAGACGATAATTACGCCGATTTCAGAGAGAAGAGCGGCCAATGTCATGATCTGGCTGTAAGTCGATTCGATAACAAATGACGAAAACGGACGGATTTGTCTGGTTATTACTACATATGAACACTTTTCACATTTTCTCGTGCAACTCGGCTGCTAGTCCTCCTTTCATGCAGAATCTTAAGGTCGTAGCTCATGTCCAAGGCACCAAAGCCCGCTAAAAAGTCAATAATCGATACCTAAAACTTGAATTGTACTACTTCTCAGTGGCTATCACATCAACTTAGGAGCTTCATCTGTGTTCTACTATGGTGCTTTTAGTGACTCCGCATACCGCAGCATGCGACATAGCTTTGCAGACGATAAGTACAACCGTTTCAGAGAGAAGAGGGGCCAATGTGACGATCTGGCTTTAAGTCGATTCGATAACAAATTACGAAAACGGACGGATTTCTAAGGGTCTTACTACATATGAACCCTTTTCACATTCTCCCGTGCAACGCGACTGCTAGTCCTCTTTTCATGCAGAATCTTAAGGTCCTAGCTCATGACCAAGGCGCCAAAGCCAGCTAATAAGCCAATAATCCATACCTAAAACTTGAATTGTACTACTTCTTACTGGCAATTACTTCATCTTAGAGGCTTCATCTGTGTTCTACTATGGTCCTTTTAGTGTCTCCGCATACCGCAGCACGCGACATAGCTTTGCAGACGATAAGTACAACCGTTTCAGAGAGAAGAGCGGCCAATGTGACGATCTGGCTTTAAGTCGATTCGATAACAAATGACGAAAACGGACGGATATCTCAGGTTTTTACTACATATGAACACTTTTCACATTGTCCCGTGCAACTCGGCTGCTAGTCCTCCTTTCATGCAGAATCTTAAGGTCCTAGCTCATGTCCAAGGCACCAAAGCCAGCTAAAAAGTCAATAATCAGTACCAAAACATAGAATTGTACTTCTTCTTACTTGCTATTACATCAACTTAGAAGCTTCATCTGTGTTCTACTATGGTGCTTTTTGTGTCTCCGCATGCCGCAGCACGCGACATAGCTTTGCAGACGATAAGTACAACCGTTTCAGAGAGAAGAGCGGCCAATGTGACGATCTGGCTTTAAGTCGATTCGATAACAAATGACGAAAACGGACGGATTTCTCAGGTTTTTACTACATATGAACACTTTTCAGATTCTCCCGTGCAACTCGGCTGCTAGTCCTCCTTTCATGCAGAATCTTAAGGTCCTAGCTCATGTCCAAAGCACCAAAGTCAGCTAAAAAGTCAATAATCACTACCTAAAACTTGAATTGTACTACTTCTTACTGGCAATTACATCAACTTAGAAGCTTCATCTGTGTTCTTCTATGGTGCATTTAGTGTCTCCGCATACCGCAGCACGCGACATAGCTTTGCAGACGATAAGTACAGCCGATCCAGAGAGGAGAGCGGCCAATGTGACGATCAGGCTTTAAGTCGAGTCGATAACAAATGACGAAAACGGACGGATTTCTCAGGATTTTACTACATATGAACACTTTTCACATTCTCCCGTGCAACTCGGCTGCTTGTCCTCCTTTCATGCAGAATATTAAGGTATTAGCTCATGTCCAAGGCACCAAAGCCAGCTAAAAAGTCAATAATGGATACCTAAAACTTGAATTGGACTACTTCTTACTGGCTATTACATCAACTTAGAACCTTCATCTATGTTCTACTATGGTGCTTTTAGTGTCTCCGCATACCGCAGCACGCGACATAGCTTTGCAGACGATAAGTACAATCGTTTCAGAGAAAAGAGCGACCAATGTGACGATCTGGATTTAAGTCGATTCGACAACAAATGACGAAGACGGACGAATTTCTCAGGTTTTTATAAAATATGAACACTTTTCACTTTCTCCCGTGCAACTCGGCTGCTAGTCCTCCTTTCATGCAGATTCTTAAGGTCCTAGCTCATGTCCAAGGCACCAAAGCCAGCTAAAAAGTCCATACTCGATACCTAAAACTTGAATTGTACTACATCTTACTTTCTATTACATTAAATTAGATGCTTCATCTGTGTTTTACTATGGTGGCTTTAGTGTCTCCGCATACCGCAGCACACGTCATAGCTTTTCAGACGATAAGTACAGCCATTTCAGAGAGAAGTTTTGCCAATGTGACGATCTGGCTTTAAGTCGATTCGATAACAAATGACGAAAACGGACGGATTTTCGGGTTTTTACTGCATATGAACACTTTTCACATTCTCCCGTGTAACTCGGCTGCTAGTCCTCCTTTCATGCAGAATCTTAAGGTCCTAGCTCATGTCCAAGGCACCAAAGCCTGCTAAAAAGTCAAAAATCGATTCCTAAAACTTGATTTGTACTACTTCTTACTGGCTATTACATCAACGTAGAAGGTTCATCTGTGTTCTACTATGGTGCTTTTAGTATCTCCGCATACCGCAGCACGCGACATAGCTTTGCAGACGATAAGTACAACCGTTTCTGAGTGAAGAGCGGCAAATGTGACGATCTCTCTTTAAGTCGATTCGATAACAAATGACGAAAACAGACGGATTTCTCAGGTTTTTACTACATATGAACCCTTTTCAAATTCTCCCATGCAACTCGGCTGCTAGTTCTCCTTTCATGCAGAATCTTATGGTCCTAGCTCATGTCCAAGGCACCAAAGCCAGCTAAAAAGTCAATAATCAGTAACTAAAACTTGAATTGTACTACTTCTTACTGGCAATTACATCATCTTAGAAGCTTCATCTGTGTTCTACTATGGTCCTTTTAGTGTCTCCGCATACCGCAGCACACGTCATAGCTTTGCAGACGATAAGAACAACCGTTTCAGAGAGAAGAGCGGCCAATGTGAAGATCTGGCTTTAAGTCGATTCGATAACAAATGACGATAACGGGCGAATATCTAGGTTTTTACTACATATGAATACATTCCACATTCTCCCGTGCAACTCGGCTGCTAGTCCTCCTTTCATGCAGAATCTTAAGGTCCTAGCTCATGTCCAAGTCACCAAAGCCATCTAAAAAGTCAATAATCGATACCTAAAACTTGAATTGTACTACTTCTTACTGGTTATTACATCAACTTAGAAGCTACATCTGTGTTCTACTATGGTGCTTTTAGTGTCTCCACATACCGCAGCACGCGACATAGCTTTGCAGACGATAAGTACAACCGTTTCAGAGGGAAGAGCGGCCAATGTGACAATTTGGCTTTAAGTCGATTCAATAACAAATGTCGAAAACGGACGGATTTCTCAGGTTTTTACTACATATGAACACTTTTCACACTCTCCCGTGCAACTCGGCTGCTAGTTCTCCTTTCATGCAGAATGTTAAGGTCCTAGCTCATGTCCAAGGAACCAAAGTAAGCTAAAATGTCAATAATCAATACCTAAAACTTGAATTGTACTACTTCTTACTGGCTATTACATCAACTTAGAAGCTTCATCTGTGTTCTACTATGGTGCTTTTAGGGTCTCCGCATACCGCAGCACGCGACATAGCTTTGCAGACGATAAGTACAACCGTTTCAGAGAGAAGAGCGGCAAATGTGACGATCTGGCTTTAAGTCGATTCGATAACAAATGACGAAAACGCACGGATTTCTCAGGTTTTTACTACATATGAACACTTTTCACATTCTCCCGTGCAACTCGGCTGCTAGTCCTCCTTTCATGCAGATTCTTAAGGTCCTAGCTCATGTCCAAGGCACCAAAGCCAGCTAAAAAGTCAATAATCGATACCTAAAACTTGAATTGTACTACTTCTTAGTGGCTATTACGTCAACTTAGAATCTTCATCTGTGTTCTACTGTAGTGCTTTTAGTGTCTCCGCATACAGCAGCACGCGACATAGCTCTGTAGACGATAAGTACAACCGTTTCAGAGAGAAGAGCGGCCAATGTGACGATCTGGCTTTAAGTCGATTCGATAACAAATGACGAAATCGGACGGATTTCTCAGGTGTTTACTACATATGAACACTTTTCACATTCTCCCGTGCAACTCGGCTGCTAGTCCTCCTTTCATGCAAATTCTTAAGGTCCTAGATCAGGTCCAAGGCACCAAAGCCAGCTAAAATGTCAATAATCAATACCTAAATCTTGAATTGTACTACTTCTTACTGGCTATTACATCAACTTAGAAGCTTCATCTGTGTTCTACTATGGTGCTTTTAGTGTCTCCGCATACCGCAGCACGCGACATAGCTTTGCAGACGATAAGTACAATGGTTCCAGAGAGAAGAGCGGCCAATGTGACGATCTGGCTTTAAGTCGATTCGATAACAAATGACGAAAACGGACGGATTTCTCAGGTTTTTACTACATATGAACACTTTTCACATTCTCCCGTGCAACTCGGCTGCTAGTACTCCTTTCATGCAGAATCTTAAGGTCCTAGCTCATGTCCAAGGCACCAAAGCCAGCTATAAAGTAAATAATCAGTACCTAAAATTTGATTTATACTACTTCTTACTGGCTATTACATCAACTTAGAAGCTTCATCTGTGTTCTACTATGGTTCTTTTAGTGTCTCCACATACCGCAGCACGCGACATAGCTTTGCAGACGATAAGTACAACCGTTTCAGAGAGAAGAGCGGCTAAGTACGATCTGGCTTTAAGTCGATTCGATAACAAATGACGAAAACGGACGGATTTCGCAGGTTTTTACTACATATGAACACTTTTCACATTCTCCCGTGCAACTCGGCTGCTAGTCCTCCTTTCATGCTGAATCTTAAGGTCCTAGCTCATTTCCAAGGCACCAAAGCCAGCTAAGAAGTCAATAATCGATACCTAAAACTTGAATTGCACTACTTCCTACTGGCTATTACATCAAATTAGAAGCTTCATCTGTGTTCTACAATGGTGCTTTTAGTGTCTCCACATACCGCAGCACGCGACATAGCTTTGCAGACGATAAGTACAACCGTTTCAGAGAGAAGAGCGGCCAATGTGACGATTTGGCTTTAAGTCGATTCGATAACAAATGTCGAAAACGGACGGATTTCTCAGGTTTTTACTACATATGAACACTTTTCACATTCTCCCGTGCAACTCGGCTGCTAGTTCTCCTTTAATGCAGAATCTTAAGGTCCTAGCTCATGTCCAAGGAACCAAAGCCAGCTAAAATGTCAATAATCATTACCTAAAACTTGAATTGTACTACTTCTTACTGGCTATTACATCAACTTAGAAGCTTCATCTGTGTTCTACTATGGTGCTTTTAGTGTCTCCACATACCGCAGCACGCGACATAGCTTTGCAGACGATAAGTACAACCGTTTCAGAGAGAAGAGCGGCCAATGTGACGATCTGGCTTTAAGTCGATTCGATAACAAATGACGAAAACGGACGGATTTCTCAGGTTTTTACTACATATAAACACTTTTCACACTCTCCCGTGCAACTCGGCTCCTAGTCCTCCTTTCATGCAGAATCTTAAGGTCCTAGCTCATGTCCAAGGCACCAAAGCCAGCTAAAAAGTCAATAATCAGTACCAAAACATAGAATTGTACTTCTTCTTACTTGCTATTACATCAACTTAGAAGCTTCATCTGTGTTCTACTATGGTGCTTTTTGTGTCTCCGCATGCCGCAGCACGCGACATAGCTTTGCAGACGATAAGTACAACCGTTTCAGAGAGAAGAGCGGCCAATGTGTCGATCTGGCTTTAAGTCGATTCGATAACAAATGACGAAAACGGACGGATTTCTCACGTTTTTACCACATATGAACCCTTTTCAAATTCTCACATGCAACTCGGCTGCTAGTTCTCCTTTCATGCAGAATATTAAGGTCCTAGCTCATGTCCAAGGCACCAAAGCCAGCTAAAAAGTCAATAATCAGTAACTAAAACTTGAATTGTACTACTTCTTACTGGCAATTACATCATCTTAGAAGCTTCATCTGTGTTCTACTATGGTCCTTTTAGTGTCTCCGCATACCGCAGCACGCGACATAGCTTTGCAGACGATAAGTACAACCGTTTCAGAGAGAAGAGCGACCAATGTGACGATCTGGCTTTAAGTCGATTCGATAACAAATGACGAAAACGGACGGATTTCTCAGGTTTTTACTACATATGAACACTTTTCACACTGTCCCGTGCAACTCGGCTGCTACTCCTCTTTTCATGCAGAATCTCAAGGTCCTAGCTCATGTCCAAGGCACCAAAGCCAGCTAAAAAGTCAATAAACGATACCTAAAACTTGAGTTGTACTACTTCTTACTGGCTATTACATCAACTTAGGAGCTTCATCTGTAACTTACTATGGTGGTTATAGTGTCTCCGCATACCGCAGCACACGTCATAGCTTTGCAGACGATAAGAACAACCGTTTCAGAGAGAAGAGCGGCCAATGTGAAGATCTGGCTTTAAGTCGATTCGATAACAAATGACGATAACGGGCGAATATCTAGGTTTTTACTACATATGAATACATTCCACATTCTCCCGTGCAACTCGGCTGCTAGTCCTCCTTTCATGCAGAATCTTAAGGTCCTAGCTCATGTCCAAGGCACCAAAGCCATCTAAAAAGTCAATAATCGATACCTAAAACTTGAATTGTACTACTTCTTACTGGTTATTACATCAACTTAGAAGCTACATCTGTGTTCTACTATGGTGCTTTTAGTGTCTCCACATACCGCAGCACGCGACATAGCATTGCAGACGATAAGTACAACCGTTTCAGAGATAAGAGCGGCCAATGTGACAATTTGGCTTTAAGTCGATTCAATAACAAATGTCGAAAACGGACGGATTTCTCAGGTTTTTACTACATATGAACACTTTTCACATTCTCCCGTGCAACTCGGCTGCTAGTTCTCCTTTCATGCAGAATGTTAAGGTCCTAGCTCATGTCCAAGGAACCAAAGTAAGCTAAAATGTCAATAATTAATACCTAAAACTTGATGTGTACTACATCTTACTGGCTATTACATCAACTTAGAAGCTTCATCTGCGTTCTACTATGGTGCTTTTAGTGTCTCCACATACCGCAGCACGCGACATATCTTTGCAGACGATAAGTACAACCGTTTCAGAGAGAAGAGCGGCCAATGTGACGATCTGGCTTTAAGTCGATTCGATAACAAATGACGAAATCGGACGGATTTCTCAGGTGTTTACTACATATGAACACTTTTCTCATTCTCCCGAGCAACTCGGCTGCTAGTCCACCTTTCATGCAGATTCTTAAGGTCCTAGCTCATGTCCAAGGCACCAAAGCCAGCTAAAAAGTCAATAATCAATACCTAAAACTTGAATTGTACTACTTCTTACTGGCTATTACATCAACTTAGAAGCTGCATCTGTGTTCTACTATGGTGCTTTTAGTGTCTCCGCATACCGCAGCACGCGACATAGCTTTGCAGACGATAAGTACAACGGTTCCTGAGAGAAGAGCGGCCAATTTGACGATCTGGCTTTTAGTCGATTCGATAACAAATGACGAAAACGGACAGATTTCTCAGGTTTTTACTACATATGAACACTTTTCACATTCTCCCGTGCAACTCGGCTGCTAGTCCTCCTTTCATGCAGATTCTTAAGGTCCTAGCTCATGTCCAAGGCACCAAAGCCAGCTAAAAAGTCAATAATCGATACCTAAAACTTGAATTGTACTACTTCTTAGTGGCTATTACGTCAACTTAGAATCTTCATCTGTGTTCTACTGTGGTGCTTTTAGTGTCTCCGCATACCGCAGCACGCGACATAGCTCTGCAGACGATAAGTACAACCGTTTCAGAGAGAGGAGCGGCCAATGTGACGATCTGGCTTTAAGTCGATTCGATAACAAATGACGAAATCGGACGGATTTCTCAGGTGTTTACTACATATGAACACTTTTCACATTCTCCCGTGCAACTCGGCTGCTAGTCCTCCTTTCATGCAGATTCTTAAGGTCCTAGCTCATGTCCAAGGCACCAAAGCCAGCTAAGAAGTCAATAATCGATACCTAAAACTTGAATTGCACTACTTCCTACTGGCTATTACATCAACTTAGAAGCTTCATCTGTGTTCTACTATGGTGCTTTTAGAGTCTCCACATACCGCAGCACGCGACATAGCTTTGCAGACGATAAGTACAACCGTTTCAGAGAGAAGAGCGGCCAATGTGACGATTTGGCTTTAACTCGATTCGATAACAAATGTCGAAAACGGACGGATTTCTCAGGTTTATACTACATATGAACACTTTTCACATTCTCCCGTGCAACTCGGCTGCTAGTTCTCCTTTCATGCAGAATCTTAAGGTCCTAGCTCATGTCCAAGGAACCAAAGCCAGCTAAAATGTCAATAATCAATACCAAAAACTTGAATTGTACTACTTCTTACTGGCTATTACATCAACTTAGAAGCTTCATCTGTGTTCTACTATGGTGCTTTTAGTGTCTCCACATACCGCAGCACGCGACATATCTTTGCAGACGATAAGTACAACCGTTTCAGAGAGAAGAGCGGCCAATGTGACGATCTGGCTTTAAGTCGATTCGATAACAAATGACGAAAACGGACGGATTTCTCAGGTTTTTACTACATATAAACACTTTTCACTCTCTCCCGTGCAACTCGGCTGCAAGTCCTCCTTTCATGCAGAATCTTAAGGTCCTAGCTCATGTCCAAGGCACCAAAGCCAGCTAAAAAGTCAATAATCAGTACCAAAACATAGAATTGTACTTCTTCTTACTTGCTATTACATCAACTTAGAAGCTTCATCTGTGTTCTACTATGGTGCTTTTTGAGACTCCGCATGCCGCAGCACGCGACATAGCTTTGCAGACGATAAGTACAACCGGTTCAGAGAGAGGAGCGGCCAATGTGACGATCTGGCTTTAAGTCGATTCGATAACAAATGACGAAAACGGACGGATTTCTCAGGTTTTTACTACATATGAACACTTTTCACACTGTCCCGTGCAACTCGGCTGCTAGTCCTCCTTTCATGCAGAATCTCAAGGTCCTAGCCCATGTGCAAGGCACCAAAGCCAGCTAAAAAGTCAATAAACGATACCTAAAACTTGTGTTGTACTACTTCTTACTGGCTATTACATCAACTTAGAAGCTTCATCTGTGTTTTACTATGGTGGTTTTAGTGTCTCCGCATACCGCAGCACACGTCATAGCTTTCCAGACGATAAGAACAACCGTTTCAGAGAGAAGAGCGGCCAATGTGAAGATCTGGCTTTAAGTCGATTCGATAACAAACGACGAAAACAAACGGATTTCTCAGGTTTTTACTACATATGAACACTTTTCACATTCTCCCATGCAACTCGGATGCTAGTCCTCCTTTCATGCAGATTCTTAAGGTCCTAGCTCATGTCCAAGGTACCAAAGCCAGCTAAAAAGTCAATAATCAATACCTATTACTTGAATTGTACTACTTCTTACTGGCTATTACATCAACTTAGAAGCTTCATCTGTGTTCTACTATGGTGCTTTTAGTGTCTCCGCATACCGCAGCATGCGACATAGCTTTGCAGACGATAAGTACAACCGTTTCAGAGAGAAGAGCGGCCAAGTACGATCTGGCTTTAAGTCGATTCGATAACAAATGACGAAAACGGACGGATTTCTCAGGTTTTTACTACATATGAACACTTTTCACATTCTCCCGTGCAACTCGGCTGCTAGTCCTCCTTTCATGCAGAATCTTAAAGTCCTAGCTCAATTCCAAGGCACCAAAGCCAGCTAAGAAGTCAATAATCGATACCTAAAACTTGAATTGCACTACTTCCTACTGGCTATTACATCAACTTAGAAGCTTCATCTGTGTTCTGCTATGGTGCTTTTAGTGTCTCCGCATAACGCAGCACGCGACATAGCTTTGAGGACGATAAGTACAACCGTTTCAGAGAGAAGAGCGGCCAATGTGGCGATCTGGCTTTAAGTCGATTCGATAACAAATGACGAAAACGGACGGAGTTCTCAGGTTTTTACTACATATGAACACTTTTCACATTTTCCCGTGCAACTCGGCTGCTAGTCCTCCTTTCATGCAGAATCTTAAGGTCCTAGCTCATGTCCAAGGCACCAAAGCCAGCTAAAAAAAAATAATCAGTACCTAAAACTTGAATTGTACTACTTCTTACTGGCTATTACATCAACTTAGAAGCTTCATCTGTGTTCTACTATGGTGCTTTTAGTGTCTCCGCCCACCGCAGCACGCGACATAGCTTTGCAGACGATAAGTACAACCGTTTCAGAGAGAAGAGCGGCCAAGTGACGATCTGGCTTTAAATCGATTCGATAACAAATGACAAAAACGGACGGATTTCTCAGGTTTTTACTACATATGAACACTTTCACTTTCTCCCGTGCAACTCGGCTGCTAGTCCTCCTTTCATGCAGAAACTTAAGGTCCTAGCTCATGTCCAAGGCACCAAATCCATCTAAGAAGTCAATAATCGATACCTAAAACTTGAATTGTACTACTTCTTACTGGCTATTACATCAACTTAGAAGCTTAATCTGTGTTCTGCTATGGTGCTTTTAGTGTCGCCGCATACCGCAGCACGCTACATAGCTTTGAGGACGATAAGTACAACCGTTTCAGAGAGAAGAGCGGCCAATGTGACGATCTGGCTTTAAGTCGATTCGATAACAAATGACGAAAACGGACGGATTTCGCAGGTTTTTACTACATATGAACACTTTTCACATTTTCACGTGCAACTTGGCTGCTAGTCCTCCTTTCATGCAGAATCTTAAGGTCCTAGCTCATGTCCAAGGCACCAAAGCCAGCTAAAAAGTCATTAATCGATACCTAAAACTTGAATTGTACTACTTCTTACTGGCTATTACATTAAATTAGATGCTTGATCTGTGTTTTACTATGGTGGTTTTAGTGTCTTCGCATACCGCAGCACGCGACATAGCTTTGCAGACGATAAGTACAACCGTTTCAGAGAAAAGAGGGGCCAATTTGACGATCTGGCTTTAAGTCGATTCGATAACAAATGACGAAAACGGACGGATTTCTCAGGTTTTTACTACATATGAACACTTTTCACATTCTCCCGTGCAACTCGGCTGCTAGTTCTCCTTTCCTGCAGAATCTTAAGGTCCTAGCTCATGTCCAAGGCACCAAAGACAGCTAAAAAGTCAATAATCGATACCTAAAACTTGAATTGTACTACTTCTTACTGGCTATTACATCAACTTAGAAGCTTCATCAGTGTTCTACTATGGTGCTTTAAGTGTCTCCGCATACCGCAGCACGCGACATAGCTTTGCAGAAAACAAGTACAACCGTTTCAGAGGTAAGAGCGGCCAATGTGACGATCGGGCTTTAAGTCGATTCGATAACAAATTACGAAAACGGACGGATTTCTCAGGTTTCTACTACATATGAACACATTTCACATTCTCCCGTGCAACGCGGCTGCTAGTCCTCCTTTAATGCATAATCTTAAGGTCCTAGCTCATGTCCAAGGCACCAAAGCCAGCTAAAAAGTCAATAATCGATACCTAAAACTTGAATTGTACTACTTCTTACTTTCTATTACATCAACTTAGAAGCTTCATCTGTGTTCTACTATGGTGCTTTTAGTGTCTCCGCATACCGCAGCATGCGACATAGCTTTGCAGACGGTAAGTACAACCGTTTCAGAGAGAAGAGCTGCCAAGTGGCGATCTGGCTTTAAGTCGATTCGATAACAAATGACGAAAACGGACGGATTTCTCAGGTTTTTACTACATATGAACACTTTTCACATTCTCCCGTGCAACTCGGCTGCTAGTCCTCCTTTTGATGCAGAATCTTAAGGTCCTAGGTCACGTCCAAGGCACCGAAGCCAGCTAAAAAGTTAACAATCAATACCTAAAACTTGAATTGTACTATTTCTTACTGGCTATTACATCATCTTAGAAGCTTCATCTGTGTTCTACTATGGTGCTTTTAGTGTCTCCGAATAAAGCAGTACGCGACATAGCTTTCCAGACGATAAGTACAACCGTTTCAGAGAGCAGAGCGGCCAATGTGACGATTTGGCTTTAAGTCGATTCAATAACAAATGACGAAAACGGACGGATTTCTCAGGTTTTTACTACATATGAACACTTATCACATTCTCCCGTGCAACTCGGCTGCTAGTCCTCCTTTTGATGCAGAATCTTAAGGTCCTAGCTCATGTCCAAGGCACCAAAGCCAGCTAAAAAGTCAATACTAGATACCTAAAACTTGAAGTGTACTGCTTCTTACTGGCTATTACATCAACTTAGAAGCTTCATCTGTGTTCTACTATGGTGCTTTTAGTGTCTCCGCATACCGCAGCACGCGACATAGCTTTGCGGACGATAAGTACAACCGTTTCAGAGAGATGGAAAGCTATGTCGCGTGCTGCGGTATGCGGAGACACTAAAAGAGGCCAATGTGACGATCGGGCTTTAAGTCGATTCGATAACAAATGACGAAAATGGACGCATTTCTCAGGTTTCTACTACATATGAACACATTTCACATTCTCCCGTGCAACGCGACTGCTAGTCCTCCTTTAATGCAGAATCTTAAGGTCCTAGCTCATGTCCAGAGCACCAAAGCCAGCTAAAAAGTCAATAATCGATACCTAAAACTTGAATTGTACTACTTCTTACTGGCTATTACATCATATTAGAAGCTTCATCTGTGTTCTACTATGGTGCTTTTAGTGTCTCCGAATACCGCAGTACGCGACATAGCTTTGCAGACGATAAGTACAACCGTTCCAGAGAGCAGAACGGCCAATGTGACGATTTGGCTTTAAGTCGATTCGATAACAAATGACGAAAACGGACGGATTTCTCAGGTTTTTACTACATATGAACACTTTTCACATTCTCCCGTGCAACTCGGCTGCTAGTCCTCCTTTTGATGCAGAATCTTAAGGTCCTAGCTCATGTCCAAGGCACCAAAGCCAGCTAAAAAGTCAATAATCGATACCTAAAACTTGACGTGTACTACTTCTTACTGGCTATTACATCAACTTCGAAGCTTCATCTGTGTTCTACTATGGTGCTTTTAGTGTCTCCGCACACCGCAGCACGCGACATAGCTATGCAGACGATAAGTACAACCGTTTAAGAGAGAAGAGCGGCCAATGTGACGATCGGGCTTTAAGTCGATTCGATAACAAATGACGAAAATGGACGGATTTCTCAGGTTTCTACTACTTATGAACACATTTCACATTCTCCCGTGCAACGCGGCTGCCAGTCCTCCTTTAATGCAGAATCTTAAGGTCCTAGCTCAAGTCCAAGGCACCAAAGCCAGCTAAAAATTCAATAATCGATACCTAAAACTTGAAGTGTACTACTTCTTACTGGCTATTATATCAACTTAGAAGCTTCATCTGTGTTCTACTATGGTGATTTTATTGTCTCCGCATACCGAAGCACGCGACATAGCTTTGCAGACGATAAGTACAACCGTTTCAGAGAAAAGAGGGGCCAATTTGACGATCTGGCTTTAAGTCGATTCGATAACAAATGACGAAAACGGACGGATTTCTCAGGTTTTTACTACATATGAACACTTTTCACATTCTACCGTGCAACTCGGCTGCTAGTCCTCCTTTTGATGCAGAATCGTAAGGTCCTAGCTCATGTCCAGATCACCAAAGCCAGCTAAAAAGTCAATAATCGATACCTGAAACTTGAATTGTACTACTTCTTACTGGCTATTACATCATCTTAGAAGCTTCATCTGTGTTCTACTATGGTGATTTTATTGTCTCCGCATACCGCAGCACGCGACATAGCTTTGAGGACGATAAGTACAACCGTTTCAGAGAGAGGAGCGGCCAATATGACGTTCTGGCATTAAGTCGATTCGATAACAAATGACGAAAACGGACGGATTTCTCAGGTTTTTACTACATATGAACACTTTTCACATTGTCCCGTGCAACTCGGCTGCTAGTCCTCCTTTTGATGCAGAATCTTAAGGTCCTAGCTCATGTCCAAGGCACCAAAGCCAGCTAAAAAGTCAATAATCGATACCTAAAACTTGAAGTGTACTACTTCTTACTGGCTATTACATCAACTTAAAAGCTTCATCTGTGTTCTACTATGGTGCTTTTAGTGTCTCCGCACACCGCAGCACGCGACATAGCTATGCAGACGATAAGTACAACCGTTTCAGAGAGAAGAGCGGCCAATGTGACGATCTGGCTTTAAGTCGATTCGATAACAAATGACGAAAATGGACGGATTTCTCAGGTTTCTACTACATATGAACACATTTCACATTCTCCCGTGCAACGCGGCTGCTAGTCCTCCTTTAATGCAGAATCTTAAGGTCCTAGCTCATGTCCAAGGCACCAAAGCCATCTAAAAAGTCAATAATCGATACCTAAAACTTGAAGTTTACTACTTCTTACTGGCTATTATATCAACTTAGAAGCTTCATCTGTGTTCTACTATGGTGATTTTATTGTCTCCGCATACCGCAGCACGCGACATAGCTTTGCAGACGATAAGTACAACCGTTTCAGAGAGAAGAGCGGCCAATGTGACGATCGGGCTTTAAGTCGATTCGATAACAAATGACGATAACGGACGTATTTCTCAGGTTTCTACTACATATGAACACTTTTCACATTCTCCCGTGCCACTCGGCTGCTAGTCCTCCTTTCATGCAGAATCTTAAGGTCCTAGCTCATGTCCAGATCACCAAAGCCAGCTAAAAAGTCAATAATCGATACCTAAAACTTGAATTGTACTACTTCTTACTGGCTATTACATCAACTTAGAAGCTTCATCTGTGTTCTACTATGGTGCTTTTAGTGTCTCCGCATACCGCAGCACGCGACATAGCTTTGAGGACGATAAGTACAACCGTTTCAGAGAGAGGAGCGGCCAATGTGACGTTCTGGCATTAAGTCGATTCGATAACAAATGACGAAAACGGACGGATTTCTCAGGTTTTTACTACATCTGAACACTTTTCACATTCTCCCGTGCCACTCGGCTGCTAGTCTTCCTTTCATGCAGAATCTTAGGGTCCAAGCTCATGTCCAGATCACCAAAGCCAGCTAAAAAGTCAATAATCGATACCTAAAACTTGAATTGTACTACTTCTTACTGGCTATTACATCATATTAGAAGCTTCATCTGTGTTCTACTATGGTGCTTTTAGTGTCTCCGCATACCGCAGCACGCGACATAGCTTTCCACATCTCTGAAACGGTTGTACTTATCGTTCGCAAAGCTATGTCGCGTGCTGCGGTATGCGGAGACACTAAAAGCACCATAGTAGAACACAGATGAAGCTTCTAAGTTGATGTAATAGCCAGTAAGAAGTAGTACACTTCAACCGTTTCAGAGAGAAGAGCGGCCAATGTCACGATCTGGCCTTAAGTCGATTCGATAACAAATGACGAAAACGGACAGATTTCTAAGGTTTTTACTACATATGAACACTTTTCACATTCTCCCGTGCAACTCGGCTGCTAGTCCTCCTTTTGATGCAGATTCTTAAGGTCCTAGCTCATGTCCAAGGCTCCAAAGCCAGCTAAAAAGTCAATAATCGATACGTAAAACTTGAATTGTACTACTTCTTACTGGCTATTACATCAACTTAGAAGTTTCATCTGTGTTCTACTATGGTGCTTTTAGTGTCTCCGCATACCGCAGCACGCGACATAGCTTTGAGGACGATAAGTACAACCGTTTCAGAGAGAGGAGCGGCCAATGTGACGTTCTGGCATTAAGTCGATTCGATAACAAATGACGAAAACGGACGGATTTCTCAGGTTTTTACTACATCTGAACACTTTTCACATTCTCCCGTGCCACTCGGCTGCTAGTCCTCCTTTCATGCAGAATCTTAAGGTCCTAGCTCATCTCCAGATCACCAAAGCCAGCTAAAAAGTCAATAATCGATACCTAAAACTCGAATTGTACTACTTCTTACTGGCTATTACATCATCTTAGAAGCTTCATCTGTGTTCTACTATGGTGCTTTTAGTGTCTCCGCATACCGCAGCACGCGACATAGCTTTCCAGACGATAAGTACAACCGTTTCAGAGAGAAGAGCGGCCAATGTGACGATCTGGCTTTAAGTCGATTCGATAACAAATGACGAAAACGGACGGATTTCTCAGGTTTTTACTACATATGAACACTTTTCACATTCTACCGTGCAACGCGGCTGCTAGTCCTCCTTTTGATGCAGAATCTTAAGGTCCTAGCTCATGTCCAAGGCACCAAAGCCAGCTAAAAAGTCAATAATCGATACCTAAAACTTGAAGTGTACTACTTCTTACTGGCTATTACATCAACTTAAAAGCTTCATCTGTGTTCTACTATGGTGCTTTTAGTGTCTCCGCACACCGCAGCACGCGACATAGCTATGCAGACGATAAGTACAACCGTTTCAGAGAGAAGAGCGGCCAATGTGACGATCGGGCTTTAAGTCGATTCGATAACAAATGACGAAAATGGACGGATTTCTCAGGTTTCTACTACATATGAACACATTTCACATTCTCCCGTGCAACGCGGCTGCTAGTCCTCCTTTAATGCAGAATCTTAAGGTCCTAGCTCATGTCCAAGGCACCAAAGCCATCTAAAAAGTCAATAATCGATACCTAAAACTTGAAGTTTACTACTTCTTACTGGCTATTATATCAACTTAGAAGCTTCATCTGTGTTCTACTATGGTGATTTTATTGTCTCCGCATACCGCAGCACGCGACATAGCTTTGCAGACGATAAGTACAACCGTTTCAGAGAGAAGAGCGGCCAATGTGACGATCGGGCTTTAAGTCGATTCGATAACAAATGAGGAAAACGGACGTATTTCTCAGGTTTCTACTACATATGAACACTTTTCACATTCTCCCGTGCCACTCGGCTGCTAGTCCTCCTTTCATGCAGAATCTTAAGGTCCTAGCTCATGTCCAGATCACCAAAGCCAGCTAAAAAGTCAATAATCGATACCTAAAACTTGAATTGTACTACTTCTTACTGGCTATTACATCAACTTAGAAGCTTCATCTGTGTTCTACTATGGTGCTTTTAGTGTCTCCGCATACCGCAGCACGTGACATAGCTTTGAGGACGATAAGTACAACCGTTTCAGAGAGAGGAGCGGCCAATGTGACGTTCTGGCATTAAGTCGATTCGATAACAAATGACGAAAACGGACGGATTTCTCAGGTTTTTACTACATCTGAACACTTTTCACATTCTCCCGTGCCACTCGGCTGCTAGTCCTCCTTTCATGCAGAATCTTAAGGTCCAAGCTCATGTCCAGATCACCAAAGCCAGCTAAAAAGTCAATAATCGATACCTAAAACTTGAATTGTACTACTTCTTACTGGCTATTACATCATATTAGAAGCTTCATCTGTGTTCTACTATGGTGCTTTTAGTGTCTCCGCATACCGCAGCACGCGACATAGCTTTCCATCTCTCTGAAACGGTTGTACTTATCGTTCGCAAAGCTATGTCGCGTGCTGCGGTATGCGGAGACACTAAAAGCACCATAGTAGAACACAGATGAAGCTTCTAAGTTGATGTAATAGCCAGTAAGAAGTAGTACACTTCAACCGTTTCAGAGAGAAGAGCGGCCAATGTCACGATCTGGCCTTAAGTCGATTCGATAACAAATGACGAAAACGGACAGATTTCTAAGGTTTTTACTACATATGAACACTTTTCACATTCTCCCGTGCAACTCGGCTGCTAGTCCTCCTTTTGATGCAAAATCTTAAGGTCCTAGCTCATGTCCAAGGCTCCAAAGCCAGCTAAAAAGTCAATAATCGATACCTAAAACTTGAATTGTACTACTTCTTACTGGCTATTACATCAACTTAGAAGTTGCATCTGTGTTCTACTATGGTGCTTTTAGTGTCTCCGCATACCGCAGCACGCGACATAGCTTTGAGGACGATAAGTACAACCGTTTCAGAGAGAGGAGCGGCCAATGTGACGTTCTGGCATTAAGTCGATTCGATAACAAATGACGAAAACGGACGGATTTCTCAGGTTTTTACTACATCTGAACACTTTTCACATTCTCCCGTGCCACTCGGCTGCTAGTCCTCCTTTCATGCAGAATCTTAAGGTCCTAGCTCATCTCCAGATCACCAAAGCCAGCTAAAAAGTCAATAATCGATACCTAAAACTCGAATTGTACTACTTCTTACTGGCTATTACATCATCTTAGAAGCTTCATCTGTGTTCTACTATGGTGCTTTTAGTGTCTCCGCATACCGCAGCACGCGACATAGCTTTCCAGACGATAAGTACAACCGTTTCAGAGAGAAGAGCGGCCAATGTGACGATCTGGCTTTAAGTCGATTCGATAACAAATGACGAAAACGGAAGGATTTCTCAGGTTTCTACTACATATGAACACATTTCACATTCTCCCGTGCAACGCGGCTGCTAGTCCTCCTTTAATGCAGAATCTTAAGGTCCTAGCTCATGTCTAAGGCACCAAAGCCAGCTAAAAAGTCAATAATCGATACCTAAAACTTGAATTGTACTACTTCTTACTGGCTATTACATCAACTTAGAAGTTTCATCTGTATTCTACTATGGTGCTTTTAGTGTCTCTGCATACCGCAGCACGCGACATAGCTTTGAGGACGATAAGTACAACCGTTTCAGAGAGAGGAGCGGCCAATGTGACGTTCTGGCATTAAGTCGATTCGATAACAAATGACGAAAACGGACGGATTTCTCAGGTTTTTACTACATCTGAACACTTTTCACATTCTCCCGTGCCACTCGGCTGCTAGTCCTCCTTTCATGCAGAATCTTAAGGTCCTAGCTCATCTCCAGATCACCAAAGCCAGCTAAAAAGTCAATAATCGATACCTAAAACTCGAATTGTACTACTTCTTACTGGCTATTACATCATCTTAGAAGCTTCATCTGTGTTCTACTATGGTGCTTTTAGTGTCTCCGCATACCGCAGCACGCGACATAGCTTTCCAGACGATAAGTACAACCGTTTCAGAGAGAAGAGCGGCCAATGTGACGATCTGGCTTTAAGTCGATTCGATAACAAATGACGAAAACGGACGGATTTCTCAGGTTTTTACTACATATGAACACATTTCACATTCTCCCGTGCAACTCGGCTGCTAGTCCTCCTTTAATGCAGAATCTTAAGGTCCTAGCTCACGTCCAAGGCACCAAAGCCAGCTAAAAAGTCAATAATCGATACCTAAAACTTGAATTGTACTACTTCTTACTGGCTATTACATCAACTTAGAAGCTTCATCTGTGTTCTACTATGGTGCTTTTAGTGTCTCCGCATACCGCAGCACGCGACATAGCTTTGAGGACGATAAGTACAACCGTTTCAGAGAGAGGAGCGGCCAATGTGACGTTCTGGCATTAAGTCGATTCGATAACAAATGACGAAAACGGACGGATTTCTCAGGTTTTTACTACATATGAACACTTTTCACATTGTCCCGTGCAACTCGGCTGCTAGTCCTCCTTTCATGCAGAATCTTAAGGTCCTAGCGCATGTCCAGATCACCAAAGCCAGCTAAAAAGTCAATAATCGATACCTAAAACTTGAATTGTACTACCTCTTACTGGCTATTACATCATCTTAGAAGCTTCATCTGTGTTCTACAATGGTGCTTTTAGTGTCTCCGCATACCGCAGCACGCGACATAGCTTTCCAGACGATAAGTACAACCGTTTCAGAGAGAAGAGCGGCCAATGTGACGATCTGGCTTTAAGTCGATTCGATAACAAATGACGAAAACGGACGGATTTCTCAGGTTTTTACTACATATGAACAATTTTCACATTCTCCCGTGCAACTCGGCTGCTAGTCCTCCTTTTGATGCAGAATCTTAAGGACCTAGCTCTTGTCCAAGGAACCAAAGCCAGCTAAAAAGTCAATAATCGATACCTAAAACTTGAAGTGTACTACTTCTTACTGGCTATTATATCAACTTAGAAGCTTCATCTGTGTTCTATTATGGTGATTTTATTGTCTCCGCATACCGCAGCATGCGATATAGCTTTGCAGACGATAAGTACAACCGTTTCAGAGAAAGGAGGGGCCAATTTGACGATCTGGCTTTAAGTCTATTCGATAACAAATGACGAAAACGGACAGATTTCTCAGGTTTTTACTACATATGAACACTTTTCACATTCTCCCGTGCAGCTCGGCTGCTAGTCCTCCTTTCATGCAGAATCTTAAGGTCCTAGCTCATGTCCAAGGCACCAAAGCCAGCTACAAAGTAAATAATCAGTACCTAAAACTTGAATTGTGTTACTTCTTACTGGCTATTACATCAACTTAGAAGCTTCATCTGTGTTCTACTATGGTGCTTTTAGTGTCTCCGCATACCGCAGCATGCGACATAGCTTTGCAGACGATAAGTAGAACCGTTTCAGAGAGAAGAGCAGCCAAGTGACGATCTGGCTTTAAGTCGATTCGATAACAAATGACGTAAACGGACGGATTTCTCAGGTTTTTACTACATATGAACACTTTTCACATTGTCCCGTGCAACTCGGCTGCTAGTCCTCCTTTCATGCAGAATCTTAATGTCCTAGCTCATGTCCAAGGCACCAAAGCCAGCTAAAAAGTCAATAATCACTACCTAAATCTTGAATTGTACTACTTCTTACTGGCTATTACATCAACTTAGAAGCTTCATCTGTGTTCTACTGTGGTGGTTTTAGTGTCTCCGCATACCGCAGCATACGACATAGCTTTGCAAACGATAAGTACAACCGTTTCAGAGAGAAGAGCGGCCAATGTGACGATCGGGCTTTAAGTCGATTCGATAACAAATGACGAAAACGGACGGATTTCTCAGGTTTTTACTACATCTGAACACTTTTCACATTCTCCCGTGCCACTCGGCTGCTAGTCCTCCTTTCATGCAGAATCTTAAGGTCCTAGCTCATCTCCAGATCACCAAAGCCAGCTAAAAAGTCAATAATCGATACCTAAAACTCGAATTGTACTACTTCTTACTGGCTATTACATCATCTTAGAAGCTTCATCTGTGTTCTACTATGGTGCTTTTAGTGTCTCCGCATACCGCAGCACGCGACATAGCTTTCCAGACGATAAGTACAACCGTTTCAGAGAGAAGAGCGGCCAATGTGACGATCTGGCTTTAAGTCGATTCGATAACAAATGACGAAAACGGACGGATTTCTCAGGTTTTTACTACATATGAACACTTTTCACATTCTCCCGTGCAACTCGGCTGCTAGTTCTCCTTTCCTGCAGAATCTTAAGGTCCTAGCTCATGTCCAAGGCACCAAAGACAGCTAAAAAGTCAATAATCGATACCTAAAACTTGAATTGTACTACTTCTTACTGGCTATTACATCAACTTAGAAGCTTCATCAGTGTTCTACTATGGTGCTTTAAGTGTCTCCGCATACCGCAGCACGCGACATAGCTTTGCAGAAAACAAGTACAACCGTTTCAGAGGTAAGAGCGGCCAATGTGACGATCGGGCTTTAAGTCGATTCGATAACAAATTACGAAAACGGACGGATTTCTCAGGTTTCTACTACATATGAACACATTTCACATTCTCCCGTGCAACGCGGCTGCTAGTCCTCCTTTAATGCATAATCTTAAGGTCCTAGCTCATGTCCAAGGCACCAAAGCCAGCTAAAAAGTCAATAATCGATACCTAAAACTTGAATTCTACTACTTCTTACTTTCTATTACATCAACTTAGAAGCTTCATCTGTGTTCTACTATGGTGCTTTTAGTGTCTCCGCATACCGCAGCATGCGACATAGCTTTGCAGACGGTAAGTACAACCGTTTCAGAGAGAAGAGCTGCCAAGTGGCGATCTGGCTTTAAGTCGATTCGATAACAAATGACGAAAACGGACGGATTTCTCAGGTTTTTACTACATATGAACACTTTTCACATTCTCCCGTGCAACTCGGCTGCTAGTCCTCCTTTTGATGCAGAATCTTAAGGTCCAAGCTCATGTCCAAGGCACCAAAGCCAGCTAAAAAGTCAATAATCGATACCTAAAACTTGAAGTGTACTACTTCTTACAGGCTATTATATCAACTTAGAAGCTTCATCTGTGTTCTACTATGGTGATTTTATTGTCTCCGCATACCGCAGCACGCGACATAGCTTTGCAGACGATAAGTACAACCGGTTCAGAGAAAAGAGGGGCCAATTTGACGATCTGGCTTTAAGTCGATTCGATAACAAATGCGAAAACGGACGGATTTCTCAGGTTTTTACTACATATGAACACTTTTCACATTCTCCCGTGCAACTCGGCTGCTAGTCCTCCTTTCATGCAGAATCTTAAGGTCCTAGGTCACGTCCAAGGCACCGAAGCCAGCTAAAAAGTTAACAATCAATACCTAAAACTTGAATTGTACTATTTCTTACTGGCTATTACATCATCTTAGAAGCTTCATCTGTGTTCTACTATGGTGCTTTTAGTGTCTCCGAATAAAGCAGTACGCGACATAGCTTTCCAGACGATAAGTACAACCGTTTCAGAGAGCAGAGCGGCCAATGTGACGATTTGGCTTTAAGTCGATTCAATAACAAATGACGAAAACGGACGGATTTCTCAGGTTTTTACTACATATGAACACTTATCACATTCTCCCGTGCAACTCGGCTGCTAGTCCTCCTTTTGATGCAGAATCTTAAGGTCCTAGCTCATGTCCAAGGCACCAAAGCCAGCTAAAAAGTCAATACTAGATACCTAAAACTTGAAGTGTACTGCTTCTTACTGGCTATTACATCAACTTAGAAGCTTCATCTGTGTTCTACTATGGTGCTTTTAGTGTCTCCGCATACCGCAGCACGCGACATAGCTTTGCGGACGATAAGTACAACCGTTTCAGAGAGATGGAAAGCTATGTCGCGTGCTGCGGTATGCGGAGACACTAAAAGAGGCCAATGTGACGATCGGGCTTTAAGTCGATTCGATAACAAATGACGAAAATGGACGCATTTCTCAGGTTTCTACTACATATGAACACATTTCACATTCTCCCGTGCAACGCGACTGCTAGTCCTCCTTTAATGCAGAATCTTAAGGTCCTAGCTCATGTCCAGAGCACCAAAGCCAGCTAAAAAGTCAATAATCGATACCTAAAACTTGAATTGTACTACTTCTTACTGGCTATTACATCATATTAGAAGCTTCATCTGTGTTCTACTATGGTGCTTTTAGTGTCTCCGAATACCGCAGTACGCGACATAGCTTTGCAGACGATAAGTACAACCGTTCCAGAGAGCAGAACGGCCAATGTGACGATTTGGCTTTAAGTCGATTCGATAACAAATGACGAAAACGGACGGATTTCTCAGGTTTTTACTACATATGAACACTTTTCACATTCTCCCGTGCAACTCGGCTGCTAGTCCTCCTTTTGATGCAGAATCTTAAGGTCCTAGCTCATGTCCAAGGCACCAAAGCCAGCTAAAAAGTCAATAATCGATACCTAAAACTTGACGTGTACTACTTCTTACTGGCTATTACATCAACTTCGAAGCTTCATCTGTGTTCTACTATGGTGCTTTTAGTGTCTCCGCACACTGCAGCACGCGACATAGCTATGCAGACGATAAGTACAACCGTTTAAGAGAGAAGAGCGGCCAATGTGACGATCGGGCTTTAAGTCGATTCGATAACAAATGACGAAAATGGACGGATTTCTCAGGTTTCTACTACTTATGAACACATTTCACATTCTCCCGTGCAACGCGGCTGCCAGTCCTCCTTTAATGCAGAATCTTAAGGTCCTAGCTCAAGTCCAAGGCACCAAAGCCAGCTAAAAATTCAATAATCGATACCTAAAACTTGAAGTGTACTACTTCTTACTGGCTATTATATCAACTTAGAAGCTTCATCTGTGTTCTACTATGGTGATTTTATTGTCTCCGCATACCGAAGCACGCGACATAGCTTTGCAGACGATAAGTACAACCGTTTCAGAGAAAAGAGGGGCCAATTTGACGATCTGGCTTTAAGTCGATTCGATAACAAATGACGAAAACGGACGGATTTCTCAGGTTTTTACTACATATGAACACTTTTCACATTCTACCGTGCAACTCGGCTGCTAGTCCTCCTTTTGATGCAGAATCGTAAGGTCCTAGCTCATGTCCAGATCACCAAAGCCAGCTAAAAAGTCAATAATCGATACCTGAAACTTGAATTGTACTACTTCTTACTGGCTATTACATCATCTTAGAAGCTTCATCTGTGTTCTACTATGGTGATTTTATTGTCTCCGCATACCGCAGCACGCGACATAGCTTTGAGGACGATAAGTACAACCGTTTCAGAGAGAGGAGCGGCCAATATGACGTTCTGGCATTAAGTCGATTCGATAACAAATGACGAAAACGGACGGATTTCTCAGGTTTTTACTACATATGAACACTTTTCACATTGTCCCGTGCAACTCGGCTGCTAGTCCTCCTTTTGATGCAGAATCTTAAGGTCCTAGCTCATGTCCAAGGCACCAAAGCCAGCTAAAAAGTCAATAATCGATACCTAAAACTTGAAGTGTACTACTTCTTACTGGCTATTACATCAACTTAAAAGCTTCATCTGTGTTCTACTATGGTGCTTTTAGTGTCTCCGCACACCGCAGCACGCGACATAGCTATGCAGACGATAAGTACAACCGTTCCAGAGAGAAGAGCGGCCAATGTGACGATCTGGCTTTAAGTCGATTCGATAACAAATGACGAAAATGGACGGATTTCTCAGGTTTCTACTACATATGAACACATTTCACATTCTCCCGTGCAACGCGGCTGCTAGTCCTCCTTTAATGCAGAATCTTAAGGTCCTAGCTCATGTCCAAGGCACCAAAGCCATCTAAAAAGTCAATAATCGATACCTAAAACTTGAAGTTTACTACTTCTTACTGGCTATTATATCAACTTAGAAGCTTCATCTGTGTTCTACTATGGTGATTTTATTGTCTCCGCATACCGCAGCACGCGACATAGCTTTGCAGACGATAAGTACAACCGTTTCAGAGAGAAGAGCGGCCAATGTGACGATCGGGCTTTAAGTCGATTCGATAACGAATGACGATAACGGACGTATTTCTCAGGTTTCTACTACATATGAACACTTTTCACATTCTCCCGTGCCACTCGGCTGCTAGTCCTCCTTTCATGCAGAATCTTAAGGTCCTAGCTCATGTCCAGATCACCAAAGCCAGCTAAAAAGTCAATAATCGATACCTAAAACTTGAATTGTACTACTTCTTACTGGCTATTACATCAACTTATAAGCTTCATCTGTGTTCTACTATGGTGCTTTTAGTGTCTCCGCATACCGCAGCACGCGACATAGCTTTGAGGACGATAAGTACAACCGTTTCAGAGAGAGGAGCGGCCAATGTGACGTTCTGGCATTAAGTCGATTCGATAACAAATGACGAAAACGGACGGATTTCTCAGGTTTTTACTACATCTGAACACTTTTCACATTCTCCCGTGCCACTCGGCTGCTAGTCTTCCTTTCATGCAGAATCTTAGGGTCCAAGCTCATGTCCAGATCACCAAAGCCAGCTAAAAAGTCAATAATCGATACCTAAAACTTGAATTGTACTACTTCTTACTGGCTATTACATCATATTAGAAGCTTCATCTGTGTTCTACTATGGTGCTTTTAGTGTCTCCGCATACCGCAGCACGCGACATAGCTTTCCACATCTCTGAAACGGTTGTACTTATCGTTCGCAAAGCTATGTCGCGTGCTGCGGTATGCGGAGACACTAAAAGCACCATAGTAGAACACAGATGAAGCTTCTAAGTTGATGTAATAGCCAGTAAGAAGTAGTACACTTCAACCGTTTCAGAGAGAAGAGCGGCCAATGTCACGATCTGGCCTTAAGTCGATTCGATAACAAATGACGAAAACGGACAGATTTCTAAGGTTTTTACTACATATGAACACTTTTCACATTCTCCCGTGCAACTCGGCTGCTAGTCCTCCTTTTGATGCAGATTCTTAAGGTCCTAGCTCATGTCCAAGGCTCCAAAGCCAGCTAAAAAGTCAATAATCGATACGTAAAACTTGAATTGTACTACTTCTTACTGGCTATTACATCAACTTAGAAGTTTCATCTGTGTTCTACTATGGTGCTTTTAGTGTCTCCGCATACCGCAGCACGCGACATAGCTTTGAGGACGATAAGTACAACCGTTTCAGAGAGAGGAGCGGCCAATGTGACGTTCTGGCATTAAGTCGATTCGATAACAAATGACGAAAACGGACGGATTTCTCAGGTTTTTACTACATCTGAACACTTTTCACATTCTCCCGTGCCACTCGGCTGCTAGTCCTCCTTTCATGCAGAATCTTAAGGTCCTAGCTCATCTCCAGATCACCAAAGCCAGCTAAAAAGTCAATAATCGATACCTAAAACTCGAATTGTACTACTTCTTACTGGCTATTACATCATCTTAGAAGCTTCATCTGTGTTCTACTATGGTGCTTTTAGTGTCTCCGCATACCGCAGCACGCGACATAGCTTTCCAGACGATAAGTACAACCGTTTCAGAGAGAAGAGCGGCCAATGTGACGATCTGGCTTTAAGTCGATTCGATAACAAATGACGAAAACGGACGGATTTCTCAGGTTTTTACTACATATGAACACTTTTCACATTCTACCGTGCAACGCGGCTGCTAGTCCTCCTTTTGATGCAGAATCTTAAGGTCCTAGCTCATGTCCAAGGCACCAAAGCCAGCTAAAAAGTCAATAATCGATACCTAAAACTTGAAGTGTACTACTTCTTACTGGCTATTACATCAACTTAAAAGCTTCATCTGTGTTCTACTATGGTGCTTTTAGTGTCTCCGCACACCGCAGCACGCGACATAGCTATGCAGACGATAAGTACAACCGTTTCAGAGAGAAGAGCGGCCAATGTGACGATCGGGCTTTAAGTCGATTCGATAACAAATGACGAAAATGGACGGATTTCTCAGGTTTCTACTACATATGAACACATTTCACATTCTCCCGTGCAACGCGGCTGCTAGTCCTCCTTTAATGCAGAATCTTAAGGTCCTAGCTCATGTCCAAGGCACCAAAGCCATCTAAAAAGTCAATAATCGATACCTAAAACTTGAAGTTTACTACTTCTTACTGGCTATTATATCAACTTAGAAGCTTCATCTGTGTTCTACTATGGTGATTTTATTGTCTCCGCATACCGCAGCACGCGACATAGCTTTGCAGACGATAAGTACAACCGTTTCAGAGAGAAGAGCGGCCAATGTGACGATCGGGCTTTAAGTCGATTCGATAACAAATGACGAAAACGGACGTATTTCTCAGGTTTCTACTACATATGAACACTTTTCACATTCTCCCGTGCCACTCGGCTGCTAGTCCTCCTTTCATGCAGAATCTTAAGGTCCTAGCTCATGTCCAGATCACCAAAGCCAGCTAAAAAGTCAATAATCGATACCTAAAACTTGAATTGTACTACTTCTTACTGGCTATTACATCAACTTAGAAGCTTCATCTGTGTTCTACTATGGTGCTTTTAGTGTCTCCGCATACCGCAGCACGTGACATAGCTTTGAGGACGATAAGTACAACCGTTTCAGAGAGAGGAGCGGCCAATGTGACGTTCTGGCATTAAGTCGATTCGATAACAAATGACGAAAACGGACGGATTTCTCAGGTTTTTACTACATCTGAACACTTTTCACATTCTCCCGTGCCACTCGGCTGCTAGTCCTCCTTTCATGCAGAATCTTAAGGTCCAAGCTCATGTCCAGATCACCAAAGCCAGCTAAAAAGTCAATAATCGATACCTAAAACTTGAATTGTACTACTTCTTACTGGCTATTACATCATATTAGAAGCTTCATCTGTGTTCTACTATGGTGCTTTTAGTGTCTCCGCATACCGCAGCACGCGACATAGCTTTCCATCTCTCTGAAACGGTTGTACTTATCGTTCGCAAAGCTATGTCGCGTGCTGCGGTATGCGGAGACACTAAAAGCACCATAGTAGAACACAGATGAAGCTTCTAAGTTGATGTAATAGCCAGTAAGAAGTAGTACACTTCAACCGTTTCAGAGAGAAGAGCGGCCAATGTCACGATCTGGCCTTAAGTCGATTCGATAACAAATGACGAAAACGGACAGATTTCTAAGGTTTTTACTACATATGAACACTTTTCACATTCTCCCGTGCAACTCGGCTGCTAGTCCTCCTTTTGATGCAGAATCTTAAGGTCCTAGCTCATGTCCATGGCTCCAAAGCCAGCTAAAAAGTCAATAATCGATACCTAAAACTTGAATTGTACTACTTCTTACTGGCTATTACATCAACTTAGAAGTTGCATCTGTGTTCTACTATGGTGCTTTTAGTTTCTCCGCATACCGCAGCACGCGACATAGCTTTGAGGACGATAAGTACAACCGTTTCAGAGAGAGGAGCGGCCAATGTGACGTTCTGGCATTAAGTCGATTCGATAACAAATGACGAAAACGGACGGATTTCTCAGGTTTTTACTACATCTGAACACTTTTCACATTCTCCCGTGCCACTCGGCTGCTAGTCCTCCTTTCATGCAGAATCTTAAGGTCCTAGCTCATCTCCAGATCACCAAAGCCAGCTAAAAAGTCAATAATCGATACCTAAAACTCGAATTGTACTACTTCTTACTGGCTATTACATCATCTTAGAAGCTTCATCTGTGTTCTACTATGGTGCTTTTAGTGTCTCCGCATACCGCAGCACGCGACATAGCTTTCCAGACGATAAGTACAACCGTTTCAGAGAGAAGAGCGGCCAATGTGACGATCTGGCTTTAAGTCGATTCGATAACAAATGACGAAAACGGAAGGATTTCTCAGGTTTCTACTACATATGAACACATTTCACATTCTCCCGTGCAACGCGGCTGCTAGTCCTCCTTTAATGCAGAATCTTAAGGTCCTAGCTCATGTCTAAGGCACCAAAGCCAGCTAAAAAGTCAATAATCGATACCTAAAACTTGAATTGTACTACTTCTTACTGGCTATTACATCAACTTAGAAGTTTCATCTGTATTCTACTATGGTGCTTTTAGTGTCTCTGCATACCGCAGCACGCGACATAGCTTTGAGGACGATAAGTACAACCGTTTCAGAGAGAGGAGCGGCCAATGTGACGTTCTGGCATTAAGTCGATTCGATAACAAATGACGAAAACGGACGGATTTCTCAGGTTTTTACTACATATGAACACTTTTCACATTCTCCCGTGCAACTCGGCTGCTAGTCCTCCTTTCATGCAGAATCTTAAGGTCCTAGCGCATGTCCAGATCACCAAAGCCAGCTAAAAAGTCAATAATCGATACCTAAAACTTGAATTGTACTACCTCTTACTGGCTATTACATCATCTTAGAAGCTTCATCTGTGTTCTACAATGGTGCTTTTAGTGTCTCCGCATACCGCAGCACGCGACATAGCTTTCCAGACGATAAGTACAACCGTTTCAGAGAGAAGAGCGGCCAATGTGACGATCTGGCTTTAAGTCGATTCGATAACAAATGACGAAAACGGACGGATTTCTCAGGTTTTTACTACATATGAACAATTTTCACATTCTCCCGTGCCACTCGGCTGCTAGTCCTCCTTTTGATGCAGAATCTTAAGGACCTAGCTCTTGTCCAAGGAACCAAAGTCAGCTAAAAAGTCAATAATCGATACCTAAAACTTGAAGTGTACTACTTCTTACTGGCTATTATATCAACTTAGAAGCTTCATCTGTGTTCTACTATGGTGCTTTTAGTGTCTCCGCATACCGCAGCATGCGACATAGCTTTGCAGACGATAAGTAGAACCGTTTCAGAGAGAAGAGCAGCCAAGTGACGATCTGGCTTTAAGTCGATTCGATAACAAATGACGTAAACGGACGGATTTCTCAGGTTTTTACTACATATGAACACTTTTCACATTGTCCCGTGCAACTCGGCTGCTAGTCCTCCTTTCATGCAGAATCTTAATGTCCTAGCTCATGTCCAAGGCACCAAAGCCAGCTAAAAAGTCAATAATCACTACCTAAATCTTGAATTGTACTACTTCTTACTGGCTATTACATCAACTTAGAAGCTTCATCTGTGTTCTACTGTGGTGGTTTTAGTGTCTCCGCATACCGCAGCATACGACATAGCTTTGCAAACGATAAGTACAACCGTTTCAGAGAAAAGAGCGGCCAATGTGACGATCGGGCTTTAAGTCGATTCGATAACAAATGACGAAAACGGACGGATTTCTCAGGTTTTTACTACATCTGAACACTTTTCACATTCTCCCGTGCCACTCGGCTGCTAGTCTTCCTTTCATGCAGAATCTTAAGGTCCTAGCTCATCTCCAGATCACCAAAGCCAGCTAAAAAGTCAATAATCGATACCTAAAACTCGAATTGTACTACTTCTTACTGGCTATTACATCATCTTAGAAGCTTCATCTGTGTTCTACTATGGTGCTTTTAGTGTCTCCGCATACCGCAGCACGCGACATAGCTTTCCAGACGATAAGTACAACCGTTTCAGAGAGAAGAGCGGCCAATGTGACGATCTGGCTTTAAGTCGATTCGATAACAAATGACGAAAACGGACGGATTTCTCAGGTTTTTACTACATATGAACACTTTTCACATTCTCCCGTGCAACTCGGCTGCTAGTCCTCCTTTCATGCAGAATCTTAAGGTCCTAGCTCATGTCCAGATCACCAAAGCCAGCTAAAAAGTCAATAATCGATACCTAAAACTTGAATTGTACTACTTCTTACTGGCTATTATATCAACTTAGAAGCTTCATCTGTGTTCTACTATGGTGATTTTATTGTCTCCGCATACCGCAGCACGCGACATAGCTTTGCAGACGATAAGTACAAACGTTTCAGAGAGAAGAGCGGCCAATGTGACGATCTGACTTTAAGTCGATTCGATAACAAATGACGAAAACGGACGGATTTCTCAGGTTTCTACTACATATGAACACATTTCACATTCTCCCGTGCAACGCGGCTGCTAGTCCTCCTTTAATGCAGAATCTTAAGGTCCTAGCTCATGTCCAAGGCAACAAGCCAGCTAAAAAGTCAATAATCGATACCTAAAACTTGAAGTGTACTACTTCTTACTGGCTATTATATCAACTTAGAAGCTTCATCTGTGTTCTACTATGGTGATTTTATTGTCTCCGCATACCGCAGCACGCGACATAGCTTTGCAGGCGATAAGTACAACCGTTTCAGAGAAAAGAGGGGCCAATTTGACGATCTGGCTTTAAGTCGATTCGATAACAAATGACGAAAACGGACGGATTTCTCAGGTTTTTACTACATATGAACACTTTTCACATTCTCCCATGCAACTCGGCTGCTAGTCCTCCTTTTGATGCAGAATCTTAAGGTCCTAGCTCATGTCCAGATCACCAAAGCCAGCTAAAAAGTCAATAATCGATACCTAAAACTTGAATTGTACTACTTCTTACTGGCTATTACATCATCTTAGAAGCTTCATCTGTGTTCTACTATGGTGATTTTATTGTCTCCACATACCGCAGCACGCGACATAACTTTGCAGACGATAAGTACAACCGTTTCAGAGAGAAGAGCGGCCAATGTGACGATCGGGCTTTAAGTCGATTCGATAACAAATGACGAAAACGGACGTATTTCTCAGGTTTCTACTACATATGAACACATTTCACATTCTCCCGTGCAACTCGGCTGCTAGTCCTCCTTTAATGCAGAATCTTAAGGTCCTAGCTCACGTCCAAGGCACCAAAGCCAGCTAAAAAGTCAATAATCGATACCTAAAACTTGAATTGTACTACTTCTTACTGGCTATTACATCAACTTAGAAGCTTCATCTGTGTTCTACTATGGTGCTTTTAGTGTCTCCGCATACCGCAGCACGCGACATAGCTTTGAGGACGATAAGTACAACCGTTTCAGAGAGAGGAGCGGCCAATGTGACGTTCTGGCATTAAGTCGATTCGATAACAAATGACGAAAACGGACGGATTTCTCAGATTTTTACTACATATGAACACTTTTCACATTCTCCCGTGCAACTCGGCTGCTAGTCCTCCTTTCATGCAGAATCTTAAGGTCCTAGCTCATGTCCAGATCACCAAAGCCAGCTAAAAAGTCAATAATCGATACCTAAAACTTGAATTGTACTACTTCTTACTGGCTATTATATCAACTTAGAAGCTTCATCTGTGTTCTACTATGGTGATTTTATTGTCTCCGCATACCGCAGCACGCGACATAGCTTTGCAGACGATAAGTACAAACGTTTCAGAGAGAAGAGCAGCCAAGTGGCGATCTGGCTTTAAGTCGATTCGATAACAAATGACGAAAACGGACGGATTTCTCAGGTTTTTACTACATATGAACACTTTTCACATTCTCCCGTGCAACTCGGCTGCTAGTTCTCCTTTCATGCAGAATCTTAAGGTCCTAGGTCATGTCCAAGCCACCAAAGCCGGCCAAAAGGGAATAATCGATAACTAAAACTTGAATTGTACTACTTCTTACTGGCTATTACTTCAACTTAGAAGCTTCTTCTGTGTTCTACTATGGTGCTTTTAGTGTCTCCGCATACCGCAGCACGCGACATAGCTTTGCAGACGATAAGTACAACCGTTTCAGAGGGAAGAGCGGCCATTGTGACGATCGGGCTTTAAGTCGATTCGATAACAAATGACGAAAACGGACGGATTTCTCAGGTTTTTACTACATATGAACACTTTTCACATTGTCCCGTGCAACTCGGCTGCTAGTCCTCCTTTCATGCAGAATCTTAAGGTCCTAGCTCATGTCCAAGGCACTAAAGCCAGCTAAAAAGTCAATAATCAGTACCTAAAACTTGAATTTTACTACTTCTTACTTGCTATTACATTTACTTAAAAGCTTCATCTGTGTTCTACTATGGTGCTTTTCGTGTCTCCGCATACTGCAGCACGCGAAATAGATTTGCAGACGATAAGTACAACCGTTTCAGAGAGAAGAGCGGCCAATGTTACGATCTGGCTTTAAGTCGATTCGATAACAAATGACGAAAACGGACGGATTTCTTAGGTTTTTACTACATATGAACACTTTTTACATTCTCCCGTGCAACTCGGCTGCTAGTCCTCCTTTCATGCAGATTCTTAAGGTCCTAGCTCATGTCCAAGGCACCAAAGCCAGCTATAAAGTCAATAATCAATACCTAAAACTTGAATTGTACTACTCCTTACTGGCTATTACATCAACTTAGAAGCTTCATCTGTGTTCTACTGTGGTGGTTTTAGTGTCTCCGCATACCGCAGCATACGACATAGCTTTGCAAACGATAAGTACAACCGTTTCAGAGAGAAGAGCGGCCAATGTGACGATCTGGCTTTAAGTCGATTCGATATCAAATGACGAAAACGGACGGATTTCTCAGGTTTTTACTACATATGAACACTTTTCACATTCTCACGTGCAACTCGGCTGCTAGTTCTCCTTTCATGCAGAATCTTAAGGTCCTAGGTCATGTCCAAGCCACCAAAGCCGGCCAAAAGGGAATAATCGATAACTAAAACTTGAATTGTACTACTTCTTACTGGCTATTACTTCAACTTAGAAGCTTCTTCTGTGTTCTACTATGGTGCTTTTAGTGTCTCCGCATACCGCAGCACGCGACATAGCTTTGCAGACGATAAGTACAACCGTTTCAGAGGGAAGAGCGGCCATTGTGACGATCGGGCTTTAAGTCGATTCGATAACAAATGACGAAAACGGACGGATTTCTCAGGTTTTTACTACATATGAACACTTTTCACATTGTCCCGTGCAACTCGGCTGCTAGTCCTCCTTTCATGCAGAATCTTAAGGTCCTAGCTCATGTCCAAGGCACCAAAGCCAGCTAAAAAGTCAATAATCAGTACCTAAAACTTGAATTTTACTACTTCTTACTTGCTATTACATTTACATAAAAGCTTCATCTGTGTTCTACTATGGTGCTTTTCGTGTCTCCGCATACCGTAGCACGCGAAATAGCTTTGCAGACGATAAGTACAACCGTTTCAGAGCGAAGAGCGTCCAATGTTACGATCTGGCTTTAAGTCGATTCGATAACAAATGACGAAAACGGACGGATTTCTCAGGTTTTTACCACATATGAACACTTTTTACATTCTCCCGTGCAACTCGGCGTCTAGTCCTCCTTTCATGCAGATTCTTAAGGTCCTAGCTCATGTCCAAGGCACCAAAGCCAGCTATAAAGTCAATAATCAATACCTAAAACTTGAATTGTACTACTTCTTACTGGCTATTACATCAACTTAAAAGCTTCATCTGTGTTCTACTGTGGTGGTTTTAGTGTCTCCGCATACCGCAGCATACGACATAGCTTTGCAAACGATAAGTACAACCGTTTCAGAGAGAAGAGCGGCCAATGTGACGATCGGGCTTTAAGTCGATTCGATAACAAATGACGAAAACGAACGGATTTCTCAGGTTTCAACTACATATGAACACATTTCACATTCTCCCGTGCAACGCGGCTGCTAGTCCTCCTTCTATGCAGAATCTTAAGGTCCTAGCTCATGTCCAAGGCACCAAAGCCAGCTAAAAAGTCAATAATCGATACCTAAAACTTGAATTGTACTACTTCTTACTGGCTATTACATCAACTTAGAAGCTTCATCTGTGTTCTACTATGGTGCTTTTAGTGTCTCCGCACACCGCAGCACGCGACATAGCTTTGCAGACGATAAGTACAACCGTTTCAGAGAAAAAAGGGCCAATGTCACGATCTGGCTTTAAGTCAATTCGATAACAAATGACGAAAACTGACGGATTTCTCAGGTTTTTACTACATATGAACACGTTTCACATTCTCCCGTGCCACTCGGCAGCTAGTCCTCCTTTCATGGAGATTCTTAAGGTCCTAGATCATGTCCAAGGCACCAAAGCCAGCTAAACAGTCAATAATCGATACCTAAAACTTGAATTGTACTACATCTTACTGGCTATTACATCAACTTAGAAGCTTCATCTGTGTTCTACTATGGTGCTTTTAGAGTCTCCGCGTACCGCAGCACGCGAAATAGCTTTGCAGACGATAAGTACAACCGTTTCAGAGAGAAGAGCGGCCAATGTTACGATCTGGCTTTAAGTCGATTCGATAACAAATGACGAAAACGGACGGATTTCTCAGGTTTTTACTACATATGAACACTTTTTACATTCTCCCGTGCAACTCGGCTGCTAGTCCTCCTTTCATGCAGATTCTTAAGGTCCTAGCTCATGTCCAAGGCACCAAAGCCAGCTATAAAGTCAATAATCAATACCTAAAACTTGAATTGTACTACTCCTTACTGGCTATTACATCAACTTAGAAGCTTCATCTGTGTTCTACTGTGGTGGTTTTAGTGTCTCCGCATACCGCAGCATACGACATAGCTTTTCAGACGATAAGTACAACCGTTTCAGAGAGAAGAGCGGCCAATGTGACGATCGGGCTTTAAGTCGATTCGATAACATATGACGAAAACGAACGGATTTCTCAGGTTTCAACTACATATGAACACATTTCGCATTCTCCCGTGCAACGCGGCTGCTAGTCCTCCTTCTATGCAGAATCTTAAGGTCCTAGCTCATGTCCAAGGCACCAAAGCCAGCTAAAAAGTCAATAATCGATACCTAAAACTTGAATTGTACTACTTCTTACTGGCTATTACATCAACTTAGAAGCTTCATCTGTGTTCTACTATGGTGCTTTTAGTGTCTCTGCACACCGCAGCACGCGACATAGCTTTGCAGACGATAAGTACAACCGTTTCAGGGATAAGAGCGGCCAAGTGACGATCTGGCTTTAAGTCGATTCGATAACAAATGACGAAAACTGACGGATTTCTCAGGTTTTTACTACATATGAACACGTTTCACATTCTCGCGTGCAACTCGGCAGCTAGTCCTCCTTTCATGGAGATTCTTAAGGTCCTAGATCATGTCCAAGGCACCAAAGCCAGCTAAACAGTCAATAATCGATACCTAAAACTTGAATTGTACTACATCTTACTGGCTATTACATCAACTTAGAAGCTTCATCTGTGTTCTACTATGGTGCTTTTAGAGTCTCCGCGTACCGCAGCACGCGAAATAGCTTTGCAGACGATAAGTACAACCGTTTCAGAGAGAAGAGCGGCCAATGTTACGATCTGGCTTTAAGTCGATTCGATAACAAATGACGAAAACGGACGGATTTCTCAGGGTTTTACTACATATGAACGCTTTTTACATTCTCCCGTGCAACTCGGCTGCTAGTCCTCCTTTCATGCAGATTCTTAAGGTCCTAGCTCATGTCCAAGGCACCAAAGCCAGCTAAAAAGTCAATAATCAATACCTAAAACTTGAATTGTACTACTTCTTACTGGCTATTACATCAACTTAGAAGCTTCATCTGTGTTCTACTGTGGTGGTTTTAGTGTCTCCGCATACCGCAGCATACGACATAGCTTTGCAAACGATAAGTACAACCGTTTCAGAGAGAAGAGCGGCCAATGTGACGATCGGGCTTTAAGTCGATTCAAAAGCAAATGACGAAAACGAAAGGATTTCCCAGGTTTCTACTACATATGAACACATTTTACATTCTCCCGTGCAACGCGGCTGCTAGTCCTCCTTCTATGCAGAATCTTAAGGTCCTAGCTCATGTCCAAGGCACCAAAGCCAGCTAAAAAGTCAATAATCGATACCTAAAACTTGAATTGTACTACTTCTTACTGGCTATTACATCAACTTAGAAGCTTCATCTGTGTTCTACTATGGTGCTTTTAGTGTCTCCGCACACCGCAGCACGCGACATAGCTTTGCAGACGATAAGTACAACCGTTTCAGAGAAAAGAGGGGCCAATATGACGATCTGGCTTTAAGTCGATTCGATAACAAATGACGAAGACGGACGGATTTCTCAGGTTTTTACTACATATGAACACTTTTCACATTCTCCCGTGCAACTCGGCTGCTAGTCCTCCTTTCATTCTGAATCTTGAGGTCCTAGCTCATGTCCAAGACACCAAAGCCAGCTAAAAAGTCAATAATCGATACCTAAAACTTGAATTGTACTATATATTACTGGCTATTACATCAACTTAGAAGCTTCATCTGTGTTCTACTATGGTGCTTTTAGTGTCTCCGCATACCGCAGCACGCGACACAGCTTTGAAGACGATACGTACAACCGTTTCAGAGAGAAGAGCGGCCAATGTAACGATCTGGCTTTAAGTCGATTCGATAACAAATGACGAAAACGGACGGATTTCTCAGGTTTTTACTACATATGAACACATTTAACATTCTCCCGTGCAACGCGGCTACTAGTCCTCCTTTCATGCAGAATCTTAAGGTCCTACCTCATGTCCAAGGCACCAAAGCCAGCTAAAAAGTCAATAATCGATACCTAAAACTTGAATTGTACTACTTCTTACTGGCTCTTACATCAACTTAGAGGCTTCATCTGTGTTCTACTATGGTGCTTTTAGTGTCTCCGCACACCGCAGCACGCGACATAGCTTTGCAGACGAAAAGTACTACCGTTTCAGAGAAAAGAGGGGCCAATGTGACGATCTGGCTTTAAGTCAATTCGATAACAAATGACGAAAACGGACGGATTTCTCAGGTTTTTACTACATATGAACACTTTTCACATTCTCCCGTGCAACTCGGCTGCTGGTCCTCCTTTTGATGCAGAATCTTAAGGTCCTAGCTCATGTCCAAGGCACCAAAGCCAGCTAAAAAGACAATAATCGATACCTAAAACTTGAATTGTACTACTTCTTACTGGCTATTACATCAACTTAGAAGCTTTATCTGTGTTCCACTATGGTGCTTTTAGTGTCTCCGCATACCGCAGCACGCGACATAGCTTTGAAGACGATAAGTACAACCGTTTCAGAGAGAAGAGCGGCCAATGTGACGATCTGGCTTTAAGTCGATTCGATCACAAATGACGAAAACGGACGGATTTCTCAGGTTTTTACTACATATGAACACTTTTCACATTCTCCCGTGCAACTCGGCTGCTAGTCCTCCTTTCATGCTGAATCTTAAGGTCATAGCTCATGTCCAAGGCACCAAAGCCAGCTAAAAAGACAATAATCGATACCTAAAACTTGAATTGTACTACTTCTTACTGGCTATTACATCGACTTAAAACTTCATCTGTGTTCTACTATGGTGATTTTATTGTCTCCACATACCGCAGCACGCGACATAGCTTTGCAGACGATAAGTATAACCGTTTCAGAGAGAAGAGCGGCCAATGTGACGATCTGGCTTTAAGTCGATTCGATAACAAATGGCGAAAACGGACGGATTTCTCAGGTTTTTACTACATATGAACACTTTTCACATTCTTCCCTGCAACTCGGCTGCTAGTCCTCCTTTCATGCAGATTCTTAAGGTCCTAGCTCATGTCCAAGGCATCAAAGCCAGCTAAAATGTCAATAATCGATACCTAAAACTTGAATTGTACTACTCCTTACTGGCTATTACATCAAATTAGAAGCTTCATCTGTGTTCTACTGTGGTGGTTTCAGTGTCTCCGCCTACCGCAGCATACGACATAGCTTTGCAGACGATAAGTACAACCGTTTCAGAGAGAAGAGCGGCCAATGTGACGATCTGGCCATAAGTCGATTCGATAACAAATGACGAAAACGGATGGATTTCTCAGGTTTTTACTACATATGAACACTTTTCACATTCTCCCGTGCAACTCGGCTGCTAGTCCTCCTTTCATGCAGAATCTTAAGGTCCTAGCTCATGTCCAAGGCACCAAAGCCAGCTAAAAAGTCAATAATCGATACCTAAAACTTCAGTTGTACTACTTCTTACTGTCTATTACATCAACTTAGAAGCTTCATCTGTTTTATACTATGGTGCTTTTAGTGTCTGCGCATACCGCAGCACGCGACATAGCTTTGCAGACGATAAGTACAACCGTTTCAGAGAGAAGAGCGGCCAATGTGACGATCTGGCTTTAAGTCGATTCGATAGCAAATGACGAAAACGGACGGATTTCTCAGGTTTTTACTACATATGAACACTTTTCACATTCTCCCTTGCAACTCGGCTGCTAGTCCTCCTTTCATGCAGAATCTTAAGGTCCTAGCTCATGCCCAAGGCACCAAAGCCAGCTAAAAAGTCAATAATCCATACCTAAAACTTGAATTGTACTACTTCTTATTGTCTATTACATCATCTTAGAAGCTTCATCTGTGTTCTACTATGGTGATTTTAGTGTCTCCGCATACCGCAGCACGCGACATAGCTTTGCAGACGATAAGTACAACCGTATCAGAGAGAAGAGCGGCCAATGTGACGATCTGGCTTTATGTCTATTCGATAACAAATGACGAAAACGGACGGATTTCTCAGGTTTTTACTACATATGAACACCTTTCACATTCTCCCGTGCAACTCGGCTGCTAGTCCTCCTTTCATGCAGAATCTTAAGGTCCTACCTCATGCCCAAGTCACCAAAGCCAGCTAAAAAGTCAATAATCCATACCTAAAACTTGAATTGTACTACTTCTTATTGTCTATTACATCAACTTAGAAGCTTCATCTGTGTTCTACTATGGTGATTTTAGTGTCTCCGCATACCGCAGCACGCGACATAGCTTTGCAGACGATAAGTACAACCGTATCAGAGAGAAGAGCGGCCAATGTGACGATCGGGCTTTAAGTCGATTCGATAACAAATGACGAAAACGGACGGATTTCTCAGGTTTTTACTACATATGAACACATTTCACATTCTCCCGTGCAACGCGGCTGCTAGTCCTCCTTTCATGCAGAATCTTAATGTCCTAGCTCATGTCCAAGGCACCAAAGCTAGCTAAAAAGTAAATAATCAATACCTAAAACTTGAATTGTACTACTTCTTACTGGCTATTACATCAACTTAGAAGCTTCATCTGTGTTCTACTATGGTGCTTTTAGAGTCTCCGCATACCGCAGCACGCGACATAGCTTTGCAGACGATAAGTACAACCGTTTCAGAGAGAAGAGCGGCCAATGTGACGATCTGGCTTTAAGTCGATTCGATAACAAATGACAAAAACGGACGGATTTCTCAGGTTTTTACTACATATGAACACTTTTCACATTCTTCCCTGCAACTCGGCTGCTAGTCCTCCTTTCATGCAGATTCTTAAGGTCCTAGCTCATGTCCAAGGCATCAAAGCCAGTTAAAAAGTCAATGATCGATACCTAAAACTTGAATTGTACTATTTCTTACTGGCTATTACATCAAATTAGAAGCTTCATCTGTGTTCTACTATGGTGCTTTTAGTGTCTCCGCACACCGCAGCACGCGACATAGCTTTGCAGACGATAAGTACAACCGTTTCAGAGAGAAGAGCGGCCAATGTGACGATCTGGCTTTAAGTCGATTAGATAACAAATGATGAAAACGGACGGATTTCTCAGGTTTTTACTACATATGAACACTTTTCACATTCTCCCGTGCAACTCGGCTGCTAGTCCTCCTTTCATGCAGAATCTTAAGGTCCTAGCTCATGTCCAAGGCACCAAAGCCAGCTAAAAAGTCAATAATCAGTACCTAAAACTTGAATTGTACTACTTCTTACTGGCTATTACATCAACTTAGAAGCTTAATCTGTGTTCTACTATGGTGCTTTTAGTGTCTCCGCATACCGCAGCACGCGACATAGCTTTGAAGACGATACGTACAACCGTTTCAGAGAGAAGAGCGGCCAATGTGACGATCTGGCTTTAAGTCGATTCGATAACAAATGACGAAAACGGACGGATTTCTCAGGTTTTTACTACATATGAACACTTTTCACATTCTCCCGTGCAAGTCGGCTGCTAGTCCTCCTTTCATGTAGTATCTTAAGGTCCTAGCTCATGTCCAAGGCACGAAAGCCAGCTAAAAAGTCAATAATCGATACCTAAAACTTGTATTGTACTACTTCTTACAGGCTATTACATCAACTTAGAAGCTTCATCCGTGTTCTACTATGGTGCTTTTAGTGTCTGCGCATAACGCAGCACGCGACATAGCTTTGCAGACGATAAGTACAACCGTTCCAGAGAGAAGAGCGGCCAATGTGACGATCTGGCTTTAAGTCGATTCGATCACAAATGACGAAAACGGACGGATTTCTCAGGTTTTTACTACATATGAACACTTTTCACATTCTCCCGTGCAACTCGGCTGCTAGTCCTCCTTTCATGCTGAATCTTAAGGTCATAGCTCATGTCCAAGGCACCAAAGCCAGCTAAAAAGTCAATAATCGATACCTAAAACTTGAATTGTACTACTTCTTACTGGCTATTACATCGACTTAAAACTTCATCTGTGTTCTACTATGGTGATTTTATTGTCTCCACATACCGCAGCACGCGACATAGCTTTGCAGACGATAAGTACAACCGTTTCAGAGAGAAGAGCGGCCAATGTGACGATCTGGCTTTAAGTCGACTCGATAATAAATGGCGAAAACGGACGGATTTCTCAGGTTTTTACTACATATGAACACTTTTCACATTCTTCCCTGCAACTCGGCTGCTAGTCCTCCTTTCATGCAGATTTTTAAGGTCCTAGCTCATGTCCAAGGCATTAAAGCCAGCTAAAATGTCAATAATCGATACCTAAAACTTGAATTGTACTACTTCTTACTGGTTATTACATCAAATTAGAAGCTTCATCTTTGTTCTACTGTGGTGGTTTCAGTGTCTCCGCCTACAGCAGCATACGACATAGCTTTGCAGACGATAAGTACAACCGTTTCAGAGAGAAGAGCGGCCAATGTGACGATCTGGCTTTAAGTCGATTCGATAACAAATGACGAAAACGGATGGATTTCTCAGGTTTTTACTACATATGAACACTTTTCACATTCTCCCGTGCAACTCGGCTGCTAGTCCTCCTTTCATGCAGAATCTTAAGGTCCTAGCTCATGTCCAAGGCACCAAAGCCAGCTAAAAAGTCAATAATCGATACCTAAAACTTGAATTGTACTACTTCTTACTGGCTATTACATCAACTTAGAAGCTTCATCTGTGTTCTACTATGGTGCTTTTAGTGTCTCCGCATACCGCAGCACGCGACATAGCTTTGCAGACGATAAGTACAACCGTTTCAGAGAGAAGAGCGGCCAATGTGACGATCTGGCTTTAAGTCGATTCGATAACAAATGACGAAAACGGACGGATTTCTCAGGTTTCTACTACATATGAACACATTTCACATTCTCCCGTGCAACGCGGCTGCTAGTCCTCCTATCATGCAGAATCTTAAGGTCCTAGCTTATGTCCAGGGCACCAAAGCCAGCTAAAAAGTCAATAATCGATACCTAAAACTTCAGTTGTACTACTTCTTACTGTGTATTACATCAACTTAGAAGCTTCATCTGTTTTATACTATGGTGCTTTTAGTGTCTGCGCATACCGCAGCACGCGACATAGCTTTGCAGACGATAAGTACAACCGTTTCAGAGAGAAGAGCGGCCAATGTGACGATCTGGCTTTAAGTCGATTCGATAACAAATGACGAAAACGGACGGATTTCTCAGGTTTTTACTACATATGAACACTTTTCAGATTCTCCCGTGCAACTCGGCTGCTAGTCCTCCTTTCATGCAGAATCTTAAGGTCCTAGCCCATGCCCAAGGCACCAAAGCCAGCTAAAAAGTCAATAATCCATACCTAAAACTTGAATTGTACTACTTCTTATTGTCTATTACATCATCTTAGAAGCTTCATCTGTGTTCTACTATGGTGATTTTAGTGTCTCCGCATACCGCAGCACGCGACATAGCTTTGCAGACGATAAGTACAACCGTTTCAGAGAGAAGAGCGGCCAATGTGACGATCGGGCTTTAAGTCGATTCGATAACAAATGATGAAAACGGACGGATTTCTCAGGTTTTTACTACATATGAACACATTTCACATTCTCCCGTGCAACGCGGCTGCTAGTCCTCCTTTCATGCAGAATCTTAATGTCCTAGCTCATGTCCAAGGCACCAAAGCTAGCTAAAAAGTAAATAATCAGTACCTAAAACTTGAATTGTACTACTTCTTACTGGCTATTACATCAACTTAGAAGCTTCATCTGTGTTCTACTATGGTGCTTTTAGTGTCTCCGCATACCGCAGCACGCGACACAGCTTTGAAGACGATACGTACAACCGTTTCAGAGAGAAGAGCGGCCAATGTAACGATCTGGCTTTAAGTCGATTCGATAACAAATGACGAAAACGGACGGATTTCTCAGGTTTTTACTACATATGAACACATTTAACATTCTCCCGTGCAACGCGGCTACTAGTCCTCCTTTCATGCAGAATCTTAAGGTCCTAACTCATGTCCAAGGCACCAAAGCCAGCTAAAAAGTCAATAATCGATACCTAAAACTTGAATTGTACTACTTCTTACTGGCTCTTACATCAACTTAGAGGCTTCATCTGTGTTCTACTATGGTGCTTTTAGTGTCTCCGCACACCGCAGCACGCGACATAGCTTTGCAGACGAAAAGTACTACCGTTTCAGAGAAAAGAGGGGCCAATGTGACGATTTGGCTTTAAGTCAATTCGATAACAAATGACGAAAACGGACGGATTTCTCAGGTTTTTACTACATATGAACACTTTTCACATTCTCCCGTGCAACTCGGCTGCTGGTCCTCCTTTTGATGCAGAATCTTAAGGTCCTAGCTCATGTCCAAGGCACCAAAGCCAGCTAAAAAATCAATAATCGATACCTAAAACTTGAATTGTACTACTTCTTACTGGCTATTACATCAACTTAGAAGCTTTATCTGTGTTCCACTATGGTGCTTTTAGTGTCTCCGCATACCGCAGCACGCGACATAGCTTTGAAGACGATAAGTACAACCGTTTCAGAGAGAAGAGCGGCCAATGTGACGATCTGGCTTTAAGTCGATTCGATCACAAATGACGCAAACGGACGGATTTCTCAGGTTTTTACTACATATGAACACTTTTCACATTCTTCCCTGCAACTCGGCTGCTAGTCCTCCTTTCATGCAGATTCTTAAGGTCCTAGCTCATGTCCAAGGCATCAAAGCCAGCTAAAATGTCAATAATCGATACCTAAAACTTGAATTGTACTACTCCTTACTGGCTATTACATCAAATTAGAAGCTTCATCTGTGTTCTACTGTGGTGGTTTCAGTGTCTCCGCCTATCGCAGCATACGACATAGCTTTGCAGACGATAAGTACAACCGTTTCAGAGAGAAGAGCGGCCAATGTGACGATCTGGCCATAAGTCGATTCGATAACAAATGACGAAAACGGATGGATTTCTCAGGTTTTTACTACATATGAACACTTTTCACATTCTCCCGTGCAACTCGGCTGCTAGTCCTCCTTTCATGCAGAATCTTAAGGTCCTAGCTCATGTCCAAGGCACCAAAGCCAGCTAAAAAGTCAATAATCGATACCTAAAACTTCAGTTGTACTACTTCTTACTGTCTATTACATCAACTTAGAAGCTTCATCTGTTTTATACTATGGTGCTTTTAGTGTCTGCGCATACCGCAGCACGCGACATAGCTTTGCAGACGATATGTACAACCGTTTCAGAGAGAAGAGCGGCCAATGTGACGATCTGGCTTTAAGTCGATTCGATAGCAAATGACGAAAACGGACGGATTTCTCAGGTTTTTACTACATATGAACACTTTTCACATTCTCCCTTGCAACTCGGCTGCTAGTCCTCCTTTCATGCAGAATCTTAAGGTCCTAGCTCATGCCCAAGGCACCAAAGCCAGCTAAAAAGTCAATAATCCATACCTAAAACTTGAATTGTACTACTTCTTATTGTCTATTACATCATCTTAGAAGCTTCATCTGTGTTCTACTATGGTGATTTTAGTGTCTCCGCATACCGCAGCACGCGACATAGCTTTGCAGACGATAAGTACAACCGTATCAGAGAGAAGAGCGGCCAATGTGACGATCTGGCTTTATGTCTATTCGATAACAAATGACGAAAACGGACGGATTTCTCAGGTTTTTACTACATATGAACACCTTTCACATTCTCCCGTGCAACTCGGCTGCTAGTCCTCCTTTCATGCAGAATCTTAAGGTCCTACCTCATGCCCAAGTCACCAAAGCCAGCTAAAAAGTCAATAATCCATACCTAAAACTTGAATTGTACTACTTCTTATTGTCTATTACATCAACTTAGAAGCTTCATCTGTGTTCTACTATGGTGATTTTAGTGTCTCCGCATACCGCAGCACGCGACATAGCTTTGCAGACGATAAGTACAACCGTATCAGAGAGAAGAGCGGCCAATGTGACGATCGGGCTTTAAGTCGATTCGATAACAAATGACGAAAACGGACGGATTTCTCAGGTTTTTACTACATATGAACACATTTCACATTCTCCCGTGCAACGCGGCTGCTAGTCCTCCTTTCATGCAGAATCTTAATGTCCTAGCTCATGTCCAAGGCACCAAAGCTAGCTAAAAAGTAAATAATCAGTACCTAAAACTTGAATTGTACTACTTCTTACTGGCTATTACATCAACTTAGAAGCTTCATCTGTGTTCTACTATGGTGCTTTTAGAGTCTCCGCATACCGCAGCACGCGACATAGCTTTGCAGACGATAAGTACAACCGTTTCAGAGAGAAGAGCGGCCAATGTGACGATCTGGCTTTAAGTCGATTCGATAACAAATGACGAAAACGGACGGATTTCTCAGGTTTTTACTACATATGAACACTTTTCACATTCTTCCCTGCAACTCGGCTGCTAGTCCTCCTTTCATGCAGATTCTTAAGGTCCTAGCTCATGTCCAAGGCATCAAAGCCAGTTAAAAAGTCAATGATCGATACCTAAAACTTGAATTGTACTATTTCTTACTGGCTATTACATCAAATTAGAAGCTTCATCTGTGTTCTACTATGGTGCTTTTAGTGTCTCCGCACACCGCAGCACGCGACATAGCTTTGCAGACGATAAGTATTACCGTTTCAGAGAGAAGAGCGGCCAATGTGACGATCTGGCTTTAAGTCGATTAGATAACAAATGATGAAAACGGACGGATTTCTCAGGTTTTTACTACATATGAACACTTTTCACATTCTCCCGTGCAACTCGGCTGCTAGTCCTCCTTTCATGCAGAATCTTAAGGTCCTAGCTCATGTCCAAGGCACCAAAGCCAGCTAAAAAGTCAATAATCAGTACCTAAAACTTGAATTGTACTACTTCTTACTGGCTATTACATCAACTTAGAAGCTTAATCTGTGTTCTACTATGGTGCTTTTAGTGTCTCCGCATACCGCAGCACGCGACATAGCTTTGAAGACGATACGTACAACCGTTTCAGAGAGAAGAGCGGCCAATGTGACGATCTGGCTTTAAGTCGATTCGATAACAAATGACGAAAACGGACGGATTTCTCAGGTTTTTACTACATATGAACACTTTTCACATTCTCCCGTGCAAGTCGGCTGCTAGTCCTCCTTTCATGTAGTATCTTAAGGTCCTAGCTCATGTCCAAGGCACGAAAGCCAGCTAAAAAGTCAATAATCGATACCTAAAACTTGTATTGTACTACTTCTTACAGGCTATTACATCAACTTAGAAGCTTCATCCGTGTTCTACTATGGTGCTTTTAGTGTCTGCGCATAACGCAGCACGCGACATAGCTTTGCAGACGATAAGTACAACCGTTCCAGAGAGAAGAGCGGCCAATGTGACGATCTGGCTTTAAGTCGATTCGATCACAAATGACGAAAACGGACGGATTTCTCAGGTTTTTACTACATATGAACACTTTTCACATTCTCCCGTGCAACTCGGCTGCTAGTCCTCCTTTCATGCTGAATCTTAAGGTCATAGCTCATGTCCAAGGCACCAAAGCCAGCTAAAAAGTCAATAATCGATACCTAAAACTTGAATTGTACTACTTCTTACTGGCTATTACATCGACTTAAAACTTCATCTGTGTTCTACTATGGTGATTTTATTGTCTCCACATACCGCAGCACGCGACATAGCTTTGCAGACGATAAGTACAACCGTTTCAGAGAGAAGAGCGGCCAATGTGACGATCTGGCTTTAAGTCGACTCGATAATAAATGGCGAAAACGGACGGATTTCTCAGGTTTTTACTACATATGAACACTTTTCACATTCTTCCCTGCAACTCGGCTGCTAGTCCTCCTTTCATGCAGATTTTTAAGGTCCTAGCTCATGTCCAAGGCATCAAAGCCAGCTAAAATGTCAATAATCGATACCTAAAACTTGAATTGTACTACTTCTTACTGGTTATTACATCAAATTAGAAGCTTCATCTTTGTTCTACTGTGGTGGTTTCAGTGTCTCCGCCTACAGCAGCATACGACATAGCTTTGCAGACGATAAGTACAACCGTTTCAGAGAGAAGAGCGGCCAATGTGACGATCTGGCTTTAAGTCGATTCGATAACAAATGACGAAAACGGATGGATTTCTCAGGTTTTTACTACATATGAACACTTTTCACATTCTCCCGTGCAACTCGGCTGCTAGTCCTCCTTTCATGCAGAATCTTAAGGTCCTAGCTCATGTCCAAGGCACCAAAGCCAGCTAAAAAGTCAATAATCGATACCTAAAACTTGAATTGTACTACTTCTTACTGGCTATTACATCAACTTAGAAGCTTCATCTGTGTTCTACTATGGTGCTTTTAGTGTCTCCGCATACCGCAGCACGCGACATAGCTTTGCAGACGATAAGTACAACCGTTTCAGAGAGAAGAGCGGCCAATGTGACGATCTGGCTTTAAGTCGATTCGATAACAAATGACGAAAACGGACGGATTTCTCAGGTTTCTACTACATATGAACACATTTCACATTCTCCCGTGCAACGCGGCTGCTAGTCCTCCTATCATGCAGAATCTTAAGGTCCTAGCTTATGTCCAAGGCACCAAAGCCAGCTAAAAAGTCAATAATCGATACCTAAAACTTCAGTTGTACTACTTCTTACTGTGTATTACATCAACTTAGAAGCTTCATCTGTTTTATACTATGGTGCTTTTAGTGTCTGCGCATACCGCAGCACGCGACATAGCTTTGCAGACGATAAGTACAACCGTTTCAGAGAGAAGAGCGGCCAATGTGACGATCTGGCTTTAAGTCGATTCGATAACAAATGACGAAAACGGACGGATTTCTCAGGTTTTTACTACATATGAACACTTTTCAGATTCTCCCGTGCAACTCGGCTGCTAGTCCTCCTTTCATGCAGAATCTTAAGGTCCTAGCCCATGCCCAAGGCACCAAAGCCAGCTAAAAAGTCAATAATCCATACCTAAAACTTGAATTGTACTACTTCTTATTGTCTATTACATCATCTTAGAAGCTTCATCTGTGTTCTACTATGGTGATTTTAGTGTCTCCGCATACCGCAGCACGCGACATAGCTTTCCAGACGATAAGTACAACCGTTTCAGAGAGAAGAGCGGCCAATGTGACGATCGGGCTTTAAGTCGATTCGATAACAAATGATGAAAACGGACGGATTTCTCAGGTTTTTACTACATATGAACACATTTCACATTCTCCCGTGCAACGCGGCTGCTAGTCCTCCTTTCATGCAGAATCTTAATGTCCTAGCTCATGTCCAAGGCACCAAAGCTAGCTAAAAAGTAAATAATCAGTACCTAAAACTTGAATTGTACTACTTCTTACTGGCTATTACATCAACTTAGAAGCTTCATCTGTGTTCTACTATGGTGCTTTTAGAGTCTCCGCATACCGCAGCACGCGACATAGCTTTGCAGACGATAAGTACAACCGTTTCAGAGAGAAGAGCGGCCAATGTGACGATCTGGCTTTAAGTCGATTCGATAACAAATGACGAAAACGGACGGATTTCTCAGGTTTTTACTACATATGAACACTTTTCACATTCTTCCCTGCAACTCGGCTGCTAGTCCTCCTTTCATGCAGATTCTTAAGGTCCTAGCTCATGTCCAAGGCATCAAAGCCAGTTAAAAAGTCAATGATCGATACCTAAAACTTGAATTGTACTATTTCTTACTGGCTATTACATCAAATTAGAAGCTTCATCTGTGTTCTACTGTGGAGGTTTCAGTGTCTCCGCCTACCGCAGCATACGACATAGCTTTGCAGACGATAAGTACAACCGTTTCAGAGAGAAGAGCGGCCAATGTGACGATCTGGCTTTAAGTCGATTAGATAACAAATGATGAAAACGGACGGATTTCTCAGGTTTTTACTACATATGAACACTTTTCACATTCTCCCGTGCAACTCGGCTGCTAGTCCTCCTTTCATGCAGAATCTTAAGGTCCTAGCTCATGTCCAAGGCACCAAAGCCAGCTAAAAAGTCAATAATCAGTACCTAAAACTTGAATTGTACTACTTCTTACTGGCTATTACATCAACCTAGAAGCTTAATCTGTGTTCTACTATGGTGCTTTTAGTGTCTCCGCATACCACAGCACGCGACATAGCTTTGAAGACGATACGTACAACCGTTTCAGAGAGAAGAGCGGCCAATGTGACGATCTGGCTTTAAGTCGATTCGATAACAAATGACGAAAACGGACGGATTTCTCAGGTTTTTACTACATATGAACACTTTTCACATTCTACCGTGCAAGTCGGCTGCTAGTCCTCCTTTCATGTAGTATCTTAAGGTCCTAGCTCATGTCCAAGGCACGAAAGCCAGCTAAAAAGTCAATAATCGATACCTAAAACTTGTATTGTACTACTTCTTACAGTCTATTACATCAACTTAGAAGCTTCATCCGTGTTCTACTATGGTGCTTTTAGTGTCTCCGCATACCGCAGCACGCGACATAGCTTTGCAGACGATAAGTACAAACGTTCCAGAGAGAAGAGCGGCCAATGTGACGATCTGGCTTTAAGTCGATTCGATAACAAATGGCGAAAACGGACGGATTTCTCAGGTTTTTACTACATATGAACACTTTTCACATTCTTCCCTGCAACTCGGCTGCTAGTCCTCCTTTCGTGCAGATTCTTAAGGTCCTAGCTCATGTCCAAGGCATCAAAGCCAGCTAAAATGTCAATAATCGATACCTAAAACTTGAATTGTACTACTTCTTACTGGCTATTACATCAAATTAGAAGCTTAATCTGTGTTCTACTATGGTGGTTTCAGTGTCTCCGCCTACCGCAGCATACGACATAGCTTTGCAGACGTTAAGTACAACCGTTTCAGAGAGAAGAGCGGCCAATGTGACGATCTGGCCATAAGTCGATTCGATAACAAATGACGAAAACGGATGGATTTCTCAGGTTTTTACTACATATGAACACTTTTCACATTCTCCCGTGCAACTCGGCTGCTAGTCCTCCTTTCATGCAGAATCTTAAGGTCCTAGCTCATGTCCAAGGCACCAAAGCCAGCTAAAAAGTCAATAATCGATACCTAAAACTTGAATTGTACTACTTCTTACTGGCTATTACATCAACTTAGAAGCTTAATCTGTGTTCTACTATGGTGCTTTTAGTGTCTCCGCATACCGCATCACGCGACATAGCTTTGCAGGCGATAAGTACAACCGTTTCAGAGAGAAGAGTGGCCAATGTGACGATCTGGCTTTAAGTCGATTCGATAACAAATGACGAAAACGGACGGATTTCTCAGGTTTCTACTACATATGAACACATTTCACATTCTCCCGTGCAACGCGGCTGCTAGTCCTCCTATCATGCAGAATCTTAAGGTCCTAGCTTATGTCCAAGGCACCAAAGCCAGCTAAAAAGTCAATAATCGATACCTAAAACTTCAGTTGTACTACTTCTTACTGTCTATTACATCAACTTAGAAGCTTCATCTGTTTTATACTATGGTGCTTTTAGTGTCTGCGCATACCGCAGCACGCGACATAGCTTTGCAGACGATAAGTACAACCGTTTCAGAGAGAAGAGCGGCCAATGTGACGATCTGGCTTTAAGTCGATTCGATAACAAATGACGAAAACGGACGGATTTCTCAGGTTTTTACTACATATGAACACTTTTCACATTCTTCCCTGCAACTCGGCTGCTAGTCCTCCTTTCATGCAGATTCTTAAGGTCCTAGCTCATGTCCAAGGCATCAAAGCCAGTTAAAAAGTCAATGATCGATACCTAAAACTTGAATTGTACTATTTCTTACTGGCTATTACATCAAATTAGAAGCTTCATCTGTGTTCTACTGTGGAGGTTTCAGTGTCTCCGCCTACCGCAGCATACGACATAGCTTTGCAGACGATAAGTACAACCGTTTCAGAGAGAAGAGCGGCCAATGTGACGATCTGGCTTTAAGTCGATTAGATAACAAATGATGAAAACGGACGGATTTCTCAGGTTTTTACTACATATGAACACTTTTCACATTCTCCCGTGCAACTCGGCTGCTAGTCCTCCTTTCATGCAGAATCTTAAGGTCCTAGCTCATGTCCAAGGCACCAAAGCCAGCTAAAAAGTCAATAATCAGTACCTAAAACTTGAATTGTACTACTTCTTACTGGCTATTACATCAACTTAGAAGCTTAATCTGTGTTCTACTATGGTGCTTTTAGTGTCTCCGCATACCACAGCACGCGACATAGCTTTGAAGACGATACGTACAACCGTTTCAGAGAGAAGAGCGGCCAATGTGACGATCTGGCTTTAAGTCGATTCGATCACAAATGACGAAAACGGACGGATTTCTCAGGTTTTTACTACATATGAACACTTTTCACATTCTCCCGTGCAACTCGGCTGCTAGTCCTCCTTTCATGCTGAATCTTAAGGTCATAGCTCATGTCCAAGGCACCAAAGCCAGCTAAAAAGTCAATAATCGATACCTAAAACTTGAATTGTACTACTTCTTACTGGCTATTACATCGACTTAAAACTTCATCTGTGTTCTACTATGGTGATTTTATTGTCTCCACATACCGCAGCACGCGACATAGCTTTGCAGACGATAAGTACAACCGTTTCAGAGAGAAGAGCGGCCAATGTGACGATATGGCTTTAAGTCGATTCGATAACAAATGGCGAAAACGGACGGATTTCTCAGGTTTTTACTACATATGAACACTTTTCACATTCTTCCCTGCAACTCGGCTGCTAGTCCTCCTTTCGTGCAGATTCTTAAGGTCCTAGCTCATGTCCAAGGCATCAAAGCCAGCTAAAATGTCAATAATCGATACCTAAAACTTGAATTGTACTACTTCTTACTGGCTATTACATCAAATTAGAAGCTTAATCTGTGTTCTACTATGGTGGTTTCAGTGTCTCCGCCTACCGCAGCATACGACATAGCTTTGCAGACGTTAAGTACAACCTTTTCAGAGAGAAGAGCGGCCAATGTGACGATCTGGCCATAAGTCGATTCGATAACAAATGACGAAAACGGATGGATTTCTCAGGTTTTTACTACATATGAACACTTTTCACATTGTCCCGTGCAACTCGGCTGCTAGTCCTCCTTTCATGCAGAATCTTAAGGTCCTAGCTCATGTCCAAGGCACCAAAGCCAGCTAAAAAGTCAATAATCGATACCTAAAACTTGAATTGTACTACTTCTTACTGGCTATTACATCAACTTAGAAGCTTAATCTGTGTTCTACTATGGTGCTGTTAGTGTCTCCGCATACCGCATCACGCGACATAGCTTTGCAGGCGATAAGTACAACCGTTTCAGAGAGAAGAGCGGCCAATGTGACGATCTGGCTTTAAGTCGATTCGATAACAAATGACGAAAACGGACGGATTTCTCAGGTTTCTACTACATATGAACACATTTCACATTCTCCCGTGCAACGCGGCTGCTAGTCCTCCTATCATGCAGAATCTTAAGGTCCTAGCTTATGTCCAAGGCACCAAAGCCAGCTAAAAAGTCAATAATCGATACCTAAAACTTCAGTTGTACTACTTCTTACTGTCTATTACATCAACTTAGAAGCTTCATCTGTTTTATACTATGGTGCTTTTAGTGTCTGCGCATACCGCAGCACGCGACATAGCTTTGCAGACGATAAGTACAACCGTTTCAGAGAGAAGAGCGGCCAATGTGACGATCTGGCTTTAAGTCGATTCGATAACAAATGACGAAAACGGATGGATTTCTCAGGTTTTTACTACATATGAACACTTTTCACATTCTCCCGTGCAACTCGGCTGCTAGTCCTCCTTTCATGCAGAATCTTAAGGTCCTAGCTCATGCCCAAGGCACCAAAGCCAGCTAAAAATTCAATAATCCATACCTAAAACTTGAATTGTACTACTTCTTATTGTCTATTACATCATCTTAGAAGCTTCATCTGTGTTCTACTATGGTGATTTTAGTGTCTCCGCATACCGCAGCACGCGACATAGCTTTGCAGACGATAAGTACAACCGTTTCAGAGAGAAGAGCGGCCAATGTGACGATCGCCCTTTAAGTCGATTCGATAACAAATGACGAAAACGGACGGATTTCTCAGGTTTTTACTACATATGAACACATTTCACATTCTCCCGTGCAACGCGGCTGCTAGTCCTCCTTTCATGCAGAATCTTAATGTCCTAGCTCATGTCCAAGGCACCAAAGCTAGCTAAAAAGTAAATAATCAGTACCTAAAACTTGAATTGTACTACCTCTTACTGGCTATTACATCAACTTAGAAGCTTCATCTGTGTTCTACTATGGTGCTTTTAGAGTCTCCGCATACCGCAGCACGCGACATAGCTTTGCAGACGATAAGTACAACCGTTTCAGAGAGAAGAGCGGCCAATGTGACGATCTGGCTTTAAGTCGATTCGATAACAAATGACGAAAACGGACGGATTTCTCAGGTTTTTACTACATATGAACACTTTTCACATTCTTCCCTGCAACTGGGCTGCTAGTCCTCCTTTCATGCAGATTCTTAAGGTCCTAGCCCATGTCCAAGGCATCAAAGCCAGTTAAAAAGTCAATGATCGATACCTAAAACTTGAATTGTACTATTTCTTACTGGCTATTACATCAAATTAGAAGCTTCATCTGTGTTCTACTGTGGAGGTTTCAGTGTCTCCGCCTACCGCAGCATACGACATAGCTTTGCAGACGATAAGTACAACCGTTTCAGAGAGAAGAGCGGCCAATGTGACGATCTGGCTTTAAGGCGATTCGATAACAAATGATGAAAACGGACGGATTTCTCAGGTTTTTACTACATATGAACACTTATCACATTCTCCCGTGCAACTCGGCTGCTAGTCCTCCTTTCATGCAGAATCTTAAGGTCCTAGCTCATGTCCAAGGCACCAAAGCCAGCTAAAAAGTCAATAATCAGTACCTAAAACTTGAATTGTACTACTTCTTACTGGCTATTACATCAACTTAGAAGCTTAATCTGTGTTCTACTATGGTGCTTTTAGTGTCTCCGCATACCACAGCACGCGACATAGCTTTGAAGACGATACGTACAACCGTTTCAGAGAGAAGAGCGGCCAATGTGACGATCTGGCTTTAAGTCGATTCGATAACAAATGACGAAAACGGACGGATTTCTCAGGTTTTTACTACATATGAACACTTTTCACATTCTACCGTGCAAGTCGGCTGCTAGTCCTCCTTTCATGTAGTATCTTAAGGTCCTAGCTCATGTCCAAGGCACGAAAGCCAGCTAAAAAGTCAATAATCGATACCTAAAACTTGTATTGTACTACTTCTTACAGGCTATTACATCAACTTAGAAGCTTCATCCGTGTTCTACTATGGTGCTTTTAGTGTCTCCGCATACCGCAGCACGCGACATAGCTTTGAGGACGATACGTACAACCGTTTCAGAGAGAAGAGCGGCCAATGTGACGATCTGGCTTTAAGTCGATTCGATAACAAATGACGAAAACGGACGGATTTCTCAGGTTTTTACTACATATGAACACATTTCACATTCTCCCGTGCAACGCGGCTGCTAGTCCTCCTTTCATGCAGAATCTTAATGTCCTAGCTCATGTCCAAGGCACCAAAGCTAGCTAAAAAGTAAATAATCAGTACCTAAAACTTGAATTGTACTACCTCTTACTGGCTATTACATCAACTTAGAAGCTTCATCTGTGTTCTACTATGGTGCTTTTAGAGTCTCCGCATACCGCAGCACGCGACATAGCTTTGCAGACGATAAGTACAACCGTTTCAGAGAGAAGAGCGGCCAATGTGACGATCTGGCTTTAAGTCGATTCGATAACAAATGACGAAAACGGACGGATTTCTCAGGTTTTTACTACATATGAACACTTTTCACATTCTTCCCTGCAACTCGGCTGCTAGTCCTCCTTTCATGCAGATTCTTAAGGTCCTAGCCCATGTCCAAGGCATCAAAGCCAGTTAAAAAGTCAATGATCGATACCTAAAACTTGAATTGTACTATTTCTTACTGGCTATTACATCAAATTAGAAGCTTCATCTGTGTTCTACTGTGGAGGTTTCAGTGTCTCCGCCTACCGCAGCATACGACATAGCTTTGCAGACGATAAGTACAACCGTTTCAGAGAGAAGAGCGGCCAATGTGACGATCTGGCTTTAAGGCGATTCGATAACAAATGATGAAAACGGACGGATTTCTCAGGTTTTTACTACATATGAACACTTATCACATTCTCCCGTGCAACTCGGCTGCTAGTCCTCCTTTCATGCAGAATCTTAAGGTCCTAGCTCATGTCCAAGGCACCAAAGCCAGCTAAAAAGTCAATAATCAGTACCTAAAACTTGAATTGTACTACTTCTTACTGGCTATTACATCAACTTAGAAGCTTAATCTGTGTTCTACTATGGTGCTTTTAGTGTCTCCGCATACCGCAGCATACGACATAGCTTTGCAGACGATAAGTACAGCCGTTTCAGAGAGAAGAGCGGCCAAGTGACGATCTGGCTTTAAGGCGATTCGATAACAAATGACGAAAACGAACGGATTTCTCAGGTTTCAACTACATATGAACACATTTCACATTCTCCCGTGCAACGCGGCTGCTAGTCCTCCTTCAATGCAGAATCTTAAGGTCCTAGCTCATGTCCAAGGCACCAAAGCCAGCTAAAAAGTCAATAATCAGTACCTAAAACTTGAATTGTACTACTTCTTACTGGCTATTACTTCAACTTAGAAGCTTAATCTGTGTTCTACTATGGTGCTTTTAGTGTCTCCGCATACCGCAGCACGCGACATAGCTTTGAGGACGATACGTACAACCGTTTCAGAGAGAAGAGCGGCCAATGTGACGATCTGGCTTTAAGTCGATTCGATAACAAATGACGAAAACGGACGGATTTCTCAGGTTTTTACTACATATGAACACTTTTCACATTCTCCCGTGCAAGTCGGCTGCTAGTCCTCCTTTCATGTAGTATCTTAAGGTCCTAGCTCATGTCCAAGGCACGAAAGCCAGCTAAAAAGTCAATAATCGATACCTAAAACTTGTATTGAACTACTTCTTACAGGCTATTACATCAACTTAGAAGCTTCATCCGTGTTCTACTATGGTGCTTTTAGTGTCTCCGCATACCGCAGCACGCGACATAGCTTTGCAGACGATAAGTACAACCGTTCCAGAGAGAAGAGCGGCCAATGTGACGATCTGGCTTTAAGTCGATTCGATCACAAATGACGAAAACGGACGGATATCTCAGGTTTCTACTACATATGAACACTTTTCACATTCTCCCGTGCAACTCGGCTGCTAGTCCTCCTTTCATGCTGAATCTTAAGGTCATAGCTCATGTCCAAGGCACCAAAGCCAGCTAAAAAGTCAATAATCGATACCTAAAACTTGAATTGTACTACTTCTTACTGGCTATTACATCGACTTAAAACTTCATCTGTGTTCTACTATGGTGATTTTATTGTCTGCACATACCGCAGCACGCGACATAGCTTTGCAGACGATAAGTACAACCGTTTCAGAGAGAAGAGCGGCCAATGTGACGATCTGGCTTTAAGTCGATTCGATAACAAATGGCGAAAACGGACGGATTTCTCAGGTTTTTACTACATATGAACACTTTTCACATTCTTCCCTGCAACTCGGCTGCTAGTCCTCCTTTCATGCAGATTCTTAAGGTCCTAGCTCATGTCCAAGGCATCAAAGCCAGCTAAAATGTCAATAATCGATAACTAAAACTTGAATTGTACTACTTCTTACTGGCTATTACATCAAATTAGAAGCTTCATCTGTGTTCTACTGTGGTGGTTTCAGTGTCTCCGCCTACCGCAGCATACGACATAGCTTTGCAGACGATAAGTACAACCGTTTCAGAGAGAGGAGCGGCCAATGTGACGTTCTGGCATTAAGTCGATTCGATAACAAATGACGAAAACGGACGGATTTCTCAGATTTTTACTACATATGAACACTTTTCACATTCTCCCGTGCAACTCGGCTGCTAGTCCTCCTTTCATGCAGAATCTTAAGGTCCTAGCGCATGTCCAGATCACCAAAGCCAGCTAAAAAGTCAATAATCGATACCTAAAACTTGAATTGTACTACCTCTTACTGGCTATTACATCATCTTAGAAGCTTCATCTGTGTTCTACAATGGTGCTTTTAGTGTCTCCGCATACCGCAGCACGCGACATAGCTTTCCAGACGATAAGTACAACCGTTTCAGAGAGAAGAGCGGCCAATGTGACGATCTGGCTTTAAGTCGATTCGATAACAAATGACGAAAACGGACGGATTTCTCAGGTTTTTACTACATATGAACAATTTTCACATTCTCCCGTGCAACTCGGCTGCTAGTCCTCCTTTCATGCACAATCTTAAGGTCCTAGCTCATGTCCAAGGCACCAAAGCCAGCTACAAAGTAAATAATCAGTACCTAAAACTTGAATTGTGTTACTTCTTACTGGCTATTACATCAACTTAGAAGCTTCATCTGTGTTCTACTATGGTGCTTTTAGTGTCTCCGCATACCGCAGCATGCGACATAGCTTTGCAGACGATAAGTAGAACCGTTTCAGAGAGAAGAACAGCCAAGTGACGATCTGGCTTTAAGTCGATTCGATAACAAATGACGAAAACGGACGGATTTCTCAGGTTTTTACTACATGTGAACACTTTTCACATTCTTCCGTGCAACTCGGCTGCTAGTCCTCCTTTCATGCAGAATCTTAAGGTCCTAGCTCATGTCCAAGGAACCAAAGCCAGCTAAGAAGTCAATAATCAATACATAAAACTTGAATTGTACTACTTCTTACTGGCTATTACATCAACTTAGAAGCTTCATCTGTGTTCTACTATGGTGCTTTTAGAGTCTCCGCATACCGCAGCACGCGACATAGCTTTGCAGACGATAAGTACAACCGTTTCAGAGAGAAGAGCGGCCAATGTGACGATCTGGCTTTCAGTCGATTCGATATCAAATGACGAAAACGGACGGATTTCTCAGGTTTTTACTACATATGAACACTTTTCACATTCTCCCGTGCAACTCGGTTGCTAGATCGCCTTTCATGCAGAATCTTAAGGTCCTAGCTCATGTCCAAGGCACCAAAGACAGCTAAAAAGTCAATAATCGATACCTAAAACTTGAATTGTACTACTTCTTACTGGCTATTACATCAACTTAGAAGCTTCATCAGTGTTCTACTATGGTGCTTTTAGTGTCTCCGCATACCGCAGCACGCGACACAGCTTTGCAGACGATAAGTACAACCGTTTCAGAGGGAAGAGCGGCCATTTTGACGATCGGGCTTTAAGTCGATTCGATAACAAATGACGAAAACGGACGGATTTCTCAGGTTTTTACTACATATGAACACTTTTCACATTGTCCCGTGCAACTCGGCTGCTAGTCCTCCTTTCATGCAGAATCTTAATGTCCTAGCTCATGTCCAAGGCACCAAAGCCAGCTAAAAAGTCAATAATCACTACCTAAATCTTGAATTGTACTACTTCTTACTGGCTATTACATCAACTTAGAAGCTTCATCTGTGTTCTACTGTGGTGGTTTTAGTGTCTCCGCATACCGCAGCATACGACATAGCTTTGCAAACGATAAGTACAACCGTTTCAGAGAGAAGAGCGGCCAATGTGACGATCGGGCTTTAAGTCGATTCGATAACAAATGACGAAAACGGACGGATTTCTCAGGTTTCTACTACATATGAACACATTTCACATTCTCCCGTGCAACGCGGCTGCTAGTCCTCCTTCTATGCAGAATCTTAAGGTCCTAGCTCATGTCCAAGGCACCAAAGCCAGCTAAGAAGTCAATAATCAATATATAAAACTTGAATTGTACTACTTCTTACTGGCTATTACATCAACTTAGAAGCTTCATCTGTGTTCTACTATGGTGCTTTTAGTGTCTCCGCATACCGCAGCATGCGACATAGCTTTGCAGACGGTAAGTACAACCGTTTCAGAGAGAAGAGCAGCCAAGTGGCGATCTGGCTTTAAGTCGATTCGATAACAAATGACGAAAACGGACGGATTTCTCAGGTTTTTACTACATATGAACACTTTTCACATTCTCCCGTGCAACTCGGCTGCTAGTTCTCCTTTCATGCAGAATCTTAAGGTCCTAGGTCATGTCCAAGCCACCAAAGCCGGCCAAAAGGGAATAATCGATAACTAAAACTTGAATTGTACTACTTCTTACTGGCTATTACTTCAACTTAGAAGCTTCTTCTGTGTTCTACTATGGTGCTTTAGTGTCTCCGCATACCGCAGCACGCGAAATAGCTTTGCAGACGATAAGTACAACCGTTTCAGAGCGAAGAGCGTCCAATGTTACGATCTGGCTTTAAGTCGATTCGATAACAAATGACGAAAACGGACGGATTTCAAAGGTTTTTACCACATATGAACACTTTTTCCATTCTCCCGTGCAACTCGGCTGCTAGTCCTCCTTTCATGCAGATTCTTAAGGTCCTAGCTCATGTCCAAGGCACCAAAGCCAGCTATAAAGTCAATAATCAATACCTAAAACTTGAATTGTACTACTCCTTACTGGCTATTACATCAACTTAAAAGCTTCATCTGTGTTCTACTGTGGTGGTTTTAGTGTCTCCGCATACCGCAGCATACGACATAGCTTTGCAAACGATAAGTACAACCGTTTCAGAGAGAAGAGCGGCCAATGTTACGATCTGGCTTTAAGTCGATTCGATAACAAATGACGAAAACGGACGGATTTCTCAGGGTTTTACTACATATGAACGCTTTTTACATTCTCCCGTGCAACTCGGCTGCTAGTCCTCCTTTCATGCAGATTCTTAAGGTCCTAGCTCATGTCCAAGGCACCAAAGCCAGCTAAAAAGTCAATAATCAATACCTAAAACTTGAATTGTACTACTTCTTACTGGGTATTACATCAACTTAGAAGCTTCATCTGTGTTCTACTGTGGTGGTTTTAGTGTCTCCGCATACCGCAGCATACGACATAGCTTTGCAAACGATAAGTACAACCGTTTCAGAGAGAAGAGCGGCCAATGTGACGATCGGGCTTTAAGTCTTTTCAATAACAAATGACGAAAACGAAAGGATTTCTCAGGTTTCTACTACATATGAACACATTTTACATTCTCCCGTGCAACGCGGCTGCTAGTCCTCCTTCTATGCAGAATCTTAAGGTCCTAGCTCATGTCCAAGGCACCAAAGCCAGCTAAAAAGTCAATAATCGATACCTAAAACTTGAATTGTACTACTTCTTACTGGCTATTACATCAACTTAGAAGCTTCATCTGTGTTCTACTATGGTGCTTTTAGTGTCTCCGCACACCGCAGCACGCGACATAGCTTTGCAGACGATAAGTACAACCGTTTCAGAGCGAAGAGCGTCCAATGTTACGATCTGGCTTTAAGTCGATTCGATAACAAATGACGAAAACGGACGGATTTCAAAGGTTTTTACCACATATGAACACTTTTTCCATTCTCCCGTGCAACTCGGCTGCTAGTCCTCCTTTCATGCAGATTCTTAAGGTCCTAGCTCATGTCCAAGGCACCAAAGCCAGCTATAAAGTCAATAATCAATACCTAAAACTTGAATTGTACTACTCCTTACTGGCTATTACATCAACTTAAAAGCTTCATCTGTGTTCTACTGTGGTGGTTTTAGTGTCTCCGCATACCGCAGCATACGACATAGCTTTGCAAACGATAAGTACAACCGTTTCAGAGAGAAGAGCGGCCAATGTTACGATCTGGCTTTAAGTCGATTCGATAACAAATGACGAAAACGGACAGATTTCTCAGGTTTTTACTACATATTAACACTTTTCACATTCTCCCGTGCAACTCGGCTGCTAGTTCTCCTTTCATGCAGAATCTTAAGGTCCTAGGTCATGTCCAAGCCACCAAAGCCGGCCAAAAGGGAATAATCGATAACTAAAACTTGAATTGTACTACTTCTTACTGGCTATTACTTCAACTTAGAAGCTTCTTCTGTGTTCTACTATGGTGCTTTTAGTGTCTCCGCATACCGCAGCACGCGACATAGCTTTGCAGACGATAAGTACAACCGTTTCAGAGAAAAGAGGGGCCAATGTGACGATCTGGCTTTAAGTCAATTCGATAACAAATGACGAAAACGGACGAATTTCTCAGGTTTTTACTACATATGAACACTTTTCACATTGTCCCGTGCAACTCGGCTGCTAGTCCTCCTTTCATGCAGATTCTTAAGGTCCTAGCCCATGTCCAAGGCATCAAAGCCAGTTAAAAAGTCAATGATCGATACCTAAAACTTGAATTGTACTATTTCTTACTGGCTATTACATCAAATTAGAAGCTTCATCTGTGTTCTACTGTGGAGGTTTCAGTGTCTCCGCCTACCGCAGCATACGACATAGCTTTGCAGACGATAAGTACAACCGTTTCAGAGAGAAGAGCGGCCAATGTGACGATCTGGCTTTAAGGCGATTCGATAACAAATGATGAAAACGGACGGATTTCTCAGGTTTTTACTACATATGAACACTTATCACATTCTCCCGTGCAACTCGGCTGCTAGTCCTCCTTTCATGCAGAATCTTAAGGTCCTAGCTCATGTCCAAGGCACCAAAGCCAGCTAAAAAGTCAATAATCAGTACCTAAAACTTGAATTGTACTACTTCTTACTGGCTATTACATCAACTTAGAAGCTTAATCTGTGTTCTACTATGGTGCTTTTAGTGTCTCCGCATACCGCAGCATACGACATAGCTTTGCAGACGATAAGTACAGCCGTTTCAGAGAGAAGAGCGGCCAAGTGACGATCTGGCTTTAAGGCGATTCGATAACAAATGACGAAAACGAACGGATTTCTCAGGTTTCAACTACATATGAACACATTTCACATTCTCCCGTGCAACGCGGCTGCTAGTCCTCCTTCAATGCAGAATCTTAAGGTCCTAGCTCATGTCCAAGGCACCAAAGCCAGCTAAAAAGTCAATAATCAGTACCTAAAACTTGAATTGTACTACTTCTTACTGGCTATTACTTCAACTTAGAAGCTTAATCTGTGTTCTACTATGGTGCTTTTAGTGTCTCCGCATACCGCAGCACGCGACATAGCTTTGAAGACGATACGTACAACCGTTTCAGAGAGAAGAGCGGCCAATGTGACGATCTGGCTTTAAGTCGATTCGATAACAAATGACGAAAACGGACGGATTTCTCAGGTTTTTACTACATATGAACACTTTTCACATTCTCCCGTGCAAGTCGGATGCTAGTCCTCCTTTCATGTAGTACCTTAAGGTCCTAGCTCATGTCCAAGGCACGAAAGCCAGCTAAAAAGTCAATAATCGATACCTAAAACTTGTATTGAACTACTTCTTACAGGCTATTACATCAACTTAGAAGCTTCATCCGTGTTCTACTATGGTGCTTTTAGTGTCTCCGCCTACCGCAGCATACGACATAGCTTTGCAGACGATAAGTACAACCGTTTCAGAGAGAGGAGCGGCCAATGTGACGTTCTGGCATTAAGTCGATTCGATAACAAATGACGAAAACGGACGGATTTCTCAGATTTTTACTACATATGAACACTTTTCACATTCTCCCGTGCAACTCGGCTGCTAGTCCTCCTTTCATGCAGAATCTTAAGGTCCTAGCGCATGTCCAGATCACCAAAGCCAGCTAAAAAGTCAATAATCGATACCTAAAACTTGAATTGTAATACCTCTTACTGGCTATTACATCATCTTAGAAGCTTCATCTGTGTTCTACAATGGTGCTTTTAGTGTCTCCGCATACCGCAGCACGCGACATAGCTTTCCAGACGATAAGTACAACCGTTTCAGAGAGAAGAGCGGCCAATGTGACGATCTGGCTTTAAGTCGATTCGATAACAAATGACGAAAACGGACGGATTTCTCAGGTTTTTACTACATATGAACAATTTTCACATTCTCCCGTGCAACTCGGCTGCTAGTCCTCCTTTCATGCAGAATCTTAAGGTCCTAGCTCATGTCCAAGGCACCAAAGCCAGCTACAAAGTAAATAATCAGTACCTAAAACTTGAATTGTGTTACTTCTTACTGGCTATTACATCAACTTAGAAGCTTCATCTGTGTTCTACTATGGTGCTTTTAGTGTCTCCGCATACCGCAGCATGCGACATAGCTTTGCAGACGATAAGTAGAACCGTTTCAGAGAGAAGAACAGCCAAGTGACGATCTGGCTTTAAGTCGATTCGATAACAAATGACGAAAACGGACGGATTTCTCAGGTTTTTACTACATGTGAACACTTTTCACATTCTTCCGTGCAACTCGGCTGCTAGTCCTCCTTTCATGCAGAATCTTAAGGTCCTAGCTCATGTCCAAGGAACCAAAGCCAGCTAAGAAGTCAATAATCAATACATAAAACTTGAATTGTACTACTTCTTACTGGCTATTACTTCAACTTAGAAGCTTCTTCTGTGTTCTACTATGGTGCTTTTAGTGTCTCCGCATACCGCAGCACGCGACATAGCTTTGCAGACGATAAGTACAACCGTTTCAGAGGGAAGAGCGGCCAATGTGACGATCTGGCTTTCAGTCGATTCGATATCAAATGACGAAAACGGACGGATTTCTCAGGTTTTTACTACATATGAACACTTTTCACATTCTCCCGTGCAACTCGGTTGCTAGATCGCCTTTCATGCAGAATCTTAAGGTCCTAGCTCATGTCCAAGGCACCAAAGCCAGCTATAAAGTCAATAATCAATACCTAAAACTTGAATTGTACTACTCCTTACTGGCTATTACATCAACTTAGAAGCTTCATCTGTGTTCTACTGTGGTGGTTTTAGTGTCTCCGCATACCGCAGCATACGACATAGCTTTGCAAACGATAAGTACAACCGTTTCAGAGAGAAGAGCGGCCAATGTGACGATCTGGCTTTAAGTCGATTCGATATCAAATGACGAAAACGGACGGATTTCTCAGGTTTTTACTACATATGAACACTTTTCACATTCTCACGTGCAACTCGGCTGCTAGTTCTCCTTGCATGCAGAATCTTAAGGTCCTAGGTCATGTCCAAGCCACCAAAGCCGGCCAAAAGGGAATAATCGATAACTAAAACTTGAATTGTACTACTTCTTACTGGCTATTACTTCAACTTAGAAGCTTCTTCTGTGTTCTACTATGGTGCTTTTAGTGTCTCCGCATACCGCAGCACGCGACATAGCTTTGCAGACGATAAGTACAACCGTTTCAGAGGGAAGAGCGGCCATTGTGACGATCGGGCTTTAAGTCGATTCGATAACAAATGACGAAAACGGACGGATTTCTCAGGTTTTTACTACATATGAACACTTTTCACATTGTCCCGTGCAACTCGGCTGCTAGTCCTCCTTTCATGCAGAATCTTAAGGTCCTAGCTCATGTCCAAGCCACCAAAGCCAGCTAAAAAGTCAATAATCAGTACCTAAAACTTGAATTTTACTACTTCTTACTTGCTATTACATTTACTTAAAAGCTTCATCTGTGTTCTACTATGGTGCTTTTCGTGTCTCCGCATACCGCAGCACGCGAAATAGCTTTGCAGACGATAAGTACAACCGTTTCAGAGCGAAGAGCGTCCAATGTTACGATCTGGCTTTAAGTCGATTCGATAACAAATGACGAAAACGGACGGATTTCTCAGGTTTTTACCACATATGAACACTTTTTACATTCTCCCGTGCAACTCGGCTGCTAGTCCTCCTTTCATGCAGATTCTTAAGGTCCTAGCTCATGTCCAAGGCACCAAAGCCAGCTATAAAGTCAATAATCAATACCTAAAACTTGAATTGTACTACTCCTTACTGGCTATTACATCAACTTAAAAGCTTCATCTGTGTTCTACTGTGGTGGTTTTAGTGTCTCCGCATACCGCAGCATACGACATAGCTTTGCAAACGATAAGTACAACCGTTTCAGAGAGAAGAGCGGCCAATGTTACGATCTGGCTTTAAGTCGATTCGATAACAAATGACGAAAACGGACGGATTTCTCAGGGTTTTACTACATATGAACGCTTTTTACATTCTCCCGTGCAACTCGGCTGCTAGTCCTCCTTTCATGCAGATTCTTAAGGTCCTAGCTCATGTCCAAGGCACCAAAGCCAGCTAAAAAGTCAATAATCAATACCTAAAACTTGAATTGTACTACTTCTTACTGGGTATTACATCAACTTAGAAGCTTCATCTGTGTTCTACTGTGGTGGTTTTAGTGTCTCCGCATACCGCAGCATACGACATAGCTTTGCAAACGATAAGTACAACCGTTTCAGAGAGAAGAGCGGCCAATGTGACGATCGGGCTTTAAGTCGATTCAATAACAAATGACGAAAACGAAAGGATTTCTCAGGTTTCTACTACATATGAACACATTTTACATTCTCCCGTGCAACGCGGCTGCTAGTCCTCCTTCTATGCAGAATCTTAAGGTCCTAGCTCATGTCCAAGGCACCAAAGCCAGCTAAAAAGTCAATAATCGATACCTAAAACTTGAATTGTACTACTTCTTACTGGCTATTACATCAACTTAGAAGCTTCATCTGTGTTCTACTATGGTGCTTTTAGTGTCTCCGCACACCGCAGCACGCGACATAGCTTTGCAGACGATAAGTACAACCGTTTCAGAGAAAAGAGGGGCCAATGTGACGATCTGGCTTTAAGTCAATTCGATAACAAATGACGAAAACGGACGGATTTCTCAGGTTTCTACTACATATGGACACGGTTCACATTCTCCCGTGCAACGCGGCTCCTAGTCCTCCTTCTATGCAGAATCTTAAGGTCCTAGCTCATGTCCAAGGCACCAAAGCCAGCTAAGAAGTCAATAATCAATATATAAAACTTGAATTGTACTACTTCTTACTGGCTATTACATCAACTTAGAAGCTTCATCTGTTTTCTACTATGGTGCTTTTAGTGTCTCCGCATACCGCAGCATGCGACATAGCTTTGCAGACGGTAAGTACAACCGTTTCAGAGAGAAGAGCAGCCAAGTGGCGATCTGGCTTTAAGTCGATTCGATAACAAATGACGAAAACGGACAGATTTCTCAGGTTTTTACTACATATTAACACTTTTCACATTCTCCCGTGCAACTCGGCTGCTAGTTCTCCTTTCATGCTGAATCTTAAGGTCCTAGGTCATGTCCAAGCCACCAAAGCCGGCCAAAAGGGAATAATCGATAACTAAAACTTGAAATGTACTACTTCTTACTGGCTATTACTTCAACTTAGAAGCTTCTTCTGTGTTCTACTATGGTGCTTTTAGTGTCTCCGCATACCGCAGCACGCGACATAGCTTTGCAGACGATAAGTACAACCGTTTCAGAGAAAAGAGGGGCCAATGTGACGATCTGGCTTTAAGTCAATTCGATAACAAATGACGAAAACGGACGGATTTCTCAGGTTTTTACTACATATGAACACTTTTCACATTGTCCCGTGCAACTCGGCTGCTAGTCCTCCTTTCATGCAGAATCTTAAGGTCCTAGCTCATGTCCAAGGCACCAAAGCCAGCTAAAAAGTCAATAATCAATACCTAAAACTTGAATTTTACTACTTCTTACTTGCTATTACATTTACTTAAAAGCTTCATCTGTGTTCTACTATGGTGCTTTTCGTGTCTCCGCATACCGCAGCACGCGAAATAGCTTTGCAGACGATAAGTACAACCGTTTCAGAGAGAAGAGCGGCCAATGTTACGATCTGGCTTTAAGTCGATTCGATAACAAATGACGAAGACGGACGGCTTTCTCAGGTTTTTACTACATATGAACACTTTTTACATTCTCCCGTGCAACGCGGCTGCTAGTCCTCCTTTCATGCAGATTCTTAAGGTCCTAGCTCATGTCCAAGGCACCAAAGCCAGCTATAAAGTCAATAATCAATACCTAAAACTTGAATTGTACTACTCCTTACTGGCTATTACATCAACTTAGAAGCTTCATCTGTGTTCTACTGTGGTGGTTTTAGTGTCTCCGCATACCGCAGCATACGACATAGCTTTGCAAACGATAAGTACAACCGTTTCAGAGAGAAGAGCGGCCAATGTGACGATCGGGCTTTAAGTCGATTCGATAACATATGACGAAAACGAACGGATTTCTCAGGTTTCAACTACATATGAACACATTTCGCATTCTCCCGTGCAACGCGGCTGCTAGTCCTCCTTCTATGCAGAATCTTAAGGTCCTAGCTCATGTCCAAGGCACCAAAGCCAGCTAAAAAGTCAATAATCGATAACTAAAACTTGAATTGTACTACTTCTTACTGGCTATTACATCAACTTAGAAGCTTCATCTGTGTTCTACTATGGTGCTTTTAGTGTCTCCGCACACCGCAGCACGCGACATAGCTTTGCAGACGATATGTACAACCGTTTCAGGGATAAGAGCGGCCAAGTGACGATCTGGCTTTAAGTCGATTCGATAACAAATGACGAAAACTGACGGATTTCTCAGGTTTTTACTACATATGAACACGTTTCACATTCTCGCGTGCAACTCGGCAGCTAGTCCTCCTTTCATGGAGATTCTTAAGGTCCTAGATCATGTCCAAGGCACCAAAGCCAGCTAAACAGTCAATAATCGATACCTAAAACTTGAATTGTACTACATCTTACTGGCTATTACATCAACTTAGAAGCTTCATCTGTGTTCTACTATGGTGCTTTTAGAGTCTCCGCGTACCGCAGCACGCGAAATAGCTTTGCAGACGATAAGTACAACCGTTTCAGAGAGAAGAGCGGCCAATGTTACGATCTGGCTTTAAGTCGATTCGATAACAAATGACTAAAACGGACGGATTTCTCAGGTTTTTACTACATATGAACTCTTTTCACATTCTCCCGTGCAACTCGGCTGCTAGTCCACCTTTTGATGCAGAATCTTAAGGTCCTAGCTCATGTCCAAGGCACCAAAGCCAGCTAAAAAATCAATAATCGATACCTAAAACTTGAATTGTACTACTTCTTACTGGCTATTACATCAACTTAGAAGCTTCATCTGTGTTCTACTATGGTGCTTTTAGTGTCTCCGCATACCGCAGCACGCGACATAGCTTTGTAGACGATAAGTACAACCGTTTCAGAGAGAAGAGTGGCCAATGTGACGATCTGGCCCTAAGTCGATTCGATAACAAATGACGAAAACGGACGGATTTCTCAGGTTTTTACTACATATGAACACTTTTCACATTCTCCCGTGCAACTCGGCTGCTAGTCCTCCTTTCATGCAGAATCTTAAGGTCATAGCTCATGTCCAAGGCACCAAAGCCAGCTAATAAGTCAATAATCGATACCTAAAACTTGAATTGTACTACTTCTTACTGGCTATTACATCGACTTAAAACTTCATCTGTGTTCTACTATGGTGATTTTATTGTCTCCACATACCGCAGCACGCGACATAGCTTTGCAGACGATAAGTACAATCGTTTCAGAGAGAAGAGCTTCCAATGTGACGATCGGGCTTTAAGTCGATTCGATAACAAATGACGAAAACGGACGGATTTCTCAGGTTTCTACTACATACGAACACATTTAACATTCTCCCGTGCAACGCGGCTACTAGTCCTCCTTTCATGCAGAATCTTAAGGTCCTAACTCATGTCCAAGGCACCAAAGCCAGCTAAAAAGTCAATAATCGATACCTAAAACTTGAATTGTACTACTTCTTACTGGCTCTTACATCAACTTAGAGGCTTCATCTGTGTTCTACTATGGTGCTTTTAGTGTCTCCGCACACCGCAGCACGCGACATAGCTTTGCAGACGAAAAGTACTACCGTTTCAGAGAAAAGAGGGGCCAATGTGACGATCTGGCTTTAAGTCGATTCGATAACAAATGACGAAAACGGACGGATTTCTCAGGTTTTTACTACATATGAACACTTTTCACATTCTCCCGTGCAACTCGGCTGCTGGTCCTCCTTTTGATGCAGAATCTTAAGGTCCTAGCTCATGTCCAAGGCACCAAAGCCAGCTAAAAAATCAATAATCGATACCTAAAACTTGAATTGTACTACTTCTTACTGGCTATTACATCAACTTAGAAGCTTTATCTGTGTTCCACTATGGTGCTTTTAGTGTCTCCGCATACCGCAGCACGCGACATAGCTTTGAAGACGATAAGTACAACCGTTTCAGAGAGAAGAGCGGCCAATGTGACGTTCTGGCTTTAAGTCGATTCGATCACAAATGACGAAAACGGACGGATTTCTCAGGTTTTTACTACATATGAACACTTTTCACATTCTCCCGTGCAACTCGGCTGCTAGACCTCCTTTCATGCTGAATCTTAAGGTCCTAGCTCATGTCCAAGGCACCAAAGCCAGCTAAAAAGACAATAATCGATACCTAAAACTTGAATTGTACTACTTCTTACTGGCTATTACATCGACTTAAAACTTCATCTGTGTTCTACTATTGTGATTTTATTGTCTCCACATACCGCAGCACGCGACTTAGCTTTGCAGACGATAAGTATAACCGTTTCAGAGAGAAGAGCGGCCAATGTGACGATCTGGCTTTAAGTCGATTCGATAACAAATGGCGAAAACGGACGGATTTCTCAGGTTTTTACTACATATGAACACTTTTCACATTCTTCCCTGCAACTCGGCTGCTAGTCCTCCTTTCATGCAGATTCTTAAGGTCCTAGCTCATGTCCAAGGCATCAAAGCCAGCTAAAATGTCAATAATCGATACCTAAAACTTGAATTGTACTACTTCTTACTGGCTATTACATCAAATTAGAAGCTTCATCTGTGTTCTACTGTGGAGGTTTCAGTGTCTCCGCCTACCGCAGCATACGACATAGCTTTGCAGACGATAAGTACAACCGTTTCAGAGAGAAGAGCGGCCAATGTGACGATCTGGCCATAAGTCGATTCGATAACAAATGACGAAAACGGATGGATTTCTCAGGTTTTTACTACATACGAACACATTTAACATTCTCCCGTGCAACGCGGCTACTAGTCCTCCTTTCATGCAGAATCTTAAGGTCCTAACTCATGTCCAAGGCACCAAAGCCAGCTAAAAAGTCAATAATCGATACCTAAAACTTGAATTGTACTACTTCTTACTGGCTCTTACATCAACTTAGAGGCTTCATCTGTGTTCTACTATGGTGCTTTTAGTGTCTCCGCACACCGCAGCACGCGACATAGCTTTGCAGACGAAAAGTACTACCGTTTCAGAGAAAAGAGGGGCCAATGTGACGATCTGGCTTTAAGTCGATTCGATAACAAATGACGAAAACGGACGGATTTCTCAGGTTTTTACTACATATGAACACTTTTCACATTCTCCCGTGCAACTCGGCTGCTGGTCCTCCTTTTGATGCAGAATCTTAAGGTCCTAGCTCATGTCCAAGGCACCAAAGCCAGCTAAAAAATCAATAATCGATACCTAAAACTTGAATTGTACTACTTCTTACTGGCTATTACATCAACTTAGAAGCTTTATCTGTGTTCCACTATGGTGCTTTTAGTGTCTCCGCATACCGCAGCACGCGACATAGCTTTGAAGACGATAAGTACAACCGTTTCAGAGAGAAGAGCGGCCAATGTGACGTTCTGGCTTTAAGTCGATTCGATCACAAATGACGAAAACGGACGGATTTCTCAGGTTTTTACTACATATGAACACTTTTCACATTCTCCCGTGCAACTCGGCTGCTAGACCTCCTTTCATGCTGAATCTTAAGGTCCTAGCTCATGTCCAAGGCACCAAAGCCAGCTAAAAAGACAATAATCGATACCTAAAACTTGAATTGTACTACTTCTTACTGGCTATTACATCGACTTAAAACTTCATCTGTGTTCTACTATTGTGATTTTATTGTCTCCACATACCGCAGCACGCGACTTAGCTTTGCAGACGATAAGTATAACCGTTTCAGAGAGAAGAGCGGCCAATGTGACGATCTGGCTTTAAGTCGATTCGATAACAAATGGCGAAAACGGACGGATTTCTCAGGTTTTTACTACATATGAACACTTTTCACATTCTTCCCTGCAACTCGGCTGCTAGTCCTCCTTTCATGCAGATTCTTAAGGTCCTAGCTCATGTCCAAGGCATCAAAGCCAGCTAAAATGTCAATAATCGATACCTAAAACTTGAATTGTACTACTTCTTACTGGCTATTACATCAAATTAGAAGCTTCATCTGTGTTCTACTGTGGAGGTTTCAGTGTCTCCGCCTACCGCAGCATACGACATAGCTTTGCAGACGATAAGTACAACCGTTTCAGAGAGAAGAGCGGCCAATGTGACGATCTGGCCATAAGTCGATTCGATAACAAATGACGAAAACGGATGGATTTCTCAGGTTTTTACTACATATGAACACTTTTCACATTCTCCCGTGCAACTCGGCTGCTAGTCCTCCTTTCATGCAGAATCTTAAGGTCCTAGCTCATGTCCAAGGCACCAAAGCCAGCTAAAAAGTCAATAATCGATACCTAAAACTTCAGTTGTACTACTTCTTACTGTCTATTACATCAACTTAGAAGCTTCATCTGTTTTATACTATGGTGCTTTTAGTGTCTGCGCATACCGCAGCACGCGACATAGCTTTGCAGACGATAAGTACAACCGTTTCAGAGAGAAGAGCGGCCAATGTGACGATCTGGCTTTAAGTCGATTCGATAGCAAATGACGAAAAAGGACGGATTTCTCAGGTTTTTACTACATATGAACACTTTTCACATTCTCCCGTGCAACTCGGCTGCTAGTCCTCCTTTCATGCAGAATCTTAAGGTCCTAGCTCATGCCCAAGGCACCAAAGCCAGCTAAAAAGTCAATAATCCATACCTAAAACTTGAATTGTACTACTTCTTATTGTCTATTACATCATCTTAGAAGCTTCATCTGTGTTCTACTATGGTGATTTTAGTGTCTCCGCATACCGCAGCACGCGACATAGCTTTGCAGACGATAAGTACAACCGTATCAGAGAGAAGAGCGGCCAATGTGACGATCGGGCTTTAAGTCGATTCGATTACAAATGACGAAAACGGACGGATTTCTCAGGTTTTTACTACATATGAACACATTTCACATTCTCCCGTGCAACGCGGCTGCTAGTCCTCCTTTCATGCAGAATCTTAATGTCCTAGCTCATGTCCAAGGCACCAAAGCTAGCTAAAAAGTAAATTATCAGTACCTAAAACTTGAATTGTACTACTTCTTACTGGCTATTACATCAACTTAGAAGCTTCATCTGTGTTCTACTATGGTGCTTTTAGAGTCTCCGCATACCGCAGCACGCGACATAGCTTTGCAGACGATAAGTACAACCGTTTCAGAGAGAAGAGCGGCCAATGTGACGATCTGGCTTTAAGTCGATTCGATAACAAATGACGAAAACGGACGGATTTCTCAGGTTTTTACTACATATGAACACTTTTCACATTCTTCCCTGCAACTCGGCTGCTAGTCCTCCTTTCATGCAGATTCTTAAGGTCCTAGCTCATGTCCAAGGCATCAAAGCCAGTTAAAAAGTCAATGATCGATACCTAAAACTTGAATTGTACTATTTCTTACTGGCTATTACATCAAATTAGAAGCTTCATCTGTGTTCTACTGTGGAGGTTTCAGTGTCTCCGCCTACCGCAGCATACGACATAGCTTTGCAGACGATAAGTACAACCGTTTCAGAGAGAAGAGCGGCCAATGTGACGATCTGGCTTTAAGTCGATTAGATAACAAATGATGAAAACGGACGGATTTCTCAGGTTTTTACTACATATGAACACTTTTCACATTCTCCCGTGCAACTCGGCTGCTAGTCCTCCTTTCATGCAGAATCTTAAGGTCCTAGCTCATGTCCAAGGCACCAAAGCCAGCTAAAAAGTCAATAATCAGTACCTAAAACTTGAATTGTACTACTTCTTACTGGCTCTTACATCAACTTAGAGGCTTCATCTGTGTTCTACTATGGTGCTTTTAGTGTCTCCGCACACCGCAGCACGCGACATAGCTTTGCAGGCGAAAAGTACTACCGTTTCAGAGAAAAGAGGGGCCAATGTGACGATCTGGCTTTAAGTCGATTCGATAACAAATGACGAAAACGGACGGATTTCTCAGGTTTTTACTACATATGAACACTTTTCACATTCTCCCGTGCAACTCGGCTGCTGGTCCTCCTTTTGATGCAGAATCTTAAGGTCCTAGCTCATGTCCAAGGCACCAAAGCCAGCTAAAAAATCAATAATCGATACCTAAAACTTGAATTGTACTACTTCTTACTGGCTATTACATCAACTTAGAAGCTTTATCCGTGTTCCACTATGGTGCTTTTAGTGTCTCCGCATACCGCAGCACGCGACATAGCTTTGCAGACGATAAGTACAACCGTTCCAGAGAGAAGAGCGGCCAATGTGACGATCTGGCTTTAAGTCGATTCGATCACAAATGACGAAAAGGGACGGATTTCTCAGGTTTTTACTACATATGAACACTTTTCACATTCTCCCGTGCAACCCGGCTGCTAGTCCTCCTTTCATGCTGAATCTTAAGGTCATAGCTCATGTCCAAGGCACCAAAGCCAGCTAAAAAGTCAATAATCGATACCTAAAACTTGAATTGTACTACTTCTTACTGGCTATTACATCGACTTAAAACTTCATCTGTGTTCTACTATGGTGATTTTATTGTCTCCACATACCGCAGCACGCGACATAGCTTTGCAGACGATAAGTACAACCGTTTCAGAGAGAAGAGCGGCCAATGTGACGATCTGGCTTTAAGTCGATTCGATAATAAATGGCGAAAACGGACGGATTTCTCAGGTTTTTACTACATATGAACACTTTTCACATTCTTCCCTGCAACTCGGCTGCTAGTCCTCTTTTCATGCAGATTTTTAAGGTCCTAGCTCATGTCCAAGGCATCAAAGCCAGCTAAAATGTCAATAATCGATACCTAAAACTTGAATTGTACTACTTCTTACCGGTTATTACATCAAATTAGAAGCTTCATCTTTGTTCTACTGTGGTGGTTTGAGTGTCTCCGCCTACAGCAGCATACGACATAGCTTTGCAGACGATAAGTACAACCGTTTCAGAGAGAAGAGCGGCCAATGTGACGATCTGGCCATAAGTCGATTCGATAACAAATGACGAAAACGGATGGATTTCTCAGGTTTTTACTACATATGAACACTTTTCACATTCTCCCGTGCAACTCGGCTGCTAGTCCTCCTTTCATGCAGAATCTTAAGGTCCTAGCTCATGTCCAAGGCACCAAAGCCAGCTAAAAAGTCAATAATCGATACCTAAAACTTGAATTGTACTACTTCTTACTGGCTATTACATCAACTTAGAAGCTTCATCTGTGTTCTACTATGGTGCTTTTAGTGTCTCCGCATACCGCAGCACGCGACATAGCTTTGCAGACGATAAGTACAACCGTTTCAGAGAGAAGAGCGGCCAATGTGACGATCTGGCTTTAAGTCGATTCGATAACAAATGACGAAAACGGACGGATTTCTCAGGTTTCTACTACATATGAACACATTTCACATTCTCCCGTGCAACGCGGCTGCTAGTCCTCCTATCATGCAGAATCTTAAGGTCCTAGCTTATGTCCAAGGCACCAATGCCAGCTAAAAAGTCAATAATCGATACCTAAAACTTCAGTTGTACTACTTCTTACTGTCTATTACATCAACTTAAAAGCTTCATCTGTTTTATACTATGGTGCTTTTAGTGTCTGCGCATACCGCAGCACGCGACATAGCTTTGCAGACGATAAGTACAACCGTTTCAGAGAGAAGAGCGGCCAATGTGACGATCTGGCTTTAAGTCGATTCGATAACAAATGACGAAAACGGACGGATTTCTCAGGTTTTTACTACATATGAACACTTTTCAGATTCTCCCGTGCAACTCGGCTGCTAGTCCTCCTTTCATGCAGAATCTTAAGGTCCTAGCCCATGCCCAAGGCACCAAAGCCAGCTAAAAAGTCAATAATCAATACCTAAAACTTGAATTTTACTACTTCTTACTTGCTATTACATTTACTTAAAAGCTTCATCTGTGTTCTACTATGGTGCTTTTCGTGTCTCCGCATACCGCAGCACGCGAAATAGCTTTGCAGACGATAAGTACAACCGTTTCAGAGAGAAGAGCGGCCAATGTTACGATCTGGCTTTAAGTCGATTCGATAACAAATGACGAAGACGGACGGATTTCTCAGGTTTTTACTACATATGAACACTTTTTACATTCTCCCGTGCAACGCGGCTGCTAGTCCTCCTTTCATGCAGATTCTTAAGGTCCTAGCTCATGTCCAAGGCACCAAAGCCAGCTATAAAGTCAATAATCAATACCTAAAACTTCAATTGTACTACTCCTTACTGGCTATTACATCAACTTAGAAGCTTCATCTGTGTTCTACTGTGGTGGTTTTAGTGTCTCCGCATACCGCAGCATACGACATAGCTTTGCAAACGATAAGTACAACCGTTTCAGAGAGAAGAGCGGCCAATGTGACGATCGGGCTTTAAGTCGATTCGATAACATATGACGAAAACGAACGGATTTCTCAGGTTTCAACTACATATGAACACATTTCGCATTCTCCCGTGCAACGCGGCTGCTAGTCCTCCTTCTATGCAGAATCTTAAGGTCCTAGCTCATGTCCAAGGCACCAAAGCCAGCTAAAAAGTCAATAATCGATAACTAAAACTTGAATTGTACTACTTCTTACTGGCTATTACATCAACTTAGAAGCTTCATCTGTGTTCTACTATGGTGCTTTTAGTGTCTCCGCACACCGCAGCACGCGACATAGCTTTGCAGACGATATGTACAACCGTTTCAGGGATAAGAGCGGCCAAGTGACGATCTGGCTTTAAGTCGATTCGATAACAAATGACGAAAACTGACGGATTTCTCAGGTTTTTACTACATATGAACACGTTTCACATTCTCGCGTGCAACTCGGCAGCTAGTCCTCCTTTCATGGAGATTCTTAAGGTCCTAGATCATGTCCAAGGCACCAAAGCCAGCTAAACAGTCAATAATCGATACCTAAAACTTGAATTGTACTACATCTTACTGGCTATTACATCAACTTAGAAGCTTCATCTGTGTTCTACTATGGTGCTTTTAGAGTCTCCGCGTACCGCAGCACGCGAAATAGCTTTGCAGACGATAAGTACAACCGTTTCAGAGAGAAGAGCGGCCAATGTTACGATCTGGCTTTAAGTCGATTCGATAACAAATGACTAAAACGGACGGATTTCTCAGGTTTTTACTACATATGAACTCTTTTCACATTCTCCCGTGCAACTCGGCTGCTAGTCCACCTTTTGATGCAGAATCTTAAGGTCCTAGCTCATGTCCAAGGCACCAAAGCCAGCTAAAAAATCAATAATCGATACCTAAAACTTGAATTGTACTACTTCTTACTGGCTATTATATCAACTTAGAAGCTTCATCTGTGTTCTACTATGGTGCTTTTAGTGTCTCCGCATACCGCAGCACGCGACATAGCTTTGTAGACGATAAGTACAACCGTTTCAGAGAGAAGAGTGGCCAATGTGACGATCTGGCCCTAAGTCGATTCGATAACAAATGACGAAAACGGACGGATTTCTCAGGTTTTTACTACATATGAACACTTTTCACATTCTCCCGTGCAACTCGGCTGCTAGTCCTCCTTTCATGCAGAATCTTAAGGTCATAGCTCATGTCCAAGGCACCAAAGCCAGCTAATAAGTCAATAATCGATACCTAAAACTTGAATTGTACTACTTCTTACTGGCTATTACATCGACTTAAAACTTCATCTGTGTTCTACTATGGTGATTTTATTGTCTCCACATACCGCAGCACGCGACATAGCTTTGCAGACGATAAGTACAATCGTTTCAGAGAGAAGAGCTTCCAATGTGACGATCGGGCTTTAAGTCGATTCGATAACAAATGACGAAAACGGACGGATTTCTCAGGCTTCTACTACATACGAACACATTTAACATTCTCCCGTGCAACGCGGCTACTAGTCCTCCTTTCATGCAGAATCTTAAGGTCCTAACTCATGTCCAAGGCACCAAAGCCAGCTAAAAAGTCAATAATCGATACCTAAAACTTGAATTGTACTACTTCTTACTGGCTCTTACATCAACTTAGAGGCTTCATCTGTGTTCTACTATGGTGCTTTTAGTGTCTCCGCACACCGCAGCACGCGACATAGCTTTGCAGACGAAAAGTACTACCGTTTCAGAGAAAAGAGGGGCCAATGTGACGATCTGGCTTTAAGTCGATTCGATAACAAATGACGAAAACGGACGGATTTCTCAGGTTTTTACTACATATGAACACTTTTCACATTCTCCCGTGCAACTCGGCTGCTGGTCCTCCTTTTGATGCAGAATCTTAAGGTCCTAGCTCATGTCCAAGGCACCAAAGCCAGCTAAAAAATCAATAATCGATACCTAAAACTTGAATTGTACTACTTCTTACTGGCTATTACATCAACTTAGAAGCTTTATCTGTGTTCCACTATGGTGCTTTTAGTGTCTCCGCATACCGCAGCACGCGATATAGCTTTGAAGACGATAAGTACAACCGTTTCAGAGAGAAGAGCGGCCAATGTGACGTTCTGGCTTTAAGTCGATTCGATCACAAATGACGAAAACGGACGGATTTCTCAGTTTTTTACTACATATGAACACTTTTCACATTCTCCCGTGCAACTCGGCTGCTAGTCCTCCTTTCATGCTGAATCTTAAGTTCATAGCTCATGTCCAAGGCACCAGAGCCAGCTAAAAAGTCAATAATCGATACCTAAAACTTCAGTTGTACTACTTCTTACTGTCTATTACATCAACTTAGAAGCTTCATCTGTCTTATACTATGGTGCTTTTAGTGTCTGCGCATACCGCAGCACGCGACATAGCTTTGCAGACGATAAGTACAACCGTTTCAGAGAGAAGAGCGGCCAATGTGACGATCTGGCTTTAAGTCGATTCGATAGCAAATGACGAAAAAGGACGGATTTCTCAGGTTTTTACTACATATGAACACTTTTCACATTCTCCCGTGCAACTCGGCTGCTAGTCCTCCTTTCATGCAGAATCTTAAGGTCCTAGCTCATGCCCAAGGCACCAAAGCCAGCTAAAAAGTCAATAATCCATACCTAAAACTTGAATTGTACTACTTCTTATTGTCTATTACATCATCTTAGAAGCTTCATCTGTGTTCTACTATGGTGATTTTAGTGTCTCCGCATACCGCAGCACGCGACATAGCTTTGCAGACGATAAGTACAACCGTTTCAGAGAGAAGAGCGGCCAATGTGACGATCTGGCTTTAAGTCGATTAGATAACAAATGATGAAAACGGACGGATTTCTCAGGTTTTTACTACATATGAACACTTTTCACATTGTCCCGTGCAACTCGGCTGCTAGTCCTCCTTTCATGCAGAATCTTAAGGTCCTAGCTCATGTCCAAGGCACCAAAGCCAGCTAAAAAGTCAATAATCAGTACCTAAAACTTGAATTGTACTACTTCTTACTGGCTCTTACATCAACTTAGAGGCTTCATCTGTGTTCTACTATGGTGCTTTTAGTGTCTCCGCACACCGCAGCACGCGACATAGCTTTGCAGGCGAAAAGTACTACCGTTTCAGAGAAAAGAGGGGCCAATGTGACGATCTGGCTTTAAGTCGATTCGATAACAAATGACGAAAACGGACGGATTTCTCAGGTTTTTACTACATATGAACACTTTTCACATTCTCCCGTGCAACTCGGCTGCTGGTCCTCCTTTTGATGCAGAATCTTAAGGTCCTAGCTCATGTCCAAGGCACCAAAGCCAGCTAAAAAATCAATAATCGATACCTAAAACTTGAATTGTACTACTTCTTACTGGCTATTACATCAACTTAGAAGCTTTATCCGTGTTCCACTATGGTGCTTTTAGTGTCTCCGCATACCGCAGCACGCGACATAGCTTTGCAGACGATAAGTACAACCGTTCCAGAGAGAAGAGCGGCCAATGTGACGATCTGGCTTTAAGTCGATTCGATCACAAATGACGAAAAGGGACGGATTTCTCAGGTTTTTACTACATATGAACACTTTTCACATTCTCCCGTGCAACTCGGCTGCTAGTCCTCCTTTCATGCTGAATCTTAAGGTCATAGCTCATGTCCAAGGCACCAAAGCCAGCTAAAAAGTCAATAATCGATACCTAAAACTTGAATTGTACTACTTCTTACTGGCTATTACATCGACTTAAAACTTCATCTGTGTTCTACTATGGTGATTTTATTGTCTCCACATACCGCAGCACGCGACATAGCTTTGCAGACGATAAGTACAACCGTTTCAGAGAGAAGAGCGGCCAATGTGACGATCTGGCTTTAAGTCGATTCGATAATAAATGGCGAAAACGGACGGATTTCTCAGGTTTTTACTACATATGAACACTTTTCACATTCTTCCCTGCAACTCGGCTGCTAGTCCTCTTTTCATGCAGATTTTTAAGGTCCTAGCTCATGTCCAAGGCATCAAAGCCAGCTAAAATGTCAATAATCGATACCTAAAACTTGAATTGTACTACTTCTTACCGGTTATTACATCAAATTAGAAGCTTCATCTTTGTTCTACTGTGGTGGTTTGAGTGTCTCCGCCTACAGCAGCATACGACATAGCTTTGCAGACGATAAGTACAACCGTTTCAGAGAGAAGAGCGGCCAATGTGACGATCTGGCTTTAAGTCGATTCGATAACAAATGACGAAAACGGATGGATTTCTCAGGTTTTTACTACATATGAACACTTTTCACATTCTCCCGTGCAACTCGGCTGCTAGTCCTCCTTTCATGCAGAATCTTAAGGTCCTAGCTCATGTCCAAGGCACCAAAGCCAGCTAAAAAGTCAATAATCGATACCTAAAACTTGAATTGTACTACTTCTTACTGTCTATTACATCAACTTAAAAGCTTCATCTGTTTTATACTATGGTGCTTTTAGTGTCTGCGCATACCGCAGCACGCGACATAGCTTTGCAGACGATAAGTACAACCGTTTCAGAGAGAAGAGCGGCCAATGTGACGATCTGGCTTTAAGTCGATTCGATAACAAATGACGAAAACGGACGGATTTCTCAGGTTTTTACTACATATGAACACTTTTCAGATTCTCCCGTGCAACTCGGCTGCTAGTCCTCCTTTCATGCAGAATCTTAAGGTCCTAGCCCATGCCCAAGGCACCAAAGCCAGCTAAAAAGTCAATAATCCATACCTAAAACTTGAATTGTACTACTTCTTATTGTCTATTACATCATCTTAGAAGCTTCATCTGTGTTCTACTATGGTGATTTTAGTGTCTCCGCATACCGCAGCACGCGACATAGCTTTGCAGACGATAAGTACAACCGTTTCAGAGAGAAGAGCGGCCAATGTGACGATCGGGCTTTAAGTCGATTCGATAACAAATGATGAAAACGGACGGATTTCTCAGGTTTTTACTACATATGATCACATTTCACATTCTCCCGTGCAACGCGGCTGCTAGTCCTCCTTTCATGCAGAATCTTAATGTCCTAGCTCATGTCCAAGGCACCAAAGCTAGCTAAAAAGTAAATAATCAGTACCTAAAACTTGAATTGTACTACTTCTTACTGGCTATTACATCAACTTAGAAGCTTCATCTGTGTTCTACTATGGTGCTTTTAGAGTCTCCGCATACCGCAGCACGCGACATAGCTTTGCAGACGATAAGTACAACCGTTTCAGAGAGAAGAGCGGCCAATGTGACGATCTGGCTTTAAGTCGATTCGATAACAAATGACGAAAACGGACGGATTTCTCAGGTTTTTACTACATATGAACACTTTTCACATTCTTCCCTGCAACTCGGCTGCTAGTCCTCCTTTCATGCAGATTCTTAAGGTCCTAGCTCATGTCCAAGGCATCAAAGCCAGTTAAAAAGTCAATGATCGATACCTAAAACTTGAATTGTACTATTTCTTACTGGCTATTACATCAAATTAGAAGCTTCATCTGTGTTCTACTGTGGAGGTTTCAGTGTCTCCGCCTACCGCAGCATACGACATAGCTTTGCAGACGATAAGTACAACCGTTTCAGAGAGAAGAGCGGCCAATGTGACGATCTGGCTTTAAGTCGATTAGATAACAAATGATGAAAACGGACGGATTTCTCAGGTTTTTACTACATATGAACACTTTTCACATTCTCCCGTGCAACTCGGCTGCTAGTCCTCCTTTCATGCAGAATCTTAAGGTCCTAGCTCATGTCCAAGGCACCAAAGCCAGCTAAAAAGTCAATAATCAGTACCTAAAACTTGAATTGTACTACTTCTTACTGGCTATTACATCAACTTAGAAGCTTAATCTGTGTTCTACTATGGTGCTTTTAGTGTCTCCGCATACCACAGCACGCGACATAGCTTTGAAGACGATACGTACAACCGTTTCAGAGAGAAGAGCGGCCAATGTTACGATCTGGCTTTAAGTCGATTCGATAACAAATGACTAAAACGGACGGATTTCTCAGGTTTTTACTACATATGAACTCTTTTCACATTCTCCCGTGCAACTCGGCTGCTAGTCCACCTTTTGATGCAGAATCTTAAGGTCCTAGCTCATGTCCAAGGCACCAAAGCCAGCTAAAAAATCAATGATCGATACCTAAAAGTTGAATTGTACTACTTCTTACTGGCTATTACATCAACTTAGAAGCTTCATCTGTGTTCTACTATGGTGCTTTTAGTGTCTCCGCATACCGCAGCACGCGACATAGCTTTGTAGACGATAAGTACAACCGTTTCAGAGAGAAGAGTGGCCAATGTGACGATCTGGCCCTAAGTCGATTCGATAACAAATGACGAAAACGGACGGATTTCTCAGGTTTTTACTACATATGAACACTTTTCACATTCTCCCGTGCAACTCGGCTGCTAGTCCTCCTTTCATGCAGAATCTTAAGGTCATAGCTCATGTCCAAGGCACCAAAGCCAGCTAATAAGTCAATAATCGATACCTAAAACTTGAATTGTACTACTTCTTACTGGCTATTACATCGACTTAAAACTTCATCTGTGTTCTACTATGGTGATTTTATTGTCTCCACATACCGCAGCACGCGACATAGCTTTGCAGACGATAAGTACAATCGTTTCAGAGAGAAGAGCTTCCAATGTGACGATCGGGCTTTAAGTCGATTCGATAACAAATGACGAAAACGGACGGATTTCTCAGGTTTCTACTACATACGAACACATTTAACATTCTCCCGTGCAACGCGGCTACTAGTCCTCCTTTCATGCAGAATCTTAAGGTCCTAACTCATGTCCAAGGCACCAAAGCCAGCTAAAAAGTCAATAATCGATACCTAAAACTTGAATTGTACTACTTCTTACTGGCTCTTACATCAACTTAGAGGCTTCATCTGTGTTCTACTATGGTGCTTTTAGTGTCTCCGCACACCGCAGCACGCGACATAGCTTTGCAGACGAAAAGTACTACCGTTTCAGAGAAAAGAGGGGCCAATGTGACGATCTGGCTTTAAGTCGATTCGATAACAAATGACGAAAACGGACGGATTTCTCAGGTTTTTACTACATATGAACACTTTTCACATTCTCCCGTGCAACTCGGCTGCTGGTCCTCCTTTTGATGCAGAATCTTAAGGTCCTAGCTCATGTCCAAGGCATCAAAGCCAGCTAAAATGTCAATAATCGATACCTAAAACTTGAATTGTACTACTTCTTACTGGCTATTACATCAAATTAGAAGCTTCATCTGTGTTCTACTGTGGAGGTTTCAGTGTCTCCGCCTACCGCAGCATACGACATAGCTTTGCAGACGATAAGTACAACCGTTTCAGAGAGAAGAGCGGCCAATGTGACGATCTGGCCATAAGTCGATTCGATAACAAATGACGAAAACGGATGGATTTCTCAGGTTTTTACTACATATGAACACTTTTCACATTCTCCCGTGCAACTCGGCTGCTAGTCCTCCTTTCATGCAGAATCTTAAGGTCCTAGCTCATGTCCAAGGCACCAAAGCCAGCTAAAAAGTCAATAATCGATACCTAAAACTTCAGTTGTACTACTTCTTACTGTCTATTACATCAACTTAGAAGCTTCATCTGTTTTATACTATGGTGCTTTTAGTGTCTGCGCATACCGCAGCACGCGACATAGCTTTGCAGACGATAAGTACAACCGTTTCAGAGAGAAGAGCGGCCAATGTGACGATCTGGCTTTAAGTCGATTCGATAACAAATGACGAAAACGGACGGATTTCTCAGGTTTTTACTACATATGAACACTTTTCACATTCTCCCGTGCAACTCGGCTGCTAGTCCTCCTTTCATGCAGAATCTTAAGGTCCTAGCTCATGCCCAAGGCACCAAAGCCAGCTAAAAAGTCAATAATCCATACCTAAAACTTGAATTGTACTACTTCTTACTGGCTATTACATCAACTTAGAAGCTTCATCTGTGTTCTACTATGGTGCTTTTAGAGTCTCCGCATACCGCAGCACGCGACATAGCTTTGCAGACGATAAGTACAACCGTTTCAGAGAGAAGAGCGGCCAATGTGACGATCTAGCTTTAAGTCGATTCGATAACAAATGACGAAAACGGACGGATTTCTCAGGTTTTTACTACATATGAACACTTTTCACATTCTTCCCTGCAACTCGGCTGCTAGTCCTCCTTTCATGCAGATTCTTAAGGTCCTAGCTCATGTCCAAGGCATCAAAGCCAGTTAAAAAGTCAATGATCGATACCTAAAACTTGAATTGTACTATTTCTTACTGGCTATTACATCAAATTAGAAGCTTCATCTGTGTTCTACTGTGGAGGTTTCAGTGTCTCCGCCTACCGCAGCATACGACATAGCTTTGCAGACGATAAGTACAACCGTTTCAGAGAGAAGAGCGGCCAATGTGACGATCTGGCTTTAAGTCGATTAGATAACAAATGATGAAAACGGACGGATTTCTCAGGTTTTCACTACATATGAACACTTTTCACATTCTCCCGTGCAACTCGGCTGCTAGTCCTCCTTTCATGCAGAATCTTAAGGTCCTAGCTCATGTCCAAGGCACCAAAGCCAGCTAAAAAGTCAATAATCAGTACCTAAAACTTGAATTGTACTACTTCTTACTGGCTATTACATCAACTTAGAAGCTTAATCTGTGTTCTACTATGGTGCTTTTAGTGTCTACGCATACCGCAGCACGCGACATAGCTTTGAAGATGATACGTACAACCGTTTCAGAGACAAGAGCGGCCAATGTGACGATCTGGCTTTAAGTCGATTCGATAACAAATGACGAAAACGGACGGATTTCTCAGGTTTTTACTACATATGAACACTTTTCACATTCTCCCGTGCAAGTCGGCTGCTAGTCCTCCTTTCATGTAGTATCTTAAGGTCCTAGCTCATGTCCAAGGCACGAAAGCCAGCTAAAAAGTCAATAATCGATACCTAAAACTTGTATTGTACTACTTCTTACAGGCTATTACATCAACTTAGAAGCTTCATCCGTGTTCTACTATGGTGCTTTTAGTGTCTGCGCATAACGCAGCACGCGACATAGCTTTGCAGACGATAAGTACAACCGTTCCAGAGAGAAGAGCGGCCAATGTGACGATCTGGCTTTAAGTCGATTCGATCACAAATGACGAAAACGGACGGATTTCTCAGGTTTTTACTACATATGAACACTTTTCACATTCTCCCGTGCAACTCGGCTGCTAGTCCTCCTTTCATGCTGAATCTTAAGGTCATAGCTCATGTCCAAGGCACCAAAGCCAGCTAAAAAGTCAATAATCGATACCTAAAACTTGAATTGTACTACTTCTTACTGGCTATTACATCGACTTAAAACTTCATCTGTGTTCTACTATGGTGATTTTATTGTCTCCACATACCGCAGCACGCGACATAGCTTTGCAGACGATAAGTACAACCGTTTCAGAGAGAAGAGCGGCCAATGTGACGATCTGGCTTTAAGTCGATTCGATAATAAATGGCGAAAACGGACGGATTTCTCAGGTTTTTACTACATATGAACACTTTTCACATTCTTCCCTGCAACTCGGCTGCTAGTCCTCTTTTCATGCAGATTTTTAAGGTCCTAGCTCATGTCCAAGGCATCAAAGCCAGCTAAAATGTCAATAATCGATACCTAAAACTTGAATTGTACTACTTCTTACCGGTTATTACATCAAATTAGAAGCTTCATCTTTGTTCTACTGTGGTGGTTTGAGTGTCTCCGCCTACAGCAGCATACGACATAGCTTTGCAGACGATAAGTACAACCGTTTCAGAGAGAAGAGCGGCCAATGTGACGATCTGGCTTTAAGTCGATTCGATAACAAATGACGAAAACGGATGGATTTCTCAGGTTTTTACTACATATGAACACTTTTCACATTCTCCCGTGCAACTCGGCTGCTAGTCCTCCTTTCATGCAGAATCTTAAGGTCCTAGCTCATGTCCAAGGCACCAAAGCCAGCTAAAAAGTCAATAATCGATACCTAAAACTTGAATTGTACTACTTCTTATTGTCTATTACATCATCTTAGAAGCTTCATCTGTGTTCTACTATGGTGATTTTAGTGTCTCCGCATACCGCAGCACGCGACATAGCTTTGCAGACGATAAGTACAACCGTATCAGAGAGAAGAGCGGCCAATGTGACGATCGGGCTTTAAGTCGATTCGATTACAAATGACGAAAACGGACGGATTTCTCAGGTTTTTACTACATATGAACACATTTCACATTCTCCCGTGCAACGCGGCTGCTAGTCCTCCTTTCATGCAGAATCTTAATGTCCTAGCTCATGTCCAAGGCACCAAAGCTAGCTAAAAAGTAAATTATCAGTACCTAAAACTTGAATTGTACTACTTCTTACTGGCTATTACATCAACTTAGAAGCTTCATCTGTGTTCTACTATGGTGCTTTTAGAGTCTCCGCATACCGCAGCACGCGACATAGCTTTGCAGACGATAAGTACAACCGTTTCAGAGAGAAGAGCGGCCAATGTGACGATCTAGCTTTAAGTCGATTCGATAACAAATGACGAAAACGGACGGATTTCTCAGGTTTTTACTACATATGAACACTTTTCACATTCTTCCCTGCAACTCGGCTGCTAGTCCTCCTTTCATGCAGATTCTTAAGGTCCTAGCTCATGTCCAAGGCATCAAAGCCAGTTAAAAAGTCAATGATCGATACCTAAAACTTGAATTGTACTATTTCTTACTGGCTATTACATCAAATTAGAAGCTTCATCTGTGTTCTACTGTGGAGGTTTCAGTGTCTCCGCCTACCGCAGCATACGACATAGCTTTGCAGACGATAAGTACAACCGTTTCAGAGAGAAGAGCGGCCAATGTGACGATCTGGCTTTAAGTCGATTAGATAACAAATGATGAAAACGGACGGATTTCTCAGGTTTTCACTACATATGAACACTTTTCACATTCTCCCGTGCAACTCGGCTGCTAGTCCTCCTTTCATGCAGAATCTTAAGGTCCTAGCTCATGTCCAAGGCACCAAAGCCAGCTAAAAAGTCAATAATCAGTACCTAAAACTTGAATTGTACTACTTCTTACTGGCTATTACATCAACTTAGAAGCTTAATCTGTGTTCTACTATGGTGCTTTTAGTGTCTACGCATACCGCAGCACGCGACATAGCTTTGAAGACGATACGTACAACCGTTTCAGAGACAAGAGCGGCCAATGTGACGATCTGGCTTTAAGTCGATTCGATAACAAATGACGAAAACGGACGGATTTCTCAGGTTTTTACTACATATGAACACTTTTCACATTCTCCCGTGCAAGTCGGCTGCTAGTCCTCCTTTCATGTAGTATCTTAAGGTCCTAGCTCATGTCCAAGGCACGAAAGCCAGCTAAAAAGTCAATAATCGATACCTAAAACTTGTATTGTACTACTTCTTACAGGCTATTACATCAACTTAGAAGCTTCATCCGTGTTCTACTATGGTGCTTTTAGTGTCTGCGCATAACGCAGCACGCGACATAGCTTTGCAGACGATAAGTACAACCGTTCCAGAGAGAAGAGCGGCCAATGTGACGATCTGGCTTTAAGTCGATTCGATCACAAATGACGAAAACGGACGGATTTCTCAGGTTTTTACTACATATGAACACTTTTCACATTCTCCCGTGCAACTCGGCTGCTAGTCCTCCTTTCATGCTGAATCTTAAGGTCATAGCTCATGTCCAAGGCACCAAAGCCAGCTAAAAAGTCAATAATCGATACCTAAAACTTGAATTGTACTACTTCTTACTGGCTATTACATCGACTTAAAACTTCATCTGTGTTCTACTATGGTGATTTTATTGTCTCCACATACCGCAGCACGCGACATAGCTTTGCAGACGATAAGTACAACCGTTTCAGAGAGAAGAGCGGCCAATGTGACGATCTGGCTTTAAGTCGATTCGATAATAAATGGCGAAAACGGACGGATTTCTCAGGTTTTTACTACATATGAACACTTTTCACATTCTTCCCTGCAACTCGGCTGCTAGTCCTCTTTTCATGCAGATTTTTAAGGTCCTAGCTCATGTCCAAGGCATCAAAGCCAGCTAAAATGTCAATAATCGATACCTAAAACTTGAATTGTACTACTTCTTACCGGTTATTACATCAAATTAGAAGCTTCATCTTTGTTCTACTGTGGTGGTTTGAGTGTCTCCGCCTACAGCAGCATACGACATAGCTTTGCAGACGATAAGTACAACCGTTTCAGAGAGAAGAGCGGCCAATGTGACGATCTGGCTTTAAGTCGATTCGATAACAAATGACGAAAACGGACGGATTTCTCAGGTTTTTACTACATATGAACACTTTTCACATTCTTCCCTGCAACTCGGCTGCTAGTCCTCCTTTCATGCAGATTCTTAAGGTCCTAGCTCATGTCCAAGGCATCAAAGCCAGTTAAAAAGTCAATGATCGATACCTAAAACTTGAATTGTACTATTTCTTACTGGCTATTACATCAAATTAGAAGCTTCATCTGTGTTCTACTGTGGAGGTTTCAGTGTCTCCGCCTACCGCAGCATACGACATAGCTTTGCAGACGATAAGTACAACCGTTTCAGAGAGAAGAGCGGCCAATGTGACGATCTGGCTTTAAGTCGATTAGATAACAAATGATGAAAACGGACGGATTTCTCAGGTTTTCACTACATATGAACACTTTTCACATTCTCCCGTGCAACTCGGCTGCTAGTCCTCCTTTCATGCAGAATCTTAAGGTCCTAGCTCATGTCCAAGGCACCAAAGCCAGCTAAAAAGTCAATAATCAGTACCTAAAACTTGAATTGTACTACTTCTTACTGGCTATTACATCAACTTAGAAGCTTAATCTGTGTTCTACTATGGTGCTTTTAGTGTCTACGCATACCGCAGCACGCGACATAGCTTTGAAGACGATACGTACAACCGTTTCAGAGACAAGAGCGGCCAATGTGACGATCTGGCTTTAAGTCGATTCGATAACAAATGACGAAAACGGACGGATTTCTCAGGTTTTTACTACATATGAACACTTTTCACATTCTCCCGTGCAAGTCGGCTGCTAGTCCTCCTTTCATGTAGTATCTTAAGGTCCTAGCTCATGTCCAAGGCACGAAAGCCAGCTAAAAAGTCAATAATCGATACCTAAAACTTGTATTGTACTACTTCTTACAGGCTATTACATCAACTTAGAAGCTTCATCCGTGTTCTACTATGGTGCTTTTAGTGTCTGCGCATAACGCAGCACGCGACATAGCTTTGCAGACGATAAGTACAACCGTTCCAGAGAGAAGAGCGGCCAATGTGACGATCTGGCTTTAAGTCGATTCGATCACAAATGACGAAAACGGACGGATTTCTCAGGTTTTTACTACATATGAACACTTTTCACATTCTCCCGTGCAACTCGGCTGCTAGTCCTCCTTTCATGCTGAATCTTAAGGTCATAGCTCATGTCCAAGGCACCAAAGCCAGCTAAAAAGTCAATAATCGATACCTAAAACTTGAATTGTACTACTTCTTACTGGCTATTACATCGACTTAAAACTTCATCTGTGTTCTACTATGGTGATTTTATTGTCTCCACATACCGCAGCACGCGACATAGCTTTGCAGACGATAAGTACAACCGTTTCAGAGAGAAGAGCGGCCAATGTGACGATCTGGCTTTAAGTCGATTCGATAATAAATGGCGAAAACGGACGGATTTCTCAGGTTTTTACTACATATGAACACTTTTCACATTCTTCCCTGCAACTCGGCTGCTAGTCCTCTTTTCATGCAGATTTTTAAGGTCCTAGCTCATGTCCAAGGCATCAAAGCCAGCTAAAATGTCAATAATCGATACCTAAAACTTGAATTGTACTACTTCTTACCGGTTATTACATCAAATTAGAAGCTTCATCTTTGTTCTACTGTGGTGGTTTGAGTGTCTCCGCCTACAGCAGCATACGACATAGCTTTGCAGACGATAAGTACAACCGTTTCAGAGAGAAGAGCGGCCAATGTGACGATCTGGCTTTAAGTCGATTCGATAACAAATGACGAAAACGGATGGATTTCTCAGGTTTTTACTACATATGAACACTTTTCACATTCTCCCGTGCAACTCGGCTGCTAGTCCTCCTTTCATGCAGAATCTTAAGGTCCTAGCTCATGTCCAAGGCACCAAAGCCAGCTAAAAAGTCAATAATCGATACCTAAAACTTGAATTGTACTACTTCTTACTGGCTATTACATCAACTTAGAAGCTTCATCTGTGTTCTACTATGGTGCTTTTAGTGTCTCCGCATACCGCAGCACGCGACATAGCTTTGCAGACGATAAGTACAACCGTTTCAGAGAGAAGAGCGGCCAATGTGACGATCTGGCTTTAAGTCGATTCGATAACAAATGACGAAAACGGACGGATTTCTCAGGTTTCTACTACATATGAACACATTTCACATTCTCCCGTGCAACGCGGCTGCTAGTCCTCCTATCATGCAGAATCTTAAGGTCCTAGCTTATGTCCAAGGCACCAAAGCCAGCTAAAAAGTCAATAATCGATACCTAAAACTTCAGTTGTACTACTTCTTACTGTCTATTACATCAACTTAAAAGCTTCATCTGTTTTATACTATGGTGCTTTTAGTGTCTGCGCATACCGCAGCACGCGACATAGCTTTGCAGACGATAAGTACAACCGTTTCAGAGAGAAGAGCGGCCAATGTGACGATCTGGCTTTAAGTCGATTCGATAACAAATGACGAAAACGGACGGATTTCTCAGGTTTTTACTACATATGAACACTTTTCAGATTCTCCCGTGCAACTCGGCTGCTAGTCCTCCTTTCATGCAGAATCTTAAGGTCCTAGCCCATGCCCAAGGCACCAAAGCCAGCTAAAAAATCAATAATCCATACCTAAAACTTGAATTGTACTACTTCTTATTGTCTATTACATCATCTTTAAAGCTTCATCTGTGTTCTACTATGGTGATTTTAGTGTCTCCGCATACCGCAGCACGCGACATAGCTTTGCAGACGATAAGTACAACCGTTTCAGAGAGAAGAGCGGCCAATGTGACGATCGGGCTTTAAGTCGATTCGATAACAAATGATGAAAACGGACGGATTTCTCAGGTTTTTACTACATATGATCACATTTCACATTCTCCCGTGCAACGCGGCTGCTAGTCCTCCTTTCATGCAGAATCTTAATGTCCTAGCTCATGTCCAAGGCACCAAAGCTAGCTAAAAAGTAAATAATCAGTACCTAAAACTTGAATTGTACTACTTCTTACTGGCTATTACATCAACTTAGAAGCTTCATCTGTGTTCTACTATGGTGCTTTTAGAGTCTCCGCATACCGCAGCACGCGACATAGCTTTGCAGACGATAAGTACAACCGTTTCAGAGAGAAGAGCGGCCAATGTGACGATCTGGCTTTAAGTCGATTCGATAACAAATGACGAAAACGGACGGATTTCTCAGGTTTTTACTACATATGAACACTTTTCACATTCTTCCCTGCAACTCGGCTGCTAGTCCTCCTTTAATGCAGATTCTTAAGGTCCTAGCTCATGTCCAAGGCATCAAAGCCAGTTAAAAAGTCAATGATCGATACCTAAAACTTGAATTGTACTATTTCTTACTGGCTATTACATCAAATTAGAAGCTTCATCTGTGTTCTACTGTGGAGGTTTCAGTGTCTCCGCCTACCGCAGCATACGACATAGCTTTGCAGACGATAAGTACAACCGTTTCAGAGAGAAGAGCGGCCAATGTGACGATCTGGCTTTAAGTCGATTAGATAACAAATGATGAAAACGGACGGATTTCTCAGGTTTTTACTACATATGAACACTTTTCACATTCTCCCGTGCAACTCGGCTGCTAGTCCTCCTTTCATGCAGAATCTTAAGGTCCTAGCTCATGTCCAAGGCACCAAAGCCAGCTAAAAAGTCAATAATCAGTACCTAAAACTTGAATTGTACTACTTCTTACTGGCTATTACATCAACTTAGAAGCTTAATCTGTGTTCTACTATGGTGCTTTTAGTGTCTCCGCATACCACAGCACGCGACATAGCTTTGAAGACGATACGTACAACCGTTTCAGAGAGAAGTGCGGCCAATGTGACGATCTGGCTTTAAGTCGATTCGATAACAAATGACGAAAACGGACGGATTTCTCAGGTTTTTACTACATATGAACACTTTTCACATTCTACCGTGCAAGTCGGCTGCTAGTCCTCCTTTCATGTAGTATCTTAAGGTCCTAGCTCATGTCCAAGGCACGAAAGCCAGCTAAAAAGTCAATAATCGATACCTAAAACTTGTATTGTACTACTTCTTACAGGCTATTACATCAACTTAGAAGCTTCATCCGTGTTCTACTATGGTGCTTTTAGTGTCTCCGCATACCGCAGCACGCGACATAGCTTTGCAGACGATAAGTACAACCGTTCCAGAGAGAAGAGCGGCCAATGTGACGATCTGGCTTTAAGTCGATTCGATCACAAATGACGAAAACGGACGGATTTCTCAGGTTTTTACTACATATGAACACTTTTCACATTCTCCCGTGCAACTCGGCTGCTAGTCCTCCTTTCATGCTGAATCTTAAGGTCATAGCTCATGTCCAAGGCACCAAAGCCAGCTAAAAAGTCAATAATCGATACCTAAAACTTGAATTGTACTACTTCTTACTGGCTATTACATCGACTTAAAACTTCATCTGTGTTCTACTATGGTGATTTTATTGTCTCCACATACCGCAGCACGCGACATAGCTTTGCAGACGATAAGTACAACCGTTTCAGAGAGAAGAGCGGCCAATGTGACGATCTGGCTTTAAGTCGATTCGATAACAAATGGCGAAAACGGACGGATTTCTCAGGTTTTTACTACATATGAACACTTTTCACATTCTTCCCTGCAACTCGGCTGCTAGTCCTCCTTTCGTGCAGATTCTTAAGGTCCTAGCTCATGTCCAAGGCATCAAAGCCAGCTAAAATGTCAATAATCGATACCTAAAACTTGAATTGTACTACTTCTTACTGGCTATTACATCAAATTAGAAGCTTAATCTGTGTTCTACTATGGTGGTTTCAGTGTCTCTGCCTACCGCAGCATACGACATAGCTTTGCAGACGTTAAGTACAACCGTTTCAGAGAGAAGAGCGGCCAATGTGACGATCTGGCCATAAGTCGATTCGATAACAAATGACGAAAACGGATGGATTTCTCAGGTTTTTACTACATATGAACACTTTTCACATTCTCCCGTGCAACTCGGCTGCTAGTCCTCCTTTCATGCAGAATCTTAAGGTCCTAGCTCATGTCCAAGGCACCAAAGCCAGCTAAAAAGTCAATAATCGATACCTAAAACTTGAATTGTACTACTTCTTACTGGCTATTACATCAACTTAGAAGCTTCATCTGTGTTCTACTATGGTGCTTTTAGTGTCTCCGCATACCGCAGCACGCGACATAGCTTTGCAGACGATAAGTACAACCGTTTCAGAGAGAAGAGCGGCCAATGTGACGATCTGGCTTTAAGTCGATTCGATAACAAATGACGAAAACGGACGGATTTCTCAGGTTTCTACTACATATGAACACATTTCACATTCTCCCGTGCAACGCGGCTGCTAGTCCTCCTATCATGCAGAATCTTAAGGTCCTAGCTTATGTCCAAGGCACCAAAGCCAGCTAAAAAGTCAATAATCGATACCTAAAACTTCAGTTGTACTACTTCTTACTGTCTATTACATCAACTTAGAAGCTTCATCTGTTTTATACTATGGTGCTTTTAGTGTCTGCGCATACCGCAGCACGCGACATAGCTTTGCAGACGATAAGTACAACCGTTTCAGAGAGAAGAGCGGCCAATGTGACGATCTGGCTTTAAGTCGATTCGATAACAAATGACGAAAACGGACGGATTTCTCAGGTTTTTACTACATATGAACACTTTTCAGATTCTCCCGTGCAACTCGGCTGCTAGTCCTCCTTTCATGCAGAATCTTAAGGTCCTAGCTCATGCCCAAGGCACCAAAGCCAGCTAAAAAGTCAATAATCCATACCTAAAACTTGAATTGTACTACTTCTTATTGTCTATTACATCATCTTAGAAGCTTCATCTGTGTTCTACTATGGTGCTTTTAGTGTCTCCGCATACCGCAGCATACGACATAGCTTTGCAGACGATAAGTACAGCCGTTTCAGAGAGAAGAGCGGCCAAGTGACGATCTGGCTTTAAGGCGATTCGATAACAAATGACGAAAACGAACGGATTTCTCAGGTTTCAACTACATATGAACACATTTCACATTCTCCCGTGCAACGCGGCTGCTAGTCCTCCTTCAATGCAGAATCTTAAGGTCCTAGCTCATGTCCAAGGCACCAAAGCCAGCTAAAAAGTCAATAATCAGTACCTAAAACTTGAATTGTACTACTTCTTACTGGCTATTACTTCAACTTAGAAGCTTAATCTGTGTTCTACTATGGTGCTTTTAGTGTCTCCGCATACCGCAGCACGCGACATAGCTCTGAAGACGATACGTACAACCGTTTCAGAGAGAAGAGCGGCCAATGTGACGATCTGGCTTTAAGTCGATTCGATAACAAATGACGAAAACGGACGGATTTCTCAGGTTTTTACTACATATGAACACTTTTCACATTCTCCCGTGCAAGTCGGCTGCTAGTCCTCCTTTCATGCAGAATCTTAAGGTCCTAGCTCATGTCCAAGGCACCAAAGCCAGCTAAAAAGTCAATAATCGATACCTAAAACTTGAATTGTACTACTTCTTACAGGCTATTACATCAACTTAGAAGCTTCATCCGTGTTCTACTATGGTGCTTTTAGTGTCTCCGCATACCGCAGCACGCGACATAGCTTTGCAGACGATAAGTACAACCGTTCCAGAGAGAAGAGCGGCCAATGTGACGATCTGGCTTTAAGTCGATTCGATCACAAATGACGAAAACGGACGGATATCTCAGGTTTTTACTACATATGAACACTTTTCACATTCTCCCGTGCAACTCGGCTGCTAGTCCTCCTTTCATGCTGAATCTTAAGGTCATAGCTCATGTCCAAGGCACCAAAGCCAGCTAAAAAGTCAATAATCGATACCTAAAACTTGAATTGTACTACTTCTTACTGGCTATTACATCGACTTAAAACTTCATCTGTGTTCTACTATGGTGATTTTATTGTCTCCACATACCGCAGCACGCGACATAGCTTTGCAGACGATAAGTACAACCGTTTCAGAGAGAAGAGCGGCCAATGTGACGATCTGGCTTTAAGTCGATTCGATAACAAATGGCGAAAACGGACGGATTTCTCAGGTTTTTACTACATATGAACACTTTTCACATTCTTCCCTGCAACTTTGCTGCTAGTCCTCCTTTCATGCAGATTCTTAAGGTCCTAGCTCATGTCCAAGGCATCAAAGCCAGCTAAAATGTCAATAATCGATACCTAAAACTTGAATTGTACTACTTCTTACTGGCTATTACATCAAATTAGAAGCTTCATCTGTGTTCTACTGTGGTGGTTTCAGTGTCTCCGCCTACCGCAGCATACGACATAGCTTTGCAGACGATAAGTACAACCGTTTCTGAGAGAAGAGCGGCCAATGTGACGATCTGGCCATAAGTCGATTCGATAACAAATGACGAAAACGGACGGATTTCTCAGGTTTTTACTACATATGAACACTTTTCACATTCTCCCGTGCAACTCGGCTGCTAGTCCTCCTTTCATGCAGAATCTTAAGGTCCTAGCTCATGTCCAAGGCACCAAAGCCAGCTAAAAAGTCAATAATCGATACCTAAAACTTGAATTGTACTACTTCTTACTGGCTATTACATCAACTTAGAAGCTTCATCTGTGTTCTACTATGGTGCTTTTAGTGTCTCCGCATACCGCAGCACGCGACATAGCTTTGCAGACGATAAGTACAACCGTTCCAGAGAGAAGAGCGGCCAATGTGACGATCTGGCTTTAAATCGATTCGATCACAAATGACGAAAACGGACGGATTTCTCAGGTTTTTACTACATATGAACACTTTTCACATTCTCCCGTGCAACTCGGCTGCTAGTCCTCCTTTCATGCTGAATCTTAAGGTCATAGCTCATGTCCAAGGCACCAAAGCCAGCTAAAAAGTCAATAATCGATACCTAAAACTTGAATTGTACTACTTCTTACTGGCTATTACATCGACTTAAAACTTCATCTGTGTTCTACTATGGTGATTTTATTGTCTCCACATACCGCAGCACGCGACATAGCTTTGCAGACGATAAGTACAACCGTTTCAGAGAGAAGAGCGGCCAATGTGACGATCTGGCTTTAAGTCGATTCGATAACAAATGGCGAAAACGGACGGATTTCTCAGGTTTTTACTACATATGAACACTTTTCACATTCTTCCCTGCAACTCAGATGCTAGTCCTCCTTTCGTGCAGATTCTTAAGGTCCTAGCTCATGTCCAAGGCATCAAAGCCAGCTAAAATGTCAATAATCGATACCTAAAACTTGAATTGTACTACTTCTTACTGGCTATTACATCAAATTAGAAGCTTCATCTGTGTTCTACTATGGTGGTTTCAGTGTCTCTGCCTACCGCAGCATACGACATAGCTTTGCAGACGTTAAGTACAACCGTTTCAGAGAGAAGAGCGGCCAATGTGACGATCTGGCCATAAGTCGATTCGATAACAAATGACGAAAACGGATGGATTTCTCAGGTTTTTACTACATATGAACACTTTTCACATTCTCCCGTGCAACTCGGCTGCTAGTCCTCCTTTCATGCAGAATCTTAAGGTCCTAGCTCATGTCCAAGGCACCAAAGCCAGCTAAAAAGTCAATAATCGATACCTAAAACTTGAATTGTACTACTTCTTACTGGCTATTACATCAACTTAGAAGCTTCATCTGTGTTCTACTATGGTGCTTTTAGTGTCTCCGCATACCGCAGCACGCGACATAGCTTTGCAGACGATAAGTACAACCGTTTCAGAGAGAAGAGCGGCCAATGTGACGATCTGGCTTTAAGTCGATTCGATAACAAATGACGAAAACGGACGGATTTCTCAGGTTTCTACTACATAGGAACACATTTCACATTCTCCCGTGCAACGCGGCTGCTAGTCCTCCTATCATGCAGAATCTTAAGGTCCTAGCTTATGTCCAAGGCACCAAAGCCAGCTAAAAAGTCAATAATCGATACCTAAAACTTCAGTTGTACTACTTCTTACTGTCTATTACATCAACTTAGATGCTTCATCTGTTTTATACTATGGTGCTTTTAGTGTCTGCGCATACCGCAGCACGCGACATAGCTTTGCAGACGATAAGTACAACCGTTTCAGAGAGAAGAGCGGCCAATGTGACGATCTGGCTTTAAGTCGATTCGATAACAAATGACGATAACGGACGGATTTCTCAGGTTTTTACTACATATGAACACTTTTCAGATTCTCCCGTGCAACTCGGCTGCTAGTCCTCCTTTCATGCAGAATCTTAAGGTCCTAGCTCATGCCCAAGGCACCAAAGCCAGCTAAAAAGTCAATAATCCATACCTAAAACTTGAATTGTACTACTTCTTATTGTCTATTACATCATCTTAGAAGCTTCATCTGTGTTCTACTATGGTGATTTTAGTGTCTCCGCATACCGCAGCACGCGACATAGCTTTGCAGACGATAAGTACAACCGTTTCAGAGAGAAGAGTGGCCAATGTGACGATCGGGCTTTAAGTCGATTCGATAACAAATGACGAAAACGGACGGATTTCTCAGGTTTTTACTACATATGAACACATTTCACATTCTCCCGTGCAACGCGGCTGCTAGTCCTCCTTTCATGCAGAATCTTAATGTCCTAGCTCATGTCCAAGGCACCAAAGCTAGCTAAAAAGTAAATAATCAGTACCTAAAACTTGAATTGTACTACCTCTTACTGGCTATTACATCAACTTAGAAGCTTCATCTGTGTTCTACTATGGTGCTTTTAGAGTCTCCGCATACCGCAGCACGCGACATAGCTTTGCAGACGATAAGTACAACCGTTTCAGAGAGAAGAGCGGCCAATGTGACGATCTGGCTTTAAGTCGATTCGATAACAAATGACGAAAACGGACGGATTTCTCAGGTTTTTACTACATATGAACACTTTTCACATTCTTCCCTGCAACTCGGCTGCTAGTCCTCCTTTCATGCAGATTCTTAAGGTCCTAGCCCATGTCCAAGGCATCAAAGCCAGTTAAAAAGTCAATGATCGATACCTAAAACTTGAATTGTACTATTTCTTACTGGCTATTACATCAAATTAGAAGCTTCATCTGTGTTCTACTGTGGAGGTTTCAGTGTCTCCGCCTACCGCAGCATACGACATAGCTTTGCAGACGATAAGTACAACCGTTTCAGAGAGAAGAGCGGCCAATGTGACGATCTGGCTTTAAGGCGATTCGATAACAAATGATGAAGACGGACGGATTTCTCAGGTTTTTACTACATATGAACACTTATCACATTCTCCCGTGCAACTCGGCTGCTAGTCCTCCTTTCATGCAGAATCTTAAGGTCCTAGCTCATGTCCAAGGCACCAAAGACAGCTAAAAAGTCAATAATCAGTACCTAAAACTTGAATTGTACTACTTCTTACTGGCTATTACATCAACTTAGAAGCTTAATCTGTGTTCTACTATGGTGCTTTTAGTGTCTCCGCATACCGCAGCATACGACATAGCTTTGCAGACGATAAGTACAGCCGTTTCAGAGAGAAGAGCGGCCAAGTGACGATCTGGCTTTAAGGCGATTCGATAACAAATGACGAAAACGGACGGATTTCTCAGGTTTTTACTACATATGAACACTTTTCACATTCTCCCGTGCAAGTCGGCTGCTAGTCCTCCTTTCATGTAGTATCTTAAGGTCCTAGCTCATGTCCAAGGCACGAAAGCCAGCTAAAAAGTCAATAATCGATACCTAAAACTTGTATTGTACTACTTCTTACAGGCTATTACATCAACTTAGAAGCTTCATCCGTGTTCTACTATGGTGCTTTTAGTGTCTCCGCATACCGCAGCACGCGACATAGCTTTGCAGACGATAAGTACAACCGTTCCAGAGAGAAGAGCGGCCAATGTGACGATCTGGCTTTAAGTCGATTCGATAACAAATGGCGAAAACGGACGGATTTCTCAGGTTTTTACTACATATGAACACTTTTCACATTCTTCCCTGCAACTCGGCTGCTAGTCCTCCTTTCATGCAGATTCTTAAGGTCCTAGCTCATGTCCAAGGCATCAAAGCCAGCTAAAATGTCAATAATCGATACCTAAAACTTGAATTGTACTACTTCTTACTGGCTATTACATCAAATTAGAAGCTTCATCTGTGTTCTACTGTGGTGGTTTCAGTGTCTCCGCCTACCGCAGCATACGACATAGCTTTGCAGACGATAAGTACAACCGTTTCTGAGAGAAGAGCGGCCAATGTGACGATCTGGCTTTAAGTCGATTCGATAACAAATGACGAAAACGGACGGATTTCTCAGGTTTTTACTACATATGAACACTTTTCACATTCTCCCGTGCAACTCGGCTGCTAGTCCTCCTTTCATGCAGAATCTTAAGGTCCTAGCTCATGTCCAAGGCACCAAAGCCAGCTAAAAAGTCAATAATCGATACCTAAAACTTGAATTGTACTACTTCTTACTGGCTATTACATCAACTTAGAAGCTTCATCTGTGTTCTACTATGGTGCTTTTAGTGTCTCCGCATACCGCAGCACGCGACATAGCTTTGCAGACGATAAGTACAACCGTTTCAGAGAGAAGAGCGGCCAATGTGACGATCTGGCTTTAAGTCGATTCGATAACAAATGACGAAAACGGACGGATTTCTCAGGTTTCTACTACATATGAACACATTTCACATTCTCCCGTGCAACGCGGCTGCTAGTCCTCCTTTCATGCAGAATCTTAATGTCCTAGCTCATGTCCAAGGCACCAAAGCTAGCTAAAAAGTAAATAATCAGTACCTAAAACTTGAATTGTACTACTTCTTACTGGCTATTACATCAACTTAGAAGCTTCATCTGTGTTCTACTATGGTGCTTTTAGAGTCTCCGCATACCGCAGCACGCGACATAGCTTTGCAGACGATAAGTACAACCGTTTCAGAGAGAAGAGCGGCCAATGTGATGATCTGGCTTTAAGTCGATTCGATAACAAATGACGAAAACGGACGGATTTCTCAGGTTTTTACTACATATGAACACTTTTCACATTCTTCCCTGCAACTCGGCTGCTAGTCCTCCTTTCATGCAGATTCTTAAGGTCCTAGCTCATGTCCAAGGCATCAAAGCCAGTTAAAAAGTCAATGATCGATACCTAAAACTTGAATTGTACTATTTCTTACTGGCTATTACATCAAATTAGAAGCTTCATCTGTGTTCTACTGTGGAGGTTTCAGTGTCTCCGCCTACCGCAGCATACGACATAGCTTTGCAGACGATAAGTACAACCGTTTCAGAGAGAAGAGCGGCCAATGTGACGATCTGGCTTTAAGTCGATTCGATAACAAATGACGAAAACGGACGGATTTCTCAGGTTTTTACTACATATGAACACTTTTCACATTCTCCCGTGCAACTCGGCTGCTAGTCCTCCTTTCATGCAGAATCTTAAGGTCCTAGCTCATGTCCAAGGCACCAAAGCCAGCTAAAAAGTCAATAATCGATATCTAAAACTTGAATTGTACTACTTCTTACTGGCTATTACATCAACTTAGAAGCTTCATCTGTGTTCTACTATGGTGCTTTTAGTGTCTCCGCACACCGCAGCACGAGACATAGCTTTGCAGACGATAAGTACAACCGTTTCAGGGATAAGAGCGGCCAAGTGACGATCTGGCTTTAAGTCGATTCGATAACAAATGACGAAAACTGACGGATTTCTCAGGTTTTTACTACATATGAACACGTTTCACATTCTCGCGTGCAACTCGGCAGCTAGTCCTCCTTTCATGGAGATTCTTAAGGTCCTAGATCCTGTCCAAGGCACCAAAGCCAGCTAAACAGTCAATAATCGATACCTAAAACTTGAATTGTACTACTTCTTACTGGCTATTACATCAACTTAGAAGCTTCATCTGTGTTCTACTATGGTGCCTTTAGAGTCTCCGCATACCGCAGCACGCGACATAGCTTTGCAGACGATAAGTGCAAACGTTTCAGAGAGAAGAGCGGCCAATGTGACGATCTGGCTTTAAGTCGATTCGATAACAAATTACGAAAACGGACGGATTTCTCAGGTTTTTACTACATATGAACACTTTTCACATTCTTCCCTGCAACTCGGCTGCTAGTCCTCCTTTCATGCAGATTCTTAAGGTCCTAGCTCATGTCCAAGGCATCAAAGCCAGTTAAAAAGTCAATGATCGATACCTAAAACTTGAATTGTACTATTTCTTACTGGCTATTACATCAAATTAGAAGCTTCATCTGTGTTCTACTGTGGAGGTTTCAGTGTCTCCGCCTACCGCAGCATACGACATAGCTTTGCAGACGATAAGTACAACCGTTTCAGAGAGAAGAGCGGCCACTGTGACGATCTGGCTTTAAGTCGATTCGATAACAAATGATGAAAACGGACGGATTTCTCAGGTTTTTACTACATATGAACACTTTTCACATTCTCCCGTGCAACTCGGCTGCTAGTCCTCCTTTCATGCAGAATCTTAAGGTCCTAGCTCATGTCCAAGGCACCAAAGCCAGCTAAAAAGTCAATAATCAGTACCTAAAACTTTAATTGTACTACTTCTTACTGGCTATTACATCAACTTAGAAGCTTAATCTGTGTTCTACTATGGTGCTTTTAGTGTCTCCGCATACCGCAGCATACGACATAGCTTTGCAGACGATAAGTACAGCCGTTTCAGAGAGAAGAGCGGCCAAGTGACGATCTGGCTTTAAGGCGATTCGATAACAAATGACGAAAACGAACGGATTTCTCAGGTTTCAACTACATATGAACACATTTCACATTCTCCCGTGCAACGCGGCTGCTAGTCCTCCTTCAATGCAGAATCTTAAGGTCCTAGCTCATGTCCAAGGCACCATAGCCAGCTAAAAAGTCAATAATCGATACCTAAAACTTGAATAGTACTACTTCTTACTGGCTATTACATCAACTTAGAAGCTTCATCTGTGTTCTACCATGGTGCTTTTAGTGTCTCCGCACACCGCAGCACGCGACATAGCTTTGCAGACGATAAGTACAACCGTTTCAGGGATAAGAGCGGCCAAGTGACGATCTGGCTTTAAGTCGATTCGATAACAAATGACGAAAACTGACGGATTTCTCAGGTTTTTACTACATATGAACACGTTTCTCATTCTCGCGTGCAACTCGGCAGCTAGTCATCCTTTCATGGAGATTCTTAAGGTCCTAGATCATGTCCAAGGCACCAAAGCCAGCTAAACAGTCAATAATCGATACCTAAAACTTGAATTGTACTACTTCTTACTGGCTATTACATCAACTTAGAAGCTTCATCTGTGTTCTACTATGGTGCTTTTAGTGTCTCCGCATACCGCAGCATACGACATGGCTTTGCAAACGATAAGTACAACCGTTTCAGAGAGAAGAGCGGCCAATGTGACGATCGGGCTTTAAGTCGATTCGATAACAAATGACGAAAACGAAAGGATTTCTCAGGTTTCTACTACATATGATCACATTTTACATTCTCCCGTGCAACTCGGCTGCTAGTCCTCCTTCTATGCAGAATCTTAAGGTCCTAGCTCATGTCCAAGGCACCAAAGCCAGCTAAAAAGTCAATAATCGATACCTAAAACTTGAATTGTACTACTTCTTACTGGCTATTACATCAACTTAGAAGCTTCATCTGTGTTCTACTATGGTGCTTTTAGTGTCTCCGCACACCGCAGCACGCGACATAGCTTTGCAGACGATAAGTACAACCGTTTCAGAGAGAAGAGCGGCCAATGTGACGATCTGGCTTTAAGTCGATTCGATAACAAATGACGAAAACGGACGGATTTCTCAGGTTTCTACTACATATGAACACATTTCACATTCTCCCGTGCAACGCGGCTGCTAGTCCTCCTTTCATGCAGAATCTTAATGTCCTAGCTCATGTCCAAGGCACCAAAGCTAGCTAAAAAGTAAATAATCAGTACCTAAAACTTGAATTGTGCTACTTCTTACTGGCTATTACATCAACTTAGAAGCTTCATCTGTGTTCTACTATGGTGCTTTTAGAGTCTCCGCATACCGCAGCACGCGACATAGCTTTGCAGACGATAAGTACAACCGTTTCAGAGAGAAGAGCGGCCAATGTGACGATCTGGCTTTAAGTCGATTCGATAACAAATGACGTAAACGGACGGATTTCTCAGGTTTTTCCTACATATGAACACTTTTCACATTCTTCCCTGCAACTCGGCTGCTAGTCCTCCTTTCATGCAGATTCTTAAGGTCCTACCTCATGTCCAAGGCATCAAAGCCAGTTAAAAAGTCAATGATCGATACCTAAAACTTGAATTGTACTATTTCTTACTGGCTGTTACATCAAATTAGAAGCTTCATCTGTGTTCTACTGTGGAGGTTTCAGTGTCTCCGCCTACCGCAGCATACGACATAGCTTTGCAGACGATAAGTACAACCGTTTCAGAGAGAAGAGCGGCCAATGTGACGATCTGGCTTTAAGTCGATTCGATAACAAATGATGAAAACGGACGGATTTCTCAGGTTTTTACTACATATGAACACTTTTCACATTCTCCCGTGCAACTCGGCTGCTAGTCCTCCTTTCATGCAGAATCTTAAGGTCCTAGCTCATGTCCAAGGCACCAAAGCCAGCTAAAAAGTCAATAATCAGTACCTAAAACTTGAATTGTACTACTTCTTACTGGCTATTACATCAACTTAGAAGCTTAATCTGTGTTCTACTATGGTGCTTTTAGTGTCTCCGCATACCGCAGCATACGACATAGCTTTGCAGGCGATAAGTACAGCCGTTTCAGAGAGAAGAGCGGCCAAGTGACGATCTGGCTTTAAGGCGATTCGATAACAAATGACGAAAACGAACGGATTTCTCAGGTTTCAACTACATATGAACACATTTCACATTCTCCCGTGCAACGCGGCTGATAGTCCTCCTTCAATGCAGAATCTTAAGGTCCTAGCTCATGTCCAAGGCACCAAAGCCAGCTAAAAAGTCAATAATCGATACCTAAAACTTGAATTGTACTACTTCTTACTGGCTATTACATCAACTTAGAAGCTTCATCTGTGTTCTACTATGGTGCTTTTAGTGTCTCCGCACACCGCAGCACGCGACATAGCTTTGCAGACGATAAGTACAACCGTTTCAGGGATAAGAGCGGCCAAGTGACGATCTGGCTTTAAGTCGATTCGATAACAAATGACGAAAACTGACGGATTTCTCAGGTTTTTACTACATATGAACACGTTTCTCATTCTCGCGTGCAACTCGGCAGCTAGTCCTCCTTTCATGGAGATTCTTAAGGTCCTAGATCATGTCCAAGGCACCAAAGCCAGCTAAACAGTCAATAATCGATACCTAAAACTTGAATTGTACTACTTCTTACTGGCTATTACATCAACTTAGAAGCTTCATCTGTGTTCTACTATGGTGCTTTTAGTGTCTCCGCATACCGCAGCATACGACATGGCTTTGCAAACGATAAGTACAACCGTTTCAGAGACAAGAGCGGCCAATGTGACGATCGGGCTTTAAGTCGATTCGATAACAAATGACGAAAACGAAAGGATTTCTCAGGTTTCTACTACATATGATCACATTTTACATTCTCCCGTGCAACTCGGCTGCTAGTCCTCCTTCTATGCAGAATCTTAAGGTTCTAGCTCATGTCCAAGGCACCAAAGCCAGCTAAAAAGTCAATAATCGATACCTAAAACTTGAATTGTACTACTTCTTACTGGCTATTACATCAACTTAGAAGCTTCATCTGTGTTCTACTATGGTGCTTTTAGTGTCTCCGCACACCGCAGCACGCGACATAGCTTTGCAGACGATAAGTACAACCGTTTCAGAGAGAAGAGCGGCCAATGTGACGATCTGGCTTTAAGTCGATTCGATAACAAATGACGAAAACGGACGGATTTCTCAGGTTTCTACTACATATGAACACATTTCACATTCTCCCGTGCAACGCGGCTGCTAGTCCTCCTTTCATGCAGAATCTTAATGTCCTAGCTCATGTCCAAGGCACCAAAGCCAGCTAAAAAGTAAATAATCAGTACCTAAAACTTGAATTGTGCTACTTCTTACTGGCTATTACATCAACTTAGAAGCTTCATCTGTGTTCTACTATGGTGCTTTTAGAGTCTCCGCATACCGCAGCACGCGACATAGCTTTGCAGACGATAAGTACAACCGTTTCAGAGAGAAGAGCGGCCAATGTGACGATCTGGCTTTAAGTCGATTCGATAACAAATGACGTAAACGGACGGATTTCTCAGGTTTTTCCTACATATGAACACTTTTCACATTCTTCCCTGCAACTCGGCTGCTAGTCCTCCTTTCATGCAGATTCTTAAGGTCCTAGCTCATGTCCAAGGCATCAAAGCCAGTTAAAAAGTCAATGATCGATACCTAAAACTTGAATTGTACTATTTCTTACTGGCTGTTACATCAAATTAGAAGCTTCATCTGTGTTCTACTGTGGAGGTTTCAGTGTCTCCGCCTACCGCAGCATACGACATAGCTTTGCAGACGATAAGTACAACCGTTTCAGAGAGAAGAGCGGCCAATGTGACGATCTGGCTTTAAGTCGATTCGATAACAAATGATGAAAACGGACGGATTTCTCAGGTTTTTACTACATATGAACACTTTTCACATTCTCCCGTGCAACTCGGCTGCTAGTCCTCCTTTCATGCAGAATCTTAAGGTCCTAGCTCATGTCCAAGGCACCAAAGCCAGCTAAAAAGCCAATAATCAGTACCTAAAACTTGAATTGTACTACTTCTTACTGGCTATTACATCAACTTAGAAGCTTAATCTGTGTTCTACTATGGTGCTTTTAGTGTCTCCGCATACCGCAACATACGACATAGCTTTGCAGGCGATAAGTACAGCCGTTTCAGAGAGAAGAGCGGCCAAGTGACGATCTGGCTTTAAGGCGATTCGATAACAAATGACGAAAACGAACGGATTTCTCAGGTTTCAACTACATATGAACACATTTCACATTCTCCCGTGCAACGCGGCTGCTAGTCCTCCTTCAATGCAGAATCTTAAGGTCCTAGCTCATGTCCAAGGCACCAAAGCCAGCTCAAAAGTCAATAATCGATACCTAAAACTTGAATTGTACTACTTCTTACTGGCTATTACATCAACTTAGAAGCTTCATCTGTGTTCTACTATGGTGCTTTTAGTGTCTCCGCACACCGCAGCACGCGACATAGCTTTGCAGACGATAAGTACAACCGTTTCAGGAATAAGAGCGGCCAAGTGACGATCTGGCTTTAAGTCGATTCGATAACAAATGACGAAAACTGACGGATTTCTCAGGTTTTTACTACATATGAACACGTTTCACATTCTCGCGTGCAACTCGGCAGCTAGTCCTCCTTTCATGGAGATTCTTAAGGTCCTAGATCATGTCCAAGGCACCAAAGCCAGCTAAACAGTCAATAATCGATACCTAAAACTTGAATTGTACTACTTCTTACTGGCTATTACATCAACTTAGAAGCTTCATCTGTGTTCTACTATGGTGTTTTTAGTGTCTCCGCATACCGCAGCATACGACATGGCTTTGCAAACGATAAGTACAACCGTTTCAGAGAGAAGAGCGGCCAATGTGACGATCGGGCTTTAAGTCGATTCAATAACAAATGACGAAAACGAAAGGATTTCTCAGGTTTCTACTACATATGATCACATTTTACATTCTCCCGTGCAACGCGGCTGCTAGTCCTCCTTCTATGCAGAATCTTAAGGTCCTAGCTCATGTCCAAGGCACCAAAGCCAGCTAAAAAGTCAATAATCGATACCTAAAACTTGAATTGTACTACTTCTTACTGGCTATTACATCAACTTAGAAGCTGCATCTGTGTTCTACTATGGTGCTTTTAGTGTCTCCGCATACCGCAGCACGCGACATAGCTTCGTAGACGATAAGTACAACCGTTTCAGAGAGAAGAGCGGCCAATGTGACGATCTGGCTTTAAGTCGATTCGATAACAAATGACGAAAACGGACGGATTTCTGAGGTTGTTACTACATATGAACAATTTTCACATTCTCCCGTGCAACTCAGTTGCTAATCCTCCTTTCCTGCAGATTCTTAAGGTCCTAGCTCATGTCCAAGGCATCAAAGCCAGCTTAAAAGTCAATAATCAATACCTAAAACTTGAATTGTACTACTTCTTACTGGCTATTACATCAACTTAGAAGCTTCATCTGTGTTCTACCATGGTGCTTTTAGTGTCTCCGCATACCGCAGCACGCGACATAGCTTTGCAGACGATAAATACAACCGTTCCAGAGAGAAGAGCGGCCAATGTGACGATCTGGCTTTAAGTCGATTCGATCACAAATGACGAAAACGGACGGATTTCTCAGGTTTTTACTACATATGAACACTTTTCACATTCTCCCGTGCAACTCGGCTGCTAGTCCTCCTTTCATGCTGTACCTTAAGGTCATAGCTCATGTCCAAGGCACCAAAGCCAGCTAAAAAGTCAATAATCGATACCTAAAACTTGAATTGTACTACTTCTTACTGGCTATTACATCGACATAAAACTTCATCTGTGTTCTACTATGGTGATTTTATTGTCTCCACATACCGCAGCACGCGACATAGCTTTGCAGACGATAAGTACAACCGTTTCAGAGAGAAGAGCGGCCAATGTGACGATCTGGCTTTAAGTCGATTCGATAACAAATGGCGAAAACGGACGGATTTCTCAGGTTTTTACTACATATGAACACTTTTCACATTCTTCCCTGCAACTCGGCTGCTAGTCCTCCTTTCATGCAGATTCTTAAGGTCCTAGTTCATGTCCAAGGCATCAAAGCCAGCTAAAATGTCAATAATCGATACCTAAAACTTGAATTGTACTACTTCTTACTGGCTATTACATCAAATTAGAAGCTTCATCTGTGTTCTACTGTGGTGGTTTCAGTGTCTCCGCCTACCGCAGCATACGACATAGCTTTGCAGACGATAAGTACAACCGTTTCAGAGAGAAGAGCGGCCAATGTGACGATCTGGCTTTAAGTCGATTCGATAACAAATGACGAAAACGGACGGATTTCTCAGGTTTCTACTACATATGAACACATTTCACATTCTCCCGTGCAACGCGGCTGCTAGTCCTCCTATCATGCAGAATCTTAAGGTCCTAGCTCATGTCCAAGCCACCAAAGCCAGCTACAAAGTCAATAATCGATACCTAAAACTTCAGTTGTACTACTTCTTACTGTCTATTACATCAACTTAGAAGCTTCATCTGTTTTATACTATGGTGCTTTTAGTGTCTGCGCATACCGCAGCACGCGACATAGCTTTGCAGACGATAAGTACAACCGTTTCAGAGAGAAGAGCGGCCAATGTGACGATCGGGCTTTAAGTCGATTCGATAACAAATGACGAAAACGGACGGATTTCTCAGGTTTTTACAACATATGAACACATTTCACATTCTCCCGTGCAACGCGGCTGCTAGTCCTCCTTTCATGCAGAATCTTAATGTCCTAGCTCATGTCCAAGGCACCAAAGCTAGCTAAAAAGAAAATAATCAGTACCTAAAACTTGAATTGTACTACTTCTTACTGGCTATTACATCAACTTAGAAGCTTCATCTGTGTTCTACTATGGTGCTTTTAGAGTCTCCGCATACCGCAGCACGCGACATAGCTTTGCAGACGATAAGTACAACCGTTTCAGAGAGAAGAGCGGCCAATGTGACGATCTGGCTTTAAGTCGATTCGATAACAAATGACGAAAACGGACGGATTTCTCAGGTTTTTACTACATATGAACACTTTTCACATTCTTCCCTGCAACTCGGCTGCTAGTCCTCCTTTCATGCAGATTCTTAAGGTCCTAGCTCATGTCCAAGGCATCAAAGCCAGTTAAAAAGTCAATGATCGATACCTAAAACTTGAATTGTACTATATGTTACTGGCTATTACATCAAATTAGAAGCTTCATCTGTGTTCTACTGTGGAGGTTTCAGTGTCTCCGCCTACCGCAGCATACGACATAGCTTTGCAGACGATAAGTACAACCCTTTCAGAGAGAAGAGCGGCCAATGTGACGATCTGGCTTTAAGTCGATTCGATAACAAATGATGAAAACGGACGGATTTCTCAGGTTTTTACTACATATGAACTTTTCACATTCTCCCGTGCAACTCGGCTGCTAGTCCTCCTTTCATGCAGAATCTTAAGGTCCTAGCTCATGTCCAAGGCACCAAAGCCAGCTAAAAAGTCAATAATCAGTACCTAAAACTTTAATTGTACTACTTCTTACTGGCTATTACATCAACTTAGAAGCTTAATCTGTGTTCTACTATGGTGCTTTTAGTGTCTCCGCATACCGCAGCACGCCACATAGCTTTGCAGACGATAAGTACAGCCGTTTCAGAGAGAAGAACGGCCAAGTGACGATCTGGCTTGAAGGCGATTCGATAACAAATGACGAAAACGGACGGATTTCTCAGGTTTTTACTACATATGAACACTTTTCATATTGTCCCGTGCAACTCGGCTGCTAGTCCTCCTTTCATGCAGAATCTTAAGGTCCTAGCTCATGTCCAAGGCACTAAATCCATCTAAGAAGTCAATAATCGATACCTAAAACTTGATTTGTACTACTTCTTACTGGCTATTACATCGACTTAGAAGCTTCATCTGTGTTCTACTATGGTGATTTTATTGTCTTCGCATTCCGCAGCACGCGACTTAGCTTTGCAGACGATAAGTACAACCGTTTCAGAGAGAAGAGCGGCCAATGTGACGATCGGGCTTTAAGTCGATTCGATAACAAATGACGATAACGGACGGATTTCTCAGGTTTCTACTACATATGAACACATTTCACATTCTCCCGTGCAACGCGGCTGCTAGTCCTCCTTTCATGCAGAATCTTAAGGTCCTAGCTCATGTCCAAGGCACCAAAGCCAGCTAAATAGTCAATAATCGATACCTAAAACTTGAATTGTACTACTTCTTACTGGCTATTACATCAACTTAGAAGCTTCATCTGTGTTCTACTGTGGTGCTTTTAGTGTCTCCGCATACCGCAGCACGCGACATAGCTTTGCAGACGATAAGTACAACCGTTTCAGAGAGAAGAGCGGCCAATGTGACGATCTGGCTTTAAGTCGATTCGATAACAAATGACGAAAACGGACGGATTTCTCAGGTTTTTACTACATATGAACACTTTTCATATTCTCCCGTGCAACTCAGTTGCTAATCCTCCTTTCATGCAGATTCTTAAGGTCCTAGCTCATGTCCAAGGCACCAAAGCCAGCTAAAAAGTCAATAATCCATACCTAAAACTTGAATTGTACTACTTCTTATTGTCTATTAAATCATCTTAGAAGCTTCATGTGTGTTCTACTATGGTGATTTTAGTATCTCCGCATACCGCAGCACGCGACATAGCTTTGAAGACGATAAGTACAACCGCTTCAGAGAGAAGAGCGGCCGATGTGACGATCGGGCTTTAAGTCGATTCGAAAACAAATGACGAAAACGGACGGATTTCTCAGGTTTTTACAACATATGAACACATTTCACATTCTCCCGTTCAACGCGGCTGCTAGTCCTCCTTTCATGCAGAATCTTAATGTCCTAGCTCATGTCCAAGGCACCAAAGCCAGCTAAAAAGTAAATAATCAGTACCTAAAACTTGAATTGTACTACTTCTTACTGGCTATTACATCAACTTAGAAGCTTCATCTGTGTTCTACTATGGTGCTTTTAGAGTCTCCGCATACCGCAGCACGCGACATAGCTTTGCAGACGATAAGTACAACCGTTTCAGAGAGAAGAGCGGCCAATGTGACGATCTGGCTTTAAATCGATTCGATAACAAATGACGAAAACGGACGGATTTCTCAGGTTTTTACTACATATGAACACTTTTCACATTCTTCCCTGCAACTCGGCTGCTATTCCTCCTTTCATGCATATTCTTAAGGTCCTAGCTCATGTCCAAGGCATTAAAGCCATCTAAAAAGTCAATAATCGATACCTAAAACTTGAATTGTACTATTTCTTACTGGCTATTACATCAAATTAGAAGCTTCATCTGTGTTCTACTGTGGTGGTTTCAGTATCTCCGCCTACCGCAGCATACGACATATCTTTGCAGGCGATAAGTACAACCGTTTCAGAGAGAAGAGCGGCCAATGTGACGATCTGGCTTTAAGCCGATTCGATAACAAATGACGAAAACGGACGGATTTCTCAGGTTTTTACTACATATGAACACTTTTCACATTCTCCCGTGCAACTCGGCTGCTAGTCCCTCTTTCATGCAGAATCTTAAGGTCCTAGCTCATGTCCAAGGCACCAAAGCCAGCTAACAAGTCAATAATCGATACCTAAAACTTGAATTGTACTACTTCTTACTGGCTATTACATCAACTTAGAAGCTTCATCTGTGTTCTACTATGGTGCTTTTAGTGTCTCCGCATACCGCATCACGCCACATAGCTTTGCAGGCGATAAGTACAACCGTTTCAGAGAGAAGAACGGCCAATGAGACGATCTGGCTTTAAGTCGATTCGATAAAAAATGACGAAAACGGACGGATTTCTCAGGTTTTTACTACATATGAACACTTTTCACATTCTCCCCTGCAACTCGGCTGCTAGTCCTCCTTTCATGCAGAATCTTAAGGTCCTAGGTCATGTCCAAGGCACCAAAGCCAGCTAAAAAGTCCATAATCGATACCTAAAACTTTAATTGTACTACTTCTTACTGGCTATTACATCATCATAGAAGCTTCATCTGTGTTCTACTATGGTGCTTTTAGTGTCTCCGCATACCGCAGCACGCGACATAGCTTTGCAGACGATAAGTACAACCGTTTCAGAGAGAAGAGCGGCCAATGTGACGATCTGTCTTTAAGTCGATTCGATAACAAATGACGAAAACGGACGGATTTCTCAGGTTTTTACTACATATGAACACATTTCACATTCTCCCGTGCAACGCGGCTGCTAGTCCTCCTTTCATGCAGAATCTTAATGTCCTAGCTCATGTCCAAGGCACCAAATCCAGCTAAAAAGTAAATAATCAGTACCTAAAACTTGAATTGTACTGCTTCTTACTGGCTATTACATCAACTTAGAAGCATCATCTGTGTTCTACTATGGTGCTTTTAGAGTCTCCGCATACCGCAGCACGCGACATAGCTTTGCAGACGATAATTACAACCGTTTCTGAGAGAAGAGCGGCCAATGTGACGATCTGGCTTTAAGTCGATTCGATAACAAATGACGAAAACGGACGGATTTCTCAGGTTTTTATTACATATGAACACTTTTCACATTCTTCCCTGCAACTCGCCTGCTAGTCGTCCTTTCATGCATATTCTTAAGGTCCTAGCTCATGTCCAAGGCATTAAAGCCATCTAAAAAGTCAATAATCGATACCTAAAACTTGAATTGTACTATTTCTTACTGGCTATTACATCAAATTAGAAGCTTCATCTGTGTTCTACTGTGGTGGTTTCAGTGTCTCCGCCTACCGCAGCATACGACATATCTTTGCAGACGATAAGTACAACCGTTTCAGAGAGAAGAGCGGCCAATGTGACGATCTGGCTTTAAGCCGATTCGATAAAAAATGACGAAAACGGACGGATTTCTCAGGTTTTTCCTACATATGAACACTTTTCACATTCTCCCATGCAACTCGGCTGCTAGTCCTCCTTTCATGCAGAATCTTAAGGTCCTAGCTCATGTCCAAGGCACCAAAGCCAGCTAAAAAGTCAATAATCAGTACCTAAAACTTTAATTGTACTACTTCTTACTGGCTATTACATCAACTTAGAAGCTTAACCTGTGTTCTACTATGGTGCTTTTAGTGTCTCCGCATACCGCAGCACGCCACATAGCTTTGCAGACGATAAGTACAGCCGTTTCAGAGAGAAGAGCGGCCAAGTGACGATCTGGCTTTAAGGCGATTCGATAACAAATGACGAAAACGGACGGATTTCTCAGGTTTTTACTACATATGAACACTTTTCATATTGTCCCGTGCAACTCGGCTGCTAGTCCTCCTTTCATGCAGAATCTTAAGGTCCTAGCTTATGTCCAAGGCACCAAATCCATCTAAGAAGTCAATAATCGATACCTAAAACTTGATTTGTACTACTTCTTACTGGCTATTACATCGACTTAGAAGCTTCATCTGTGTTCTACTATGGTGATTTTATTATCTTCGCCTTCCGCAGCACGCGACTTAGCTTTGCAGACGATAAGTACAACCGTTTCAGAGAGAAGAGCGGCCAATGTTACGATCGGGCTTTAAGTCGATTCGATAACAAATGACGAAAACGGACGGATTTCTCAGGTTTCTACTACATATGAACACATTTCACATTCTCCCGTGCAACTCGGCTGCTAGTCCTCCTTTCATGCAGAATCTTAAGGTCCTAGCTCATGTCCAAGGCACCAAAGCCAGCTAAATAGTCAATAATCGATACCTAAAACTTGAATTGTACTACTTCTTACTGGCTATTACATCAACTTAGAAGCTTCATCTGTGTTCTACTGTGGTGCTTTTAGTGTCTCCGCATACCGCAGCACGCGACATAGCTTTGCAGACGATAAGTACAACCGTTTCAGAGAGAAGAGCGGCCAATGTGACGATCTGGCTTTAAGTCGATTCGATAACAAATGACGAAAACGGACGGATTTCTCAGGTTTTTACTACATATGAACACTTTTCATATTCTCCCGTGCAACTCGGCTGCTAGTCCTCCTTTCATGCAGAATCTTAAGGTCCTAGCTCAAGCCCAAGGCACCAAAGCCAGCTAAAAAGTCAATAATCCATACCTAAAACTTGAATTGTACTACTTCTTATTGTCTATTAAATCATCTTAGAAGCTTCATGTGTGTTCTACTATGGTGATTTTAGTGTCTCCGCATACCGCAGCACGCGACATAGCTTTGCAGACGATAAGTACAACCGCTTCAGAGAGAAGAGCGTCCAATGTGACGATCGGGCTTTAAGTCGATTCGATAACAAATGACGAAAACGGACGGATTTCTCAGGTTTTTACTACATATGAACACTTTTCACATTCTTCCCTGCAACTCGGCTGCTATTCCTCCTTTCATGCATATTCTTAAGGTCCTAGCTCATGTCCAAGGCATTAAAGCCATCTAAAAAGTCAATAATCGATACCTAAAACTTGAATTGTACTATTTCTTACTGGCTATTACATCAAATTAGAAGCTTCATCTGTGTTCTACTGTGGTGGTTTCAGTATCTCCGCCTACCGCAGAATACGACATATCTTTGCAGGCGATAAGTACAACCGTTTCAGAGAGAAGAGCGGCCAATGTGACCATCTGGCTTTAAGCCGATTCGATAACAAATGACGAAAACGGACGGATTTCTCAGGTTTTTACTACATATGAACACTTTTCACATTCTCCCGTGCAACTCGGCTGCTAGTCCCCCTTTCATGCAGAATCTTAAGGTCCTAGCTCATGTCCAAGGCACCAAAGCCAGCTAAAAAGTCAATAATCGATACCTAAAACTTGAATTGTACTACTTCTTACTGGCTATTACATCAACTTAGAAGCTTCATCTGTGTTCTACTATGGTGCTTTTAGTGTCTCCGCATACCGCATCACGCGACATAGCTTTGCAGGCGATAAGTACAACCGTTTCAGAGAGAAGAGCGGCCAATGAGACGATCTGGCTTTAAGTCGATTCGATAAAAAATGACGAAAACGGACGGATTTCTCAGGTTTTTACTACATATGAACACTTTTCACATTCTCCCCTGCAACTCGGCTGCTAGTCCTCCTTTCATGCAGAATCTTAAGGTCCTAGGTCATGTCCAAGGCACCAAAGCCAGCTAAAAAGTCAATAATCGATACCTAAAACTTTAATTGTACTACTTCTTACTGGCTATTACATCATCATAGAAGCTTCATCTGTGTTCTACTATGGTGCTTTTAGTGTCTCCGCATACCGCAGCACGCGACATAGCTTTGCAGACGATAAGTACAACCGTTTCAGAGAGAAGAGCGGCCAATGTGACGATCTGGCTTTAAGTCGATTCGATAACAAATGACGAAAACGGACGGATTTCTCAGGTTTTTACTACATATGAACACATTTCACATTCTCCCGTGCAACGCGGCTGCTAGTCCTCCTTTCATGCAGAATCTTAATGTCCTAGCTCATGTCCAAGGCACCAAAGCCAGCTAAAAAGTAAATAATCAGTACCTAAAACTTGAATTGTACTGCTTCTTACTGGCTATTACATCCACTTAGAAGCATCATCTGTGTTCTACTATGGTGCTTTTAGAGTCTCCGCATACCGCAGCACGCGACATAGCTTTGCAGACGATAATTACAACCGTTGCTGAGAGAAGAGCGGCCAATGTGACGATCTGGCTTTAAGTCGATTCGATAACAAATGACGAAAACGGACGAATTTCTCAGGTTTTTACTACATATGAACACTTTTCACATTCTTCCCTGCAACTCGGCTGCTAGTCCTCCTTTCATGCATATTCTTAAGGTCCTAGCTCATGTCCAAGGCATTAAAGCCATCTAAAAAGTCAATAATCGATACCTAAAACTTGAATTGTACTATTTCTTACTGGCTATTACATCAAATTAGAAGCTTCATCTGTGTTCTACTGTGGTGGTTTCAGTGTCTCCGCCTACCGCAGCATACGACATATCTTTGCAGACGATAAGTACAACCGTTTCAGAGAGAAGAGCGGCCAATGTGACGATCTGGCTTTAAGTCGATTCGATAACAATTGACGAAAACGGACGGATTTCGTAGGTTTTTACTACATATGAACACTTTTCACATTCTCCCGTGCAACTCGGCTGCTAGTCCTCCTTTCATGCAGAATCTTAAGGTCCTAGCTCATGCCCAAGGCACCAAAGCCAGCTAAAAAGTAAATAATCAGTACCTAAAACTTGAATTGTACTACTTCTTACTGGCTATTACATCAACTTAGAAGCTTCATCTGTGTTCTACTATGGTGCTTTTAGTGTCTCCGCATACCGCAGCACGCGACATAGCATTGCAGACGATAAGTACAACCGTTTCAGAGAGAAGAGCGGCCAATGTGACGATCTGGCTTTAAGTCGATTCGATAACAATTGACGAAAACGGAAGGATTTCGTAGGTTTTTACTACATATGAACACTTTTCACATTCTCCCGTGCAACTCGGCTGCTAGTCCTCCTTTCATACAGAATCTTAAGGTCCTAGCTCATGAACAAGGCACCAAAGCCAGCTAAAAAGTCAATAATCGATACCTAAAACTTGAATTATACTACTTCTTACTGGCTATTACATCAACTTAGAAGCTTCATCTGTGTTCTACTATGGTGCTTTTAGTGTCTCCGCATACCGCAGCACGCGACATAGCTTTGCAGACGATAAGTACAACCGTTTCAGAGAGAAGAGCGCCCAATGTGACGATCGGGCTTTAAGTCGATTCGATAACAAATGACGAAAACGGACGGATTTCTCAGGTTTCTACTACATATGAACACATTTCACATTCTCCCGTGCAACGCGGCTGCTAGTCCTCCTATCATGCAGAATCTTAAGGTCCTAGCACATGTCCAAGGCACAAAAGCCAGCTAAAAAGTCAATAATCGATACCTAAAACTTCAGTTGTACTACTTCTTACTGGCTATTACATCAACTTAGAAGCTTCATCTGTTTTATACTATGGTGCTTTTAGTGTCTCCGCATACCGCAGCACGCGACATAGCTTTGCAGACGATAAGTACAACCGTTTCAGAGAGAAGAGCGGCCAATGTGACGATCTGGCTTTAAGTCGATTCGATAACAAATGACGAAAACGGACGGATTTCTCAGGTTTTTACTACATATGAACACTTTTCAGATTCTCCCGTGCAACTCGGCTGCTAGTCCTCCTTTCATGCAGAATCTTAAGGTCCTAGCTCATGCCCAAGGCACCAAAGCCAGCTAAAAAGTCAATAATCGATACCTAAAACTTGAATTGCACTACTTCTTATTGTCTATTACATCATCTTAGAAGCTTCATCTGTGTTCTACTATGGTGATTTTAGTGTCTCCGCATACCGCAGCACGCGACATAGCTTTGCAGACGATAAGTACAACCGTTTCAGAGAGAAGAGCGGCCAATGTGACGATCGGGCTTTAAGTCGATTCGAAAACAAATGACGAAAACGGACGGATTTCTCAGGTTTTTACTACATATGAACACTTTTCACATTCTCCCGTGCAACGCGGCTGCTAGTCCTCCTTTCATGCAGAATCTTAATGTCCTAGCTCATGTCCAAATCACCAAAGCCAGCTAAAAAGTAAATAATCAGTACCTAAAACTTGAATTGTACTACTTCTTACTGGCTATTACATCAACTTAGAAGCTTCATCTGTGTTCTACTATGGTGCTTTTAGAGTCTCCGCATACCGCAGCACGCGACATAGCTTTGCAGACGATAAGTACAACCGTTTCAGAGAGAAGAGCGGCCAATGTGACGATCTGGCTTTAAGTCGATTCGATAACAAATGACGAAAACGGACGGATTTCTCAGGTTTTTACTACATATGAACACTTTTCACATTCTTCCCTGCAACTCGGCTGCTAGTCCTCCTTTCATGCAGATTCTTAAGGTCCTATCTCATGTCCAAGGCATCAAAGCCAGCTAAAAAGTCAATAATCGATACCTAAAACTTGAATTGTACTATTTCTTACTGGCTATTACATCAAATTAGAAGCTTCATCTGTGTTCTACAGTGGTGGTTTCAGTGTCTCCGCCTACCGCAGCATACGACATAGCTTTGCAGACGATAAGTACAACCGTTTCAGAGAGAAGAGCGGCCAATGTGACGATCTGGCTTTAAGTCGATTCGATAACAAATGACGAAAACGGACGGATTTCTCAGGTTTTTACTACATATGAACACTTTTCACATTCTCCCGTGCAACTCGGCTGCTAGTCCTCCTTTCATGCAGAATCTTAAGGTCCTAGCTCATTCCCAAGGCACCAAAGCCAGCTAAAAAGTCAATAATCGATACCTAAAACTTGAATTGTACTACTTCTTACTGGCTATTACATCAACTTAGAAGCTTTATCTGTGTTCTACTATGGTGCTTTTAGAGTCTCCGCATACCGCAGCACGCGACATAGCTTTGCAGACGATAATTACAACCGTTGCTGAGAGAAGAGCGGCCAATGTGACGATCTGGCTTTAAGTCGATTCGATAACAAATGACGAAAACGGACGGATTTTTCAGGTTTTTACTACATATGAACACTTTTCACATTCTTCCCTGCAACTCGGCTGCTAGTCCTCCTTTCATGCATATTCTTAAGGTCCTAGCTCATGTCCAAGGCATTAAAGCCATCTAAAAAGTCAATAATCGATACCTAAAACTTGAATTGTACTATTTCTTACTGGCTATTACATCAAATTAGAAGCTTCATCTGTGTTCTACTGTGGTGGTTTCAGTGTCTCCGCCTACCGCAGCATACGACATATCTTTGCAGACGATAAGTACAACCGTTTCAGAGAGAAGAGCGGCCAATGTGACGATCTGGCTTTAAGTCGATTCGATAACAATTGACGAAAACGGACGGATTTCGTAGGTTTTTACTACATATGAACACTTTTCACATTCTCCCGTGCAACTCGGCTGCTAGTCCTCCTTTCATGCAGAATCTTAAGGTCCTAGCTCATGCCCAAGGCACCAAAGCCAGCTAAAAAGTAAATAATCAGTACCTAAAACTTGAATTGTACTACTTCTTACTGGCTATTACATCAACTTAGAAGCTTCATCTGTGTTCTACTATGGTGCTTTTAGTGTCTCCGCATACCGCAGCACGCGACATAGCATTGCAGACGATAAGTACAACCGTTTCAGAGAGAAGAGCGGCCAATGTGACGATCTGGCTTTAAGTCGATTCGATAACAATTGACGAAAACGGACGGATTTCGTAGGTTTTTACTACATATGAACACTTTTCACATTCTCCCGTGCAACTCGGCTGCTAGTCCTCCTTTCATACAGAATCTTAAGGTCCTAGCTCATGAACAAGGCACCAAAGCCAGCTAAAAAGTCAATAATCGATACCTAAAACTTGAATTATACTACTTCTTACTGGCTATTACATCAACTTAGAAGCTTCATCTGTGTTCTACTATGGTGCTTTTAGTGTCTCCGCATACCGCAGCACGCGACATAGCTTTGCAGACGATAAGTACAACCGTTTCAGAGAGAAGAGCGCCCAATGTGACGATCGGGCTTTAAGTCGATTCGATAACAAATGACGAAAACGGACGGATTTCTCAGGTTTCTACTACATATGAACACATTTCACATTCTCCCGTGCAACGCGGCTGCTAGTCCTCCTATCATGCAGAATCTTAAGGTCCTAGCACATGTCCAAGGCACAAAAGCCAGCTAAAAAGTCAATAATCGATACCTAAAACTTCAGTTGTACTACTTCTTACTGGCTATTACATCAACTTAGAAGCTTCATCTGTTTTATACTATGGTGCTTTTAGTGTCTGCGCATACCGCAGCACGCGACATAGCTTTGCAGACGATAAGTACAACCGTTTCAGAGAGAAGAGCGGCCAATGTGACGATCTGGCTTTAAGTCGATTCGATAACAAATGACGAAAACAGACGGATTTCTCAGGTTTTTACTACATATGAACACTTTTCAGATTCTCCCGTGCAACTCGGCTGCTAGTCCTCCTTTCATGCAGAATCTTAAGGTCCTAGCTCATGCCCAAGGCACCAAAGCCAGCTAAAAAGTCAATAATCGATACCTAAAACTTGAATTGCACTACTTCTTATTGTCTATTACATCATCTTAGAAGCTTCATCTGTGTTCTACTATGGTGATTTTAGTGTCTCCGCATACCGCAGCACGCGACATAGCTTTGCAGACGATAAGTACAACCGTTTCAGAGAGAAGAGCGGCCAATGTGACGATCGGGCTTTAAGTCGATTCGAAAACAAATGACGAAAACGGACGGATTTCTCAGGTTTTTACTACATATGAACACTTTTCACATTCTCCCGTGCAACGCGGCTGCTAGTCCTCCTTTCATGCAGAATCTTAAGGTCCTAGCTCATGCCCAAGGCACCAAAGCCAGCTAAAAAGTCAATAATCGATACCTAAAACTTGAATTGCACTACTTCTTATTGTCTATTACATCATCTTAGAAGCTTCATCTGTGTTCTACTATGGTGATTTTAGTGTCTCCGCATACCGCAGCACGCGACATAGCTTTGCAGACGATAAGTATAACCGTTTCAGAGAGAAGAGCGGCCAATGTGACGATCGGGCTTTAAGTCGATTCGAAAACAAATGACGAAAACGGACGGATTTCTCAGGTTTTTACTACATATGAACACTTTTCACATTCTCCCGTGCAACGCGGCTGCTAGTCCTCCTTTCATGCAGAATCTTAATGTCCTAGCTCATGTCCAAATCACCAAAGCCAGCTAAAAAGTAAATAATCAGTACCTAAAACTTGAATTGTACTACTTCTTACTGGCTATACATCAACTTAGAAGCTTCATCTGTGTTCTACTATGGTGCTTTTAGAGTCTCCGCATACCGCAGCACGCGACATAGCTTTGCAGACGATAAGTACAACCGTTTCAGAGAGAAGAGCGGCCAATGTGACGATCTGGCTTCAAGTCGATTCGATAACAAATGACGAAAACGGACGGATTTCTCAGGTTTTTACTACATATGAACACTTTTCACATTCTTCCCTGCAACTCGGCTGCTAGTCCTCCTTTCATGCAGATTCTTAAGGTCCTATCTCATGTCCAAGGCATCAAAGCCAGCTAAAAAGTCAATAATCGATACCTAAAACTTGAATTGTACTATTTCTTACTGGCTATTACATCAAATTAGAAGCTTCATCTGTGTTCTACAGTGGTGGTTTCAGTGTCTCCGCCTACCGCAGCATACGACATAGCTTTGCAGACGATAAGTACAACCGTTTCAGAGAGAAGAGCGGCCAATGTGACGATCTGGCTTTAAGTCGATTCGATAACAAATGACGAAAACGGACGGATTTCTCAGGTTTTTACTACATATGAACACTTTTCACATTCTCCCGTGCAACTCGGCTGCTAGTCCTCCTTTCATGTAGAATCTTAAGGTCCTAGCTCATGTCCAAGGCACCAAAGCCAGCTAAAAAGTCAATAATGAGTACCTAAAACTTGAATTGTACTACTTCTTACTGGCTATTACATCAACTTAGAAGCTTAATCTGTGTTCTACTATGGTGCTTTTAGTGTCTCCGCATACCGCAGCACGCCACATAGCTTTGCAGACGATAAGTACAGCCGTTTCAGAGAGAAGAGCCGCCAAGTGACGATCTGGCTTTAAGGCGATTCGATAACAAATGTCGAAAACGGACGGATTTCTCAGGTGTTTACTACATATGAACACTTTTCATATTGTCCCGTGCAACTCGGCTTCTAGTCCTCCTTTCATGCAGAATCTTAAGGTCCTAGCTCATGTCCAAGGCACCAAATCCATCTAACAAGTCAATAATCGATACCTAAAACTTGAATTGTACTACTTCTTACTGGCTATTACATCGACTTAGAAGCTTCATCTGTGTTCTACTATGGTGATTTTATTGTCTCCGCATACCGCAGCACGCGACATAGCTTTGCAGACGATAAGTACCACCGTTTCAGAGAGAAGAGCGGCCAATGTGACGATCTGGCTTTAAGTCGATTCGATAACAAATGACGAAAACGGACGGATTTCTCAGGTTTTTACTACATATGAACACTTTTCACATTCTCCCGTGCAACTCGGCTGCTAGTCCTCCTTTCATGCAGAATCTTAAGGTCCTAGCTCATTCCCAAGGCACCAAAGCCAGCTAAAAAGTCAATAATCGATACCTAAAACTTGAATTGTACTACTTCTTACTGGCTATTACATCAACTTAGAAGCTTTATCTGTGTTCTACTATGGTGCTTTTAGTGTCTCCGCATACCGCAGCACGCGACATAGCTTTGCAGACGATAAGTAGAACCGTTTCAGAGAGTAGAGCGGCCAATGTGACGATCTGGCTTTAAGTCGATTCGATAACAATTGACGAAAACGAACGGATTTCTCAGGTTTTTACTACATATGAACACTTTTCACATTCTCCCGTGCAACTCGGCTGCTAGTCCTCCTTTCATGCAGAATCTTAAGGTCCTAGCTCATGTCCAAGGCACCAAAGCCAGCTAAAAAGTCGATAATTGATACCTTAAACATGAATTGTACTACTTCTTACTGGCTATTACATCATCACAGAAGCTTCATATGTGTTCTACTATGGTGCTTTTGGTGTCTCCGCATACCGCAGCACGCGACATAGCTTTGCAGAAGATAAGTACAACCGTTTCAGAGAGAAGAACGGCCAATGTGACGATCTGGCTTTAAGTCGATTCGATAACAAATGACGAAAACGGACGGATTTCTCAGGTTTTTACTACATATGAACACTTTTCACATTGTCCCATGCAACTCGGCTGCTAGTCCTCCTTTCATGCAGAATCGTAAGGTGCTAGCTCATGTCCAAGGCACCAAAGCCAGCTAAAAAGTCAATAATCGATACCTAAAACTTGAATTGTACTACTTCTTACTGGCTATTACATCAACTTAGAAGCTTTATCTGTGTTCTACTATGGTGCTTTTAGTGTCTCCGCATACCGCAGCACGCGACATAGCTTTGCAGACGATAAGTAGAACCGTTTCAGAGAGTAGAGCGGCCAATGTGACGATCTGGCTTTAAGTTGATTCGATAACAATTGACGAAAACGAACGGATTTCTCAGGTTTTTACTACATATGAACACTTTTCACATTCTCCCGTGCAACTCGGCTGCTAGTCCTCCTTTCATGCAGAATCTTAAGGTCCTAGCTCATGTCCAAGGCACCAAAGCCAGCTAAAAAGTCAATAATCGATACCTAAAACTTGAATTGTACTACTTCTTACTGGCTATTACATCAACTTAGAAGCTTCATCTGTGTTCTACTATGGTGCTTTTAGTGTCTCCGCATACCGCAGCACGCGACATAGCTTTGAAGACGATAAGTACAACCGTTTCAGAGAGAAGAGCGGCCAATGTGACGATCTGGCTTTAAGTCGATTCGATAACAAATGACGAAAACGGACGGATTTCTCAGGTTTTTACTACATATGAACACTTTTCACATTATCCCGTGCAACTGGGCTGCTAGTCCTCCTTTCATGCAGAATCTTAAGGTCCTAGCTCATGTTCAAGGCACCAAAGCCAGCTAAAAAGTCAATAATCGATACCTAAGACTTGAATTGTACTACTTCTTACTGGCTATTACATCATCTTAGAAGCTTCATCTGTGTTCTACTATGGTGCTTTTAGTGTCTCCGCATACCGCAGCACGCGACAAAGCTTTCCAGACGATAAGTACAACCGTTTCAGAGAGAAGAGCAGCCAATGTGACGATCTGGCTTTAAGTCGATTCGATAACAAATGACGAAAACGGACGGATTTCTCAGGTTTTTACTACATATGAACACTTTTCACATTCTCCTATCCAACGCGGCTGCTAGTCCTCCTTTCATGCAGAATTTTAAGGTCCTAGCTCATGTCCAAGGCACCAAAGCCAGCTAAAAAGTCAATAATCGATACCTAAAACTTGAATTGTACTACTTCTTACTGGCTATTACATCATCATAGAAGCTTCATCTGTGTTCTACTATGGTGCTTTTAGTGTCTCCGCATACCGCAGCACGCGACATAGCTTTGCAGACGATAAGTACAACCGTTTCAGAGAGAAGAGCGGCCAATGTGACGATCTGGCTTTAAGTAGATTCGATAACAAATGACGAAAACGGACGGATTTCTGAGGTTTTTACTACATATGAACACTTTTCACATTCTCCCGTGCAACTCGGCTGCTAGTCCTCCTTTCATGCAGAATCTTAAGGTCCTAGCTCATGTCCAAGGCACCAAAGCCAGCTAAAAAGTCAATAATCAGTACCTAAAACTTGAATTGTACTACTTCTTACTGGCTATTACATCGACTTAGAAGCTTCATCTGTGTTCTACTATGGTGATTTTATTGTCTCCGCATACCGCAGCACGCGACATAGCTTTGCAGACGATAAGTACAACCGTTTCAGAGAGAAGAGCGGCCAATGTGACGATCGGGCTTTAAGTCGATTCGATAACAAATGACGAAAACGGACGGATTTCTCAGGTTTCTACTACATATGAAAACATTTCACATTCTCCCGTGCAACGCGGCTGCTAGTCCTCCTTTAATGCAGAATCTTAAGGTCCTAGCTCATGTCCAAGGCACCAAAGCCAGCTAAAAAGTCAATAATCGATACCTAAAACTTGAATTGTACTACTTCTTACTGGCTATTACATCAACTTAGAAGCTTCTTCTGTGTTCTACCATGGTGCTTTTAGTGTCTTCGCATACCGCAGTACGCGACATAGCTTTGCAGACGATAAGTACAACCGTTTCAGAGAAAAGAGGGGCCAATGTGACGATCTGGCTTTAAGTCGATTCGATAACAAATGACGGAAACAGACGGATTTCTCAGGTTTTTACTACATATGAACACTTTTCACATTCTCCCGTGCAACTCGGCTGCTAGTCCTCCTTTCATGCAGGATCTTAAGGTCCTAGCTCATGTCCAAGGCACCAAAGCCAGCTAAAAAGTCGATAATTGATACCTTAAACATGAATTGTACTACTTCTTACTGGCTATTACATCATCACAGAAGCTTCATATGTGTTCTACTATGGTGCTTTTGGTGTCTCCGCATACCGCAGCACGCGACATAGCTTTGCAGAAGATAAGTACAACCGTTTCAGAGAGAAGAACGGCCAATGTGACGATCTGGCTTTAAGTCGATTCGATAACAAATGACGAAAACGGACGGATTTCTCAGGTTTTTACTACATATGAACACTTTTCACATTGTCCCATGCAACTCGGCTGCTAGTCCTCCTTTCATGCAGAATCGTAAGGTGCTAGCTCATGTCCAAGGCACCAAAGCCAGCTAAAAAGTCAATAATCAGTACCTAAAACTTGAATTGTACTACTTCTTACTGGCTATTACATCGACTTAGAAGCTTCATCTGTGTTCTACTATGGTGATTTTATTGTCTCCGCATACCGCAGCACGCGACATAGCTTTGCAGACGATAAGTACAACCGTTTCAGAGAGAAGAGCGGCCAATGTGACGAACTGGCTTTAAGTCGATTCGATAACAAATGACGAAAACGGACGGATTTCTCAGGTTTCTACTACATATGAACACTTTTCACATTCTCCCGTGCAACTCGGCTGCTAGTCCTCCTTTCATGCAGAATCTTAAGGTCCTAGCTCATTCCCAAGGCACCAAAGCCAGCTAAAAAGTCAATAATCGATACCTAAAACTTGAATTGTACTACTTCTTACTGGCTATTACATCAACTTAGAAGCTTCATCTGTGTTCTACTATGGTGCTTTTAGTGTCTCCGCATACCGCAGCACGCGACATAGCTTTGAAGACGATAAGTACAACCGTTTCAGAGAGAAGAGCGGCCAATGTGACGATCTGGCTTTAAGTCGATTCGATAACAAATGACGAAAACGGACGGATTTCTCAGGTTTTTACTACATATGAAAACTTTTCACATTCTCCCGTGCAACTCGGCTGCTAGTCCTCCTTTCATGCAGAATCTTAAGGTCCTAGCTCATGTTCAAGGCACCAAAGCCAGCTAAAAAGTCAATAATCGATACCTAAAACTTGAATTGTACTACTTCTTACTGGCTATTACATCATCTTAGAAGCTTCATCTGTGTTCTACTATGGTGCTTTTAGTGTCTCCGCATACCGCAGCACGCGACAAAGCTTTCCAGACGATAAGTACAACCGTTTCAGAGAGACGAGCAGCCAATGTGACGATTTGGCATTATGTCGATTCGATAACAAATGACGAAAACAGACGGATTTCTCAGGTTTTTACTACATATGAACACTTTTCACATTCTCCTATCCAACGCGGCTGCTAGTCCTCCTTTCATGCAGAATTTTAAGGTCCTAGCTCACGTCCAAGGCACCAAAGCCAGCTAAAAAGTCAATAATCGATACCTAAAACTTGAATTGTACTACTTCTTACTGGCTATTACATCATCATAGAAGCTTCATCTGTGTTCTACTATGGTGCTTTTAGTGTCTCCGCATACCGCAGCACGCGACATAGCTTTGCAGACGATAAGTACAACCGTTTCAGAGAGAAGAGCGGCCAATGTGACGATCTGGCTTTAAGTAGATTCGATAACAAATGACGAAAACGGACGGATTTCTCAGGTTTTTACTACATATGAACACTTTTCACATTCTCCCGTGCAACTCGGCTGCTAGTCCTCCTTTCATGCAGAATCTTAAGGTCCTAGCTCATGTCCAAGGCACCAAAGCCAGCTAAAAAGTCATTAATCAGTACCTAAAACTTGAATTGTACTATTTCTTACTGGCTATTACATCGACTTAGAAGCTTCATCTGTGTTCTACTATGGTGATTGTATTGTCTCCGCATACCGCAGCACGCGACATAGCTTTGCAGACGATAAGTACAACCGTTTCAGAGAGAAGAGCGGCCAATGTGACGATCGGGCTTTAAGTCGATTCGATAACAAATGACGAAAACGGACGGATTTCTCAGGTTTCTACTACATATGAAAACATTTCACATTCTCCCGTGCAACGCGGCTGCTAGTCCTCCTTTAATGCAGAATCTTAAGGTCCTAGCTCATGTCCAAGGCACCAAAGCTAGCTAAAAAGTCAATAATCGATACCTAAAACTTGAATTGTACTACTTCTTACTGGCTATTACATCAACTTAGAAGCTTCTTCTGTGTTCTACTATGGTGCTTTTAGTGTCTCCGCATACCGCAGCACGCGACATAGCTTTGCAGAAGATAAGTACAACCATTTCAGAGAGAAGAACGGCCAAAGTGACGATCTGGCTTTAAGTCGATTCGATAACAAATGACGAAAACGGACGGATTTCTCAGGTTTTTACTACATATGAACACTTTTCACATTGTCCCATGCAACTCGGCTGCTAGTCCTCCTTTCATGCAGAATCTTAAGGTCCTAGCTCATGTCCAAGGCACCAAAGCCAGCTAAAAAGTCAATAATCAGTACCTAAAACTTGAATTGTACTACTTCTTACTGGCTATTACATCGACTTAGAAGCTTCATCTGTGTTCTACTATGGTGATTTTATTGTCTCCGCATACCGCAGCACGCGACATAGCTTTGCAGACGATAAGTACAACCGTTTCAGAGAGATGAGCGGCCAATGTGACGATCTGGCTTTAAGTCGATTCGATAACAAATGACGAAAACGAACGGATTTCTCAGGTTTTTACTACATATGAACACTTTTCACATTCTCCCGTGCAACTCGGCTGCTAGTCCTCCTTTCATGCAGAATCTTAAGGTCCTAGCTCATGTCCAAGGCACCAAAGCCAGCTAAAAAGTCAATAATCGATACCTAAAACTTGAATTGTACTATTTATTACTGGCTATTACATCAACTTAGAAGCTTCATCTGTGTTCTACTATGGTGCTTTTAGTGTCTCCGCATACCGCAGCACGCGACATAGCTTTGAAGACGATAAGTACAACCGTTTCAGAGAGAAGAGCGGCCAATGTGACGATCTGGCTTTAAGTCGATTCGATAACAAATGACGAAAACGGACGGATTTCTCAGGTTTTTACTACATATGAACACATTTCACATTCTCCCATGCAACTCGGCTGCCAGTCCTCCTTTCATGCAGAATCGTAAGGTGCTAGCTCATGTCCAAGGCACCAAAGCCAGCTAAAAAGTCAATAATCAGTACCTAAAACTTGAATTGTACTACTTCTTACTGGCTATTACATCGACTTAGAAGCTTCATCTGTGTTCTACTATGGTGATTTTATTGTCTCCGCATACCGCAGCACGCGACATAGCTTTGCAGACGATAAGTACAACCGTTTCAGAGAGAAGAGCGGCCAATGTGACGAACTGGCTTTAAGTCGATTCGATAACAAATGACGAAAACGGACGGATTTCTCAGGTTTCTACTACATATGAACACTTTTCACATTCTCCCGTGCAACTCGGCTGCTAGTCCTCCTTTCATGCAGAATCTTAAGGTCCTAGCTCATTCCCAAGGCACCAAAGCCAGCTAAAAAGTCAATAATCGATACCTAAAACTTGAATTGTACTACTTCTTACTGGCTATTACATCAACTTAGAAGCTTCATCTGTGTTCTACTATGGTGCTTTTAGTGTCTCCGCATACCGCAGCACGCGACATAGCTTTGAAGACGATAAGTACAACCGTTTCAGAGAGAAGAGCGGCCAATGTGACGAACTGGCTTTAAGTCGATTCGATAACAAATGACGAAAACGGACGGATTTCTCAGGTTTTTACTACATATGAAAACTTTTCACATTCTCCCGTGCAACTCGGCTGCTAGTCCTCCTTTCATGCAGAATCTTAAGGTCCTAGCTCATGTTCAAGGCACCAAAGCCAGCTAAAAAGTCAATAATCGATACCTAAAACTTGAATTGTACTACTTCTTACTGGCTATTACATCATCTTAGAAGCTTCATCTGTGTTCTACTATGGTGCTTTTAGTGTCTCCGCATACCGCAGCACGCGACAAAGCTTTCCAGACGATAAGTACAACCGTTTCAGAGAGACGAGCAGCCAATGTGACGATCTGGCTTTATGTCGTTTCGATAACAAATGACGAAAACAGACGGATTTCTCAGGTTTTTACTACATATGAACACTTTTCACATTCTCCTATCCAACGCGGCTGCTAGTCCTCCTTTCATGCAGAATTTTAAGGTCCTAGCTCACGTCCAAGGCACCAAAGCCAGCTAAAAAGTCAATAATCGATACCTAAAACTTGAATTGTACTACTTCTTACTGGCTATTACATCATCATAGAAGCTTCATCTGTGTTCTACTATGGTGCTTTTAGTGTCTCCGCATACCGCAGCACGCGACATAGCTTTGCAGACGATAAGTACAACCGTTTCAGAGAGAAGAGCGGCCAATGTGACGATCTGGCTTTAAGTAGATTCGATAACAAATGACGAAAACGGACGGATTTCTCAGGTTTTTACTACATATGAACACTTTTCACATTCTCCCGTGCAACTCGGCTGCTAGTCCTCCTTTCATGCAGAATCTTAAGGTCCTAGCTCATGTCCAAGGCACCAAAGCCAGCTAAAAAGTCATTAATCAGTACCTAAAACTTGAATTGTACTATTTCTTACTGGCTATTACATCGACTTAGAAGCTTCATCTGTGTTCTACTATGGTGATTGTATTGTCTCCGCATACCGCAGCACGCGACATAGCTTTGCAGACGATAAGTACAACCGTTTCAGAGAGAAGAGCGGCCAATGTGACGATCGGGCTTTAAGTCGATTCGATAACAAATGACGAAAACGGACGGATTTCTCAGGTTTCTACTACATATGAAAACATTTCACATTCTCCCGTGCAACGCGGCTGCTAGTCCTCCTTTAATGCAGAATCTTAAGGTCCTAGCTCATGTCCAAGGCACCAAAGCTAGCTAAAAAGTCAATAATCGATACCTAAAACTTGAATTGTACTACTTCTTACTGGCTATTACATCAACTTAGAAGCTTCTTCTGTGTTCTACTATGGTGCTTTTAGTGTCTCCGCATACCGCAGTACGCGACATAGCTTTGCAGACGATAAGTACAACCGTTTCAGAGAAAAGAGGGGCCAATGTGACGATCTGGCTTTAAGTCGATTCGATAACAAATGACGGAAACAGACGGATTTCTCAGGTTTTTACTACATATGAACACTTTTCACATTCTCCCGTGCAACTCGGCTGCTAGTCCTCCTTTCATGCAGAATCTTAAGGTCCTAGCTCATGTCCAAGGCACCAAAGCCAGCTAAAAAGTCGATAATTGATACCTTAAACATGAATTGTACTACTTCTTACTGGCTATTACATCATCATAGAAGCTTCATCTGTGTTCTACTATGGTGCTTTTAGTGTCTCCGCATACCGCAGCACGCGACATAGCTTTGCAGAAGATAAGTACAACCATTTCAGAGAGAAGAACGGCCAAAGTGACGATCTGGCTTTAAGTCGATTCGATAACAAATGACGAAAACGGACGGATTTCTCAGGTTTTTACTACATATGAACACTTTTCACATTGTCCCATGCAACTCGGCTGCTAGTCCTCCTTTCATGCAGAATCTTAAGGTCCTAGCTCATGTCCAAGGCACCAAAGCCAGCTAAAAAGTCAATAATCAGTACCTAAAACTTGAATTGTACTACTTCTTACTGGCTATTACATCGACTTAGAAGCTTCATCTGTGTTCTACTATGGTGATTTTATTGTCTCCGCATACCGCAGCACGCGACATAGCTTTGCAGACGATAAGTACAACCGTTTCAGAGAGATGAGTGGCCAATGTGACGATCTGGCTTTAAGTCGATTCGATAACAATTGACGAAAACGAACGGATTTCTCAGGTTTTTACTACATATGAACACTTTTCACATTCTCCCGTGCAACTCGGCTGCTAGTCCTCCTTTCATGCAGAATCTTAAGGTCCTAGCTCATGTCCAAGGCACCAAAGCCAGCTAAAAAGTCAATAATCGATACCTAAAACTTGAATTGTACTACTTCTTACTGGCTATTACATCAACTTAGAAGCTTCATCTGTGTTCTACTATGGTGCTTTTAGTGTCTCCGCATACCGCAGCACGCGACATAGCTTTGAAGACGATAAGTACAACCGTTTCAGAGAGAAGAGCGGCCAATGTGACGATCTGGCTTTAAGTCGATTCGATAACAAATGACGAAAACGGACGGATTTCTCAGGTTTTTACTACATATGAACACTTTTCACATTCTCCCGTGCAACTCGGCTGCTAGTCCTCCTTTCATGCAGAATCTTAAGGTCCTAGCTCATGTCCAAGGCACCAAAGCCAGCTAAAAAGTCAATAATCAGTACCTAAAACTTGAATTGTACTATTTCTTACTGGCTATTACATCGACTTAGAAGCTTCATCTGTGTTCTACTATGGTGATTTTATTGTCTCCGCATACCGCAGCACGCGACATAGCTTTGCAGACGATAAGTACAACCGTTTCACAGAGAAGAGCGGCCAATGTGACGATCGGGCTTTAAGTCGATTCGATAATAAATGACGAAAACGGACGGATTTCTCAGGTTTCTACTACATATGAAAACATTTCACATTCTCCCGTGCAACGCGGCTGCTAGTCCTCCTTTAATGCAGAATCTTAAGGTCCTAGCTCATGTCCAAGGCACCAAAGCCAGCTAAAAAGTCAATAATCGATACCTAAAACTTGAATTGTACTACTTCTTACTGGCTATTACATCAACTTAGAAGCTTCTTCTGTGTTCTACTATGGTGATTTTATTGTCTCCGCATACCGCAGCACGCGACATAGCTTTGCAGACGATAAGTACAACCGTTTCAGAGAGAAGAGCGGCTTATGTGACGATCGGGCTTTAAGTCGATTCGATAACAAATGACGAAAACGGACGGATTTCTCAGGTTTCTACTACATATGAAAACATTTCACATTCTCCCGTGCAACGCGGCTGCTAGTCCTCCTTTAATGCAGAATCTTAAGGTCCTAGCTCATGTCCAAGGCACCAAAGCCAGCTAAAAAGTCAATAATCGATACCTAAAACTTGAATTGTACTACTTATTACTGGCTATTACATCAACTTAGAAGCTTCTTCTGTGTTCTACCATGGTGCTTTTAGTGTCTCCGCATACCGCAGTACGCGACATAGCTTTGCAGACGATAAGTACAACCGTTTCAGAGAAAAGAGGGGCCAATGTGACGATCTGGCTTTAAGTCGATTCGATAACAAATGACGGAAACAGACGGATTTCTCAGGTTTTTACTACATATGAACACTTTTCACATTCTCCCGTGCAACTCGGCTGCTAGTCCTCCTTTCATGCAGAATCTTAAGGTCCTAGCTCATGTCCAAGGCACCAAAGCCAGCTAAAAAGTCGATAATTGATACCTTAAACATGAATTGTACTACTTCTTACTGGCTATTACATCATCATAGAAGCTTCATATGTGTTCTACTATGGTGCTTTTAGTGTCTCCGCATACCGCAGCACGCGACATAGCTTTGCAGATGATAAGTACAACTGTTTCAGAGAGAAGAACGGCCAATGTGACGATCTGGCTTTAAGTCGATTCGATAACAAATGACGAAAACGGACGGATTTCTCAAGTTTTTACTACATATGAACACTTTTCACATTCTCCCATGCAACGCGGCTGCTAGTCCTCCTTACATGCAGAATCTTAAGGTCCTAGCTCATGTCCAAGGCACCAAAGCCAGCTAAAAATTCAATAATCAGTACCTAAAACTTGAATTGTACTACTTCTTACTGGCTATTACATCGACGTAGAAGCTTCATCTGTGTTCTACTATGGTGATTTTATTGTCTCCGCATACCGCAGCACGCGACATAGCTTTGCAGACGATAAGTACAACCGTTTCAGAGAGAAGAGCGGCCAATGTGACGATCTGGCTTTAAGTCGATTCGATAACAAATGACGAAAACGGACGGATTTCTCAGGTTTCTACTACATATGAACACTTTTCACATTCTCCCGTGCAACTCGGCTGCTAGTCCTCCTTTCATGCAGAATCTTAAGGTCCTAGCTCATTCCCAAGGCACCAAAGCCAGCTAAAAAGTCAATAATCGATACCTAAAACTTGAATTGTACTACTTCTTACTGGCTATTACATCAACTTAGAAGCTTTATCTGTGTTCTACTATGGTGCTTTTAGTGTCTCCGCATACCGCAGCACGCCGCATAGCTTTGCAGACGATAAGTAGAACCGTTTCAGAGAGAAGAGCGGCCAATGTGACGATCTGGCTTTAAGTCGATTCGATAACAATTGACGAAAACGAACGGATTTCTCAGGTTTTTACTACATATGAACACTTTTCACATTCTCCCGTGCAACTCGGCTGCTAGTCCTCCTTTCATGCAGAATCTTAAGGTCCTAGCTCATGTCCAAGGCACCAAAGCCAGCTAAAAAGTCAATAATCGATACCTAAAACTTGAATTGTACTACTTCTTACTGGCTATTACATCAACTTAGAAGCTTCATCTGTGTTCTACTATGGTGCTTTTAGTGTCTCCGCATACCGCAGCACGCGACATAGCTTTGAAGACGATAAGTACAACCGTTTCAGAGAGAAGAGCGGCCAATGTCACGATCTGGCTTTAAGTCGATTCGATAACAAATGACGAAAACGGACGGATTTCTCAGGTTTTTACTACATATGAACACTTTTCACATTCTCCCGTGCAACTCGGCTGCTAGTCCTCCTTTCATGCAGAATCTTAAGGTCCTAGCTCATGTTCAAGGCACCAAAGCCAGCCAAAAAGTCAATAATCGATACCTAAAACTTGAATTGTACTACTTCTTACTGGCTATTACATCATCTTAGAAGCTTCATCTGTGTTCTACTATGGTGCTTTTAGTGTCTCCGCATACCGCAGCACGCGACAAAACTTTCCAGACGATAAGTACAACCGTTTCAGAGAGACGAGCAGCCAATGTGACGATCTGGCTTTATGTCGATTCGATAACAAATGACGAAAACAGACGGAGTTCTCAGGTTTTTACTACATATGAACACTTTTCACATTCTCCTATCCAACGCGGCTGCTAGTCCTCCTTTCATGCAGAATTTTAAGGTCCTAGCTCATGTCCAAGGCACCAAAGCCAGCTAAAAAGTCATTAATCGATACCTAAAACTTGAATTGTACTACTTCTTACTGGCTATTACATCATCATAGAAGCTTCATCTGTGTTCCACTATGGTGCTTTTAGTGTCTCCGCATACCGCAGCACGCGACATAGCTTTCCAGACGATAAGTACAACCGTTTCAGAGAGAAGAGCGGCCAATGTGACGATCTGGCTTTAAGTAGATTCGATAACAAATGACGAAAACGGACGGATTTCTCAGGTTTTTACTACATATGAACACTTTTCACATTCTTCCGTGCAACTCGGCTGCTAGTCCTCCTTTCATGGAGAATCTTAAGGTCCTAGCTCATGTCCAAGGCACCAAAGCCAGCTAAAAAGTCAATAATCAGTACCTAAAACTTGAATTGTACTATTTCTTACTGGCTATTACATCGACTTAGAAGCTTCATCTGTGTTCTACTATGGTGATTTTATTGTCTCCGCATACCGCAGCACGCGACATAGCTTTGCAGACGATAAGTACAACCGTTTCAGAGAGAAGAGCGGCCAATGTGACGATCGGGCTTTAAGTCGATTCGATAACAAATGACGAAAACGGACGGATTTCTCAGGTTTCTACTACATATGAAATCATTTCACATTCTCCCGTGCAACGCGGCTGCTAGTCCTCCTTTAATGCAGAATCTTAAGGTCCTAGCTCATGTCCAAGGCACCAAAGCCAGCTAAAAAGTCGATAATTGATACCTTAAACATGAATTGTACTACTTCTTACTGGCTATTACATCATCATAGAAGCTTCATATGTGTTCTACTATGGTGCTTTCAGTGTCTCCGCATACCGCAGCACGCGACATAGCTTTGCAGAAGATAAGTACAACCGTTTCAGAGAGAAGAGCGGCCAATGTGACGATCTGGCTTTAAGTCGATTCGATAACAAATGACGAAAACGGACGGATTTCTCAGGTTTTTACTACATATGAACACTTTTCACATTCTCCCGTGCAACTCGGCTGCTAGTCCTCCTTTCATGCAGGATCTTAAGGTCCTAGCTCATGTTCAAGGCACCAAAGCCAGCTAAAAGGTCAATAATCGGTACCTAAAACTTGAATTGTACTACTTCTTACTGGCTATTACATCATCTTAGAAGCTTCATCTGTGTTCTACTATGGTGCTTTTAGTGTCTCCGCATACCGCAGCACGCGACAAAGCTTTCCAGACGATAAGTACAACCGTTTCAGAGAGAAGAGCAGCCAATGTGACGATCTGGCTTTAAGTCGATTCGATAACAAATGACGAAAACAGACGGATTTCTCAGGTTTTTACTACATATGAACACTTTTCACATTCTCCTATCCAACGCGGCTGCTAGTCCTCCTTTCATGCAGAATTTTAAGGTCCTAGCTCATGTCCAAAGCACCAAAGCCAGCTAAAAAGTCAATAATCGATACCTAAAACTTGAATTGTACTACTTCTTACTGGCTATTACATCATCATAGAAGCTTCATCTGTGTTCCACTATGGTGCTTTTAGTGTCTCCGCATACCGCAGCACGCGACATAGCTTTCCAGACGATAAGTACAACCGTTTCAGAGAGAAGAGCGGCCAATGTGACGATCTGGGTTTAAGTAGATTCGATAACAAATGACGAAAACGGACGGATTTCTCAGGTTTTTACTACATATGAACACTTTTCACATTCTCCCGTGCAACTCGGCTGCTAGTCCTCCTTTCATGCAGAATCTTAAGGTCCTAGCTCATGTCCAAGGCACCAAAGCCAGCTAAAAAGTCAATAATCAGTACCTAAAACTTGAATTGTACTACTTCTTACTGGCTATTACATCGACTTAGAAGCTTCATCTGTGTTCTACTATGGTGATTTTATTGTCTCCGCATACCGCAGCACGCGACATAGCTTTGCAGACGATAAGTACAACCGTTTCAGAGAGAAGAGCGGCCAATGTGACGATCGGGCTTTAAGTCGATTCGATAACAAATGACGAAAACGGACGGATTTCTCAGGTTTCTACTACATATGAAAACATTTCACAATCTCCCGTTGCAACGCGGCTGCTAGTCCTCCTTTAATGCAGAATCTTAAGGTCCTAGCTCATGTCCAAGGCACCAAAGCCAGCTAAAAAGTCAATAATCGATACCTAAAACTTGAATTGTACTACTTCTTACTGGCTATTACATCAACTTAGAAGCTTCTTCTGTGTTCTACCATGGTGCTTTTAGTGTCTCCGCATACCGCAGTACGCGACATAGCTTTGCAGACGATAAGTACAACCGTTTCAGAGAAAAGAGGGGCCAATGTGACGATCTGGCTTTAAGTCGATTCGATAAAAAATGACGGAAACAGACGGATTTCTCAGGTTTTTACTACATATGAACACTTTTCACATTCTCCCGTGCAACTCGGCTGCTAGTCCTCCTTTCATGCAGAATCTTAAGGTCCTAGCTCATGTCCAAGGCACCAAAGCCAGCTAAAAAGTCAATAATCAGTACCTAAAACTTGAATTGTACTACTTCTTACTGGCTATTACATCAACTTAGAAGCTTCTTCTGTGTTCTACCATGGTGCTTTTAGTGTCTCCACATACCGCAGTACGCGACATAGCTTTGCAGACGATAAGTACAACCGTTTCAGAGAAAAGAGGGGCCAATGTGACGATCTGGCTTTAAGTCGATTCGATAACAAATGACGGAAACAGACGGATTTCTCAGGTTTTTACTACATATGAACACTTTTCACATTCTCCCATGCAACTCGGCTGCTAGTCCTCCTTTCATGCAGAATCTTAAGGTCCTAGCTCATGTCCAAAGCACCAAAGCCAGCTAAAAAGTCGATAATTGATACCTTAAACATGACTTGTACTACTTCTTACTGGCTATTACATCATCATAGAAGCTTCATATGTGTTCTACTATGGTGCTTTTAGTGTCTCCGCATACCGCAGCACGCGACATAGCTTGGCAGAAGATAAGTACAACCGTTTCAGAGAGAAGAACGGCCAATGTGACGATCTGGCTTTAAGTCGATTCGATAACAAATGACGAAAACGGACGGATTTCTCAGGTTTTTACTACATATGAACACTTTTCACATTCTCCCATGCAACTCGGCTGCTAGTCCTCCTTTCATGCAGAATCTTAAGGTCCTAGCTCATGTCCAAGGCACCAAAGCCAGCTAAAAAGTCAATAATCAGTACCTAAAACTTGAATTGTACTACTTCTTACTGGCTATTACATCGACTTAGAAGCTTCATCTGTGTTCTACTATGGTGATTTTATTGTCTCCGCATACCGCAGCACGCGACATAGCTTTGCAGACGATAAGTACAACCGTTTCAGAGAGAAGAGCGGCCAATGTGACGATCTGGCTTTAAGTCGATTCGATAACAAATGACGAAAACGGACGGATTTCTCAGGTTTCTACTACTTACGAACACATTTCACATTCTCCCGTGCAACGCGGCTGCTAGTCCTCCTTTAATGCAGAATCTTAAGGTCCTAGCTCAAGTCCAAGGCACCAAAGCCAGCTAAAAAGTCAATAATCGATACCTAAAACTTGAATTGTACTACTTCTTACTGGCTATTACATCATCTTAGAAGCTTCATCTGTGTTCTACTATGGTGCTTTCAGTGTCTCCGCATAACGCAGCACGCGACAAAGTACAACCGTTTCAGAGAGAACAGCAGCCAATGTGACGATCTGGCTTTAAGTCGATTCGATAACAAATGACGAAAACGGACGTATTTCTCAGGATTTTACTACATATGAACACATTTCACATTCTCCCGTACAACGCGGCTGCTAGTCCTCCTCTCATGCAGAATCTTAAGGTCCTAGCTCATGTCCAAGGCACCAAAGCCAGCTAAAAAGTCAATAATCGATACCTAAAACTTGAATTGTACTACTTCTTACTGGCTATTACATCATCATAGAAGCTTCATCTGTGTTCTACTATGGTGCTTTTAGTGTCTCCGCATACCGCAGCACGCGACATAGCTTTGCAGACGATACGTACAGCCGTTTCAGAGAGAAGAGCGGCCAAGTGACGATCTGGCTTTAAGGCGATTCGATAACAAATGACGAAAACGGACGGATTTCTCAGGTTTTTACTACATATGAACACTTTTCATATTGTCCCGTGCAACTCGGCTTCTAGTCCTCCTTTCATGCAGAATCTTAAGGTCCTAGCTCATGTCCAAGGCACCAAATCCATCTAAGAAGTCAATAATCGATACCTAAAACTTGAATTGTACTACTTCTTACTGGCTATTACATCGACTTAGAAGCTTCATCTGTGTTCTACTATGGTGATTTTATTGTCTCCGCATACCGCAGCACGCGACATAGCTTTGCAGACGATAAGTACAACCGTTTCAGAGAGAAGAGCGGCCAATGTGACGATCTGGCTTTAAGTCGATTCGATAACAAATGAGGAAAACGGACGGATCTCTCAGGTTTTTACTACATATGAACACTTTTCACATTCTCCCGTGTAACTCGGCTGCTAGTCCTCCTTTCATGCAGAATCTTAAGGTCCTAGCTGATTCCCAAGGCACCAAAGCCAGCTAAAAAGTCAATAATCGATACCTAAAACTTGAATTGTACTACTTCTTACTGGCTATTACATCAACTTAGAAGCTTTATCTGTGTTCTACTATGGTGCTTATAGTGTCTCCGCATACTGCAGCACGCGACATAGCTTTGCAGACGATAAGTAGAACCGTTTCAGAGAGAAGAGCGGCCAATGTGACGATCTGGCTTTAAGTCGATTCGATAACAATTGACGAAAACGAACGGATTTCTCAGGTTTTTACTACATATGAACACTTTTCACATTCTCCCGTGCAACTCGGCTGCTAGTCCTCCTTTCATGCAGAATCTTAAGGTCCTAGCTCATTTCCAAGGCACCAAAGCCAGCTAAAAAGTCAATAATCGATACCTATAACTTGAATTGTACTACTTCTTACTGGCTATTACATCAACTTAGAAGCTTCATCTGTGTTCTACTATGGTGCTTTTAGTGTCTCCGCATACCGCAGCACGCGACATAGCTTTGAAGACGATAAGTACAACCGTTTCAGAGAGAAGAGCGGCCAATGTGACGATCTGGCTTTAAGTCGATTCGATAACAAATGACGAAAACGGACGGATTTCTCAGGTTTTTACTACATATGAACACTGTTCACATTCTCCCGTGCAACTCGGCTGCTAGTCCTCCTTTCATGCAGAATCTTAAGGTCCTAGCTCATGTTCAAGGCACCAAAGCCAGCTAAAAAGTCAATAATCGATACCTAAAACTTGAATTGTACTACTTCTTACTGGCTATTACATCATCTTAGAAGCTTCATCTGTGTTCTACTATGGTGCTTTTAGTGTCTCCGCATACCGCAGCACGCGACAAAGCTTTCCAGACGATAAGTACAACCGTTTCAGAGAGAAGAGCAGCCAATGTGACGATCTGGCTTTAAGTCGATTCGATAACAAATGACGAAAACAGACGGATTTCTCAGGTTTTTACTACATATGAACACTTTTCACATTCTCCTATCCAACGCGGCTGCTAGTCCTCCTTTCATGCAGAATTTTAAGGTCCTAGCTCATGTCCAAGGCACCAAAGCCAGCTAAAAAGTCAATAATCGATACCTAAAACTTGAATTGTACTACTTCTTACTGGCTATTACATCATCATAGAAGCTTCATCTGTGTTCCACTATGGTGCTTTTAGTGTCTCCGCATACCGCAGCACGCGACATAGCTTTGCAGACGATAAGTACAACCGTTTCAGAGAGAAGAGCGGCCAATGTGACGATCTGGCTTGAAGTAGATTCGATAACAAATGACGAAAACGGACGGATTTCTCAGGTTTTTACTACATATGAACACTTTTCACATTCTCCCATGCAACTCGGCTGCTAGTCCTCCTTTCATGCAGAATCTTAAGGTCCTAGCTCATGTCCAAGGCACCAAAGCCAGCTAAAAAGTCAATAATCGATACCTAAATCTTCAATTGTACTACTTCTTACTGGCTATTACATCATCTTAGAAGCTTCATCTGTGTTCTACTATGGTGATTTTATTGTCTCCACATACCGCAGCACGCGACATAACTTTGCAGACGATAAGTACAACCGTTTCAGAGAGAAGAGCGGCCAATGTGACGATCTGGCTTTAAGTCGATTCGATAACAAATGACGAAAACGGACGGATTTCTCAGGTTTCTACTACATATGAACACATTTCACATTCTCCCGTGCAACGCGGCTGCTAGTCCTACTTTAATGCAGAATCTTAAGGTCCTAGCTCATGTCCAAGGCACCAAAGCCAGCTAAAAAGTCAATAATCGATACCTAAAACTTGAATTGTACTACTTCTTACTGGCTATTACATCATCTTAGAAGCTTCATCTGTGTTCTACTATGGTGCTTTCAGTGTCTCCGCATAACGCAGCACGCGACAAAGTACAACCGTTTCAGAGAGAACAGCAGCCAATGTGACGATCTGGCTTTAAGTCGATTCGATAACAAATGACGAAAACGGACGTATTTCTCAGGATTTTACTACATATGAACACATTTCACATTCTCCCGTACAACGCGGCTGCTAGTCCTCCTCTCATGCAGAATCTTAAGGTCCTAGCTCATGTCCAAGGCACCAAAGCCAGCTAAAAAGTCAATAATCGATACCTAAAACTTGAATTGTACTACTTCTTACTGGCTATTACTTCATCATAGAAGCTTCATCTGTGTTCTACTATGGTGCTTTAAGTGTCTCCGCATACCGCAGCACGCGACATAGCTTTGCAGACGATAAGTACAGCCGTTTCAGAGAGAAGAGCGGCCAAGTGACGATCTGGCTTTAAGGCGATTCGATAACAAATGACGAAAACGGATGGATTTCTCAGGTTTTTACTACATATGAACACTTTTCATATTGTCCCGTGCAACTCGGCTTCTAGTCCTCCTTTCATGCAGAATCTTAAGGTCCTAGCTCATGTCCAAGGCACCAAATCCATCTAAGAAGTCAATAATCGATACCTAAAACTTGAATTGTACTACTTCTTACTGGCTATTACATCGACTTAGAAGCTTCATCTGTGTTCTACTATGGTGATTTTATTGTCTCCGCATACCGCAGCACGCGACATAGCTTTGCAGACGATAAGTACAACCGTTTCAGAGAGAAGAGCGGCCAATGTGACGATCTGGCTTTAAGTCGATTCGATAACAAATGACGAAAACGGACGGATTTCTCAGGTTTTTACTACATATGAACACTTTTCACATTCTCCCGTGTAACTCGGCTGCTAGTCCTCCTTTCATGCAGAATCTTAAGGTCCTAGCTCATTCCCAAGGCACCAAAGCCAGCTAAAAAGTCAATAATCGATACCTAAAACTTGAATTATACTACTTCTTACTGGCTATTACATCAACTTAGAAGCTTTATCTGTGTTCTACTATTGTGCTTATAGTGTCTCCGCATACCGCAGCACGCGACATAGCTTTGCAGACGATAAGTAGAACCGTTTCAGAGAGAAGAGCGGCCAATGTGACGATCTGGCTTTAAGTCGATTCGATAACAATTGACGAAAACGAACGGATTTCTCAGGTTTTTACTACATATGACCACTTTTCACATTCTCCCGTGCAACTCGGCTGCTAGTCCTCCTTTCATGCAGAATCTTAAGGTCCTAGCTCATGTCCAAGGCACCAAAGCCAGCTAAAAAGTCAATAATCGATACCTATAACTTGAATTGTACTACTTCTTACTGGCTATTACATCAACTTAGATGCTTCATCTGTGTTCTACTATGGTGCTTTTAGTGTCTCCGCATACCGCAGCACGCGACATAGCTTTGAAGACGATAAGTACAACCGTTTCAGAGAGAAGAGCGGCCAATGTGACGATCTGGCTTTAAGTCGATTCGATAACACATGACGAAAACGGACGGATTTCTCAGGTTTTTACTACATATGAACACTTTTCACATTCTCCCGTGCAACTCGGCTGCTAGTCCTCCTTTCATGCAGAATCTTAAGGTCCTAGCTCATGTTCAAGGCACCAAAGCCAGCTAAAAAGTCAATAATCGATACCTACAACTTGAATTGCACTACTTCTTACTGGCTATTACATCATCTTAGAAGCTTCATCTGTGTTCTACTATGGTGCTTTTAGTGTCTCCGCATACCGCAGCACGCGACAAAGCTTTCCAGACGATAAGTACAACCGTTTCAGAGAGAAGAGCAGCCAATGTGACGATCTGGCTTTAAGTCGATTCGATAACAAATGACGAAAACAGACGGATTTCTCAGGTTTTTACTACATATGAACACTTTTCACATTCTCCTATCCAACGCGGCTGCTAGTCCTCCTTTCATGCAGAATTTTAAGGTCCTAGCTCATGTCCAAGGCACCAAAGCCAGCTAAAAGGTCAATAATCGATACCTAAAACTTGAATTGTACTACTTCTTACTGGCTATTACATCATCATAGAAGCTTCACCTGTGTTCCACTATGGTGCTTTTAGTGTCTCCGCATACCGCAGCACGCGACATAGCTTTGCAGACGAAAAGTACAACCGTTTCAGAGAGAAGAGCGGCCAATGTGACGATCTGGCTTTAAGTAGATTCGATAACAAATGACGAAAACGGACGGATTTCTCAGGTTTTTACTACATATGAACACTTTTCACATTCTCCCATGCAACTCGGCTGCTAGTCCTCCTTTCATGCAGAATCTTAAGGTTCTAGCTCATGTCCAAGGCACCAAAGCCAGCTAAAAAGTCAATAATCGATACCTAAAACTTGAATTGTACTACTTCTTACTGGCTATTACATCAACTTAGAAGCTTCTTCTGTGTTCTACCATGGTGCTTTTAGTGTCTCCGCATACCGCAGCACGCGACATAGCTTTGCAGAAGATAAGTACAACCGTTTCAGAGAGAAGAACGGCCAATGTGACGACCTGGGTTTAAGTCGATTCGATAACAAATGACGAAAACGGACGGATTTCTCAGGTTTTTACTACATATGAACACTTTTCACATTCTCCCATGCAACTCGGCTGCTAGTCCTCCTTTCATGCAGAATCTTAAGGTCCTAGCTCATGTCCAAGGCACCAAAGCCAGCTAAAAAGTCAATAATCAGTACCTAAAACTTGAATTGTACTACTTCTTACTGGCTATTACATCGACTTAGAAGCTTCATCTGTGTTCTACTATGGTGATTTTATTGTCTCCGCATACCGCAGCACGCGACATAGCTTTGCAGACGATAAGTACAACCGTTTCAGAGAGAAGAGCGGCCAATGTGACGATCTGGCTTTAAGTCGATTCGATAACAAATGACGAAAACGGACGGATTTCTCAGGTTTCTACTACATATGAACACATTTCACATTCTCCCGTGCAACGCGGCTGCTAGTCCTCCTTTAATGCAGAATCTTAAGGTCCTAGCTCATGTCCAAGGCACCAAAGCCAGCTAAAAAGTCAATAATCGATACCTAAAACTTGAATTGTACTACTTCTTACTGGCTATTACATCATCTTAGAAGCTTCATCTGTGTTCTACTATGTTGCTTTCAGTGTCTCCGCATAACGCAGCACGCGACAAAGTACAACCGTTTCAGAGAGAACAGCAGCCAATGTGACGATCTGGCTTTAAGTCGATTCGATTACAAATGACGAAAACGGACGTATTTCTCAGGATTTTACTACATATGAACACATTTCACATTCTCCGTACAACGCGGCTGCTAGTCCTCCTCTCATGCAGAATCTTAAGGTCCTAGCTCATGTCCAAGGCACCAAAGCCAGCTAAAAAGTCAATAATCGATACCTAAAACTTGAATTGTACTACTTCTTACTGGCTATTACATCAACTTAGAAGCTTCATCTGTGTTCTACTATGGTGCTTTTAGTGTCTCCGCATACCGCAGCACGCGACATAGCTTTGCAGACGATAAGTACAGCCGTTTCAGAGAGAAGAGCGGCCAAGTGACGATCTGGCTTTAAGGCGATTCGATAACAAATGACGAAAACGGACGGATTTCTCAGGTTTTTACTACATATGAACACTTTTCACATTCTCCCGTGCAACTCGGCTGCTAGTCCTCCTTTCATGCAGAATCTTAAGGTCCTAGCTCATGTCCAAGGCACCAAAGCCAGCTAAAAAGTCAATAATCAGTACCTAAAACTTGAATTGTACTACTTCTTACTGGCTATTACATCGACTTAGAAGCTTCATCTGTGTTCTACTATGGTGATTTTATTGTCTCCGCATACCGCAGCACGCGACATAGCTTTGCAGACGATAAGTACAACCGTTTCAGAGAGAAGAGCGGCCAAGGTGACGATCGGGCTTTAAGTCGATTCGATAACAAATGACGAAAACGGACGGATTTCTCAGGTTTCTACTACATATGAAAACATTTCACAATCTCCCGTGCAACGCGGCTGCTAGTCCTCCTTTAATGCAGAATCTTAAGGTCCTAGCTCATGTCCAAGGCACCAAAGCCAGCTAAAAAGTCAATAATCGATACCTAAAACTTGAATTGTACTACTTCTTACTGGCTATTACATCAACTTAGAAGCTTCTTCTGTGTTCTACCATGGTGCTTTTAGTGTCTCCGCATACCGCAGTACGCGACATAGCTTTGCAGACGATAAGTACAACCGTTTCAGAGAAAAGAGGGGCCAATGTGACGATCTGGCTTTAAGTCGATTCGATAAAAAATGACGGAAACAGACGGATTTCTCAGGTTTTTACTACATATGAACACTTTTCACATTCTCCCGTGCAACTCGGCTGCTAGTCCTCCTTTCATGCAGAATCTTAAGGTCCTAGCTCATGTCCAAGGCACCAAAGCCAGCTAAAAAGTCAATAATCAGTACCTAAAACTTGAATTGTACTACTTCTTACTGGCTATTACATCAACTTAGAAGCTTCTTCTGTGTTCTACCATGGTGCTTTTAGTGTCTCCACATACCGCAGTACGCGACATAGCTTTGCAGAAGATAAGTACAACCGTTTCAGAGAAAAGAGGGGCCAATGTGACGATCTGGCTTTAAGTCGATTCGATAACAAATGACGGAAACAGACGGATTTCTCAGGTTTTTACTACATATGAACACTTTTCACATTCTCCCGTGCAACTCGGCTGCTAGTCCTCCTTTCATGCAGAATCTTAAGGTCCTAGCTCATGTCCAAGGCACCAAAGCCAGCTAAAAAGTCGATAATTGATACCTTAAACATGAATTGTACTACTTCGTACTGGCTATTACATCATCATAGAAGCTTCATATGTGTTCTACTATGGTGCTTTTAGTGTCTCCGCATACCGCAGCACGCGACATAGCTTTGCAGAAGATAAGTACAACCGTTTTAGAGAGAAGAACGGCCAATGTGACGATCTGGCTTTAAGTCGATTCGATAACAAATGACGAAAACGGACGGATTTCTCAGGTTTTTACTACATATGAACACTTTTCACATTCTCCCATGCAACTCGGCTGCTAGTCCTCCTTTCATGCAGAATCTTAAGGTCCTAGCTCATGTCCAAGGCACCAAAGCCAGCTAAAAAGTCGATAATTGATACCTTAAACATGAATTGTACTACTTCTTACTGGCTATTACATCATCATAGAAGCTTCATATGTGTTCTACTATGGTGCTTTCAGTGTCTCCGCATACCGCAGCACGCGACATAGCTTTGCAGAAAATAAGTACAACCGTTTCAGAGAGAAGAGCGGCCAATGTGACGATCTGGCTTTAAGTCGATTCGATAACAAATGACGAAAACGGACGGATTTCTCAGGTTTTTACTACATATGAACACTTTTCACATTCTTCCGTGCAACTCGGCTGCTAGTCCTCCTTTCATGGAGAATCTTAAGGTCCTAGCTCATGTCCAAGGCACCAAAGCCAGCTAAAAAGTCAATAATCAGTACCTAAAACTTGAATTGTACTATTTCTTACTGGCTATTACATCGACTTAGAAGCTTCATCTGTGTTCTACTATGGTGATTTTATTGTCTCCGCATACCGCAGCACGCGACATAGCTTTGCAGACGATAAGTACAACCGTTTCAGAGAGAAGAGCGGCCAATGTGACGATCGGGCTTTAAGTCGATTCGATAACAAATGACGAAAACGGACGGATTTCTCAGGTTTCTACTACATATGAAATCATTTCACATTCTCCCGTGCAACGCGGCTGCTAGTCCTCCTTTAATGCAGAATCTTAAGGTCCTAGCTCATGTCCAAGGCACCAAAGCCAGCTAAAAAGTCAATAATCGATACCTAAAACTTGAATTGTACTACTTCTTACTGGCTATTACATCAACTTAGAAGCTTCTTCTGTGTTCTACCATGGTGCTTTTAGTGTCTCCGCATACCGCAGTACGCGACATAGCTTTGCAGACGATAAGTACAACCGTTTCAGAGAAAAGAGGGGCCAATGTGACGATCTGGCTTTAAGTCGATTCGATAAAAAATGACGGAAACAGACGGATTTCTCAGGTTTTTACTACATATGAACACTTTTCACATTCTCCCGTGCAACTCGGCTGCTAGTCCTCCTTTCATGCAGAATCTTAAGGTCCTAGCTCATGTCCAAGGCACCAAAGCCAGCTAAAAAGTCAATAATCAGTACCTAAAACTTGAATTGTACTACTTCTTACTGGCTATTACATCAACTTAGAAGCTTCATCTGTGTTCTACTATGGTGCTTTTAGTGTCTCCGCATACCGCAGCACGCGACATAGCTTTGAAGACGATAAGTACAACCGTTTCAGAGAGAAGAGCGGCCAATGTGACGATCTGGCTTTAAGTCGATTCGATAACAAATGACGAAAACGGACGGATTTCTCAGGTTTTTACTACATATGAACACTGTTCACATTCTCCCGTGCAACTCGGCTGCTAGTCCTCCTTTCATGCAGAATCTTAAGGTCCTAGCTCATGTTCAAGGCACCAAAGCCAGCTAAAAAGTCAATAATCGATACCTAAAACTTGAATTGTACTACTTCTTACTGGCTATTACATCATCTTAGAAGCTTCATCTGTGTTCTACTATGGTGCTTTTAGTGTCTCCGCATACCGCAGCACGCGACAAAGCTTTCCAGACGATAAGTACAACCGTTTCAGAGAGAAGAGCAGCCAATGTGACGATCTGGCTTTAAGTCGATTCGATAACAAATGACGAAAACAGACGGATTTCTCAGGTTTTTACTACATATGAACACTTTTCACATTCTCCTATCCAACGCGGCTGCTAGTCCTCCTTTCATGCAGAATTTTAAGGTCCTAGCTCACGTCCAAGGCACCAAAGCCAGCTAAAAAGTCAATAATCGATACCTAAAACTTGAATTGTACTACTTCTTACTGGCTATTACATCATCATAGAAGCTTCATCTGTGTTCTACTATGGTGCTTTTAGTGTCTCCGCATACCGCAGCACGCGACATAGCTTTGCAGACGATAAGTACAACCGTTTCAGAGAGAAGAGCGGCCAATGTGACGATCTGGCTTTAAGTAGATTCGATAACAAATGACGAAAACGGACGGATTTCTCAGGTTTTTACTACATATGAACACTTTTCACATTCTCCCGTGCAACTCGGCTGCTAGTCCTCCTTTCATGCAGAATCTTAAGGTCCTAGCTCATGTCCAAGGCACCAAAGCCAGCTAAAAAGTCATTAATCAGTACCTAAAACTTGAATTGTACTATTTCTTACTGGCTATTACATCGACTTAGAAGCTTCATCTGTGTTCTACTATGGTGATTGTATTGTCTCCGCATACCGCAGCACGCGACATAGCTTTGCAGACGATAAGTACAACCGTTTCAGAGAGAAGAGCGGCCAATGTGACGATCGGGCTTTAAGTCGATTCGATAACAAATGACGAAAACGGACGGATTTCTCAGGTTTCTACTACATATGAAAACATTTCACATTCTCCCGTGCAACGCGGCTGCTAGTCCTCCTTTAATGCAGAATCTTAAGGTCCTAGCTCATGTCCAAGGCACCAAAGCTAGCTAAAAAGTCAATAATCGATACCTAAAACTTGAATTGTACTACTTCTTACTGGCTATTACATCAACTTAGAAGCTTCTTCTGTGTTCTACTATGGTGCTTTTAGTGTCTCCGCATACCGCAGTACGCGACATAGCTTTGCAGACGATAAGTACAACCGTTTCAGAGAAAAGAGGGGCCAATGTGACGATCTGGCTTTAAGTCGATTCGATAACAAATGACGGAAACAGACGGATTTCTCAGGTTTTTACTACATATGAACACTTTTCACATTCTCCCGTGCAACTCGGCTGCTAGTCCTCCTTTCATGCAGAATCTTAAGGTCCTAGCTCATGTCCAAGGCACCAAAGCCAGCTAAAAAGTCGATAATTGATACCTTAAACATGAATTGTACTACTTCTTACTGGCTATTACATCATCATAGAAGCTTCATCTGTGTTCTACTATGGTGCTTTTAGTGTCTCCGCATACCGCAGCACGCGACATAGCTTTGCAGAAGATAAGTACAACCATTTCAGAGAGAAGAACGGCCAAAGTGACGATCTGGCTTTAAGTCGATTCGATAACAAATGACGAAAACGGACGGATTTCTCAGGTTTTTACTACATATGAACACTTTTCACATTGTCCCATGCAACTCGGCTGCTAGTCCTCCTTTCATGCAGAATCTTAAGGTCCTAGCTCATGTCCAAGGCACCAAAGCCAGCTAAAAAGTCAATAATCAGTACCTAAAACTTGAATTGTACTACTTCTTACTGGCTATTACATCGACTTAGAAGCTTCATCTGTGTTCTACTATGGTGATTTTATTGTCTCCGCATACCGCAGCACGCGACATAGCTTTGCAGACGATAAGTACAACCGTTTCAGAGAGATGAGTGGCCAATGTGACGATCTGGCTTTAAGTCGATTCGATAACAATTGACGAAAACGAACGGATTTCTCAGGTTTTTACTACATATGAACACTTTTCACATTCTCCCGTGCAACTCGGCTGCTAGTCCTCCTTTCATGCAGAATCTTAAGGTCCTAGCTCATGTCCAAGGCACCAAAGCCAGCTAAAAAGTCAATAATCGATACCTAAAACTTGAATTGTACTACTTCTTACTGGCTATTACATCAACTTAGAAGCTTCATCTGTGTTCTACTATGGTGCTTTTAGTGTCTCCGCATACCGCAGCACGCGACATAGCTTTGAAGACGATAAGTACAACCGTTTCAGAGAGAAGAGCGGCCAATGTGACGATCTGGCTTTAAGTCGATTCGATAACAAATGACGAAAACGGACGGATTTCTCAGGTTTTTACTACATATGAACACTTTTCACATTCTCCCGTGCAACTCGGCTGCTAGTCCTCCTTTCATGCAGAATCTTAAGGTCCTAGCTCATGTCCAAGGCACCAAAGCCAGCTAAAAAGTCAATAATCAGTACCTAAAACTTGAATTGTACTATTTCTTACTGGCTATTACATCGACTTAGAAGCTTCATCTGTGTTCTACTATGGTGATTTTATTGTCTCCGCATACCGCAGCACGCGACATAGCTTTGCAGACGATAAGTACAACCGTTTCACAGAGAAGAGCGGCCAATGTGACGATCGGGCTTTAAGTCGATTCGATAATAAATGACGAAAACGGACGGATTTCTCAGGTTTCTACTACATATGAAAACATTTCACATTCTCCCGTGCAACGCGGCTGCTAGTCCTCCTTTAATGCAGAATCTTAAGGTCCTAGCTCATGTCCAAGGCACCAAAGCCAGCTAAAAAGTCAATAATCGATACCTAAAACTTGAATTGTACTACTTCTTACTGGCTATTACATCAACTTAGAAGCTTCTTCTGTGTTCTACTATGGTGATTTTATTGTCTCCGCATACCGCAGCACGCGACATAGCTTTGCAGACGATAAGTACAACCGTTTCAGAGAGAAGAGCGGCTTATGTGACGATCGGGCTTTAAGTCGATTCGATAACAAATGACGAAAACGGACGGATTTCTCAGGTTTCTACTACATATGAAAACATTTCACATTCTCCCGTGCAACGCGGCTGCTAGTCCTCCTTTAATGCAGAATCTTAAGGTCCTAGCTCATGTCCAAGGCACCAAAGCCAGCTAAAAAGTCAATAATCGATACCTAAAACTTGAATTGTACTACTTATTACTGGCTATTACATCAACTTAGAAGCTTCTTCTGTGTTCTACCATGGTGCTTTTAGTGTCTCCGCATACCGCAGTACGCGACATAGCTTTGCAGACGATAAGTACAACCGTTTCAGAGAAAAGAGGGGCCAATGTGACGATCTGGCTTTAAGTCGATTCGATAACAAATGACGGAAACAGACGGATTTCTCAGGTTTTTACTACATATGAACACTTTTCACATTCTCCCGTGCAACTCGGCTGCTAGTCCTCCTTTCATGCAGAATCTTAAGGTCCTAGCTCATGTCCAAGGCACCAAAGCCAGCTAAAAAGTCGATAATTGATACCTTAAACATGAATTGTACTACTTCTTACTGGCTATTACATCATCATAGAAGCTTCATATGTGTTCTACTATGGTGCTTTTAGTGTCTCCGCATACCGCAGCACGCGACATAGCTTTGCAGATGATAAGTACAACTGTTTCAGAGAGAAGAACGGCCAATGTGACGATCTGGCTTTAAGTCGATTCGATAACAAATGACGAAAACGGACGGATTTCTCAAGTTTTTACTACATATGAACACTTTTCACATTCTCCCATGCAACGCGGCTGCTAGTCCTCCTTACATGCAGAATCTTAAGGTCCTAGCTCATGTCCAAGGCACCAAAGCCAGCTAAAAATTCAATAATCAGTACCTAAAACTTGAATTGTACTACTTCTTACTGGCTATTACATCGACGTAGAAGCTTCATCTGTGTTCTACTATGGTGATTTTATTGTCTCCGCATACCGCAGCACGCGACATAGCTTTGCAGACGATAAGTACAACCGTTTCAGAGAGAAGAGCGGCCAATGTGACGATCTGGCTTTAAGTCGATTCGATAACAAATGACGAAAACGGACGGATTTCTCAGGTTTCTACTACATATGAACACTTTTCACATTCTCCCGTGCAACTCGGCTGCTAGTCCTCCTTTCATGCAGAATCTTAAGGTCCTAGCTCATTCCCAAGGCACCAAAGCCAGCTAAAAAGTCAATAATCGATACCTAAAACTTGAATTGTACTACTTCTTACTGGCTATTACATCAACTTAGAAGCTTTATCTGTGTTCTACTATGGTGCTTTTAGTGTCTCCGCATACCGCAGCACGCCGCATAGCTTTGCAGACGATAAGTAGAACCGTTTCAGAGAGAAGAGCGGCCAATGTGACGATCTGGCTTTAAGTCGATTCGATAACAATTGACGAAAACGAACGGATTTCTCAGGTTTTTACTACATATGAACACTTTTCACATTCTCCCGTGCAACTCGGCTGCTAGTCCTCCTTTCATGCAGAATCTTAAGGTCCTAGCTCATGTCCAAGGCACCAAAGCCAGCTAAAAAGTCAATAATCGATACCTAAAACTTGAATTGTACTACTTCTTACTGGCTATTACATCAACTTAGAAGCTTCATCTGTGTTCTACTATGGTGCTTTTAGTGTCTCCGCATACCGCAGCACGCGACATAGCTTTGAAGACGATAAGTACAACCGTTTCAGAGAGAAGAGCGGCCAATGTCACGATCTGGCTTTAAGTCGATTCGATAACAAATGACGAAAACGGACGGATTTCTCAGGTTTTTACTACATATGAACACTTTTCACATTCTCCCGTGCAACTCGGCTGCTAGTCCTCCTTTCATGCAGAATCTTAAGGTCCTAGCTCATGTTCAAGGCACCAAAGCCAGCCAAAAAGTCAATAATCGATACCTAAAACTTGAATTGTACTACTTCTTACTGGCTATTACATCATCTTAGAAGCTTCATCTGTGTTCTACTATGGTGCTTTTAGTGTCTCCGCATACCGCAGCACGCGACAAAACTTTCCAGACGATAAGTACAACCGTTTCAGAGAGACGAGCAGCCAATGTGACGATCTGGCTTTATGTCGATTCGATAACAAATGACGAAAACAGACGGAGTTCTCAGGTTTTTACTACATATGAACACTTTTCACATTCTCCTATCCAACGCGGCTGCTAGTCCTCCTTTCATGCAGAATTTTAAGGTCCTAGCTCATGTCCAAGGCACCAAAGCCAGCTAAAAAGTCATTAATCGATACCTAAAACTTGAATTGTACTACTTCTTACTGGCTATTACATCATCATAGAAGCTTCATCTGTGTTCCACTATGGTGCTTTTAGTGTCTCCGCATACCGCAGCACGCGACATAGCTTTCCAGACGATAAGTACAACCGTTTCAGAGAGAAGAGCGGCCAATGTGACGATCTGGCTTTAAGTAGATTCGATAACAAATGACGAAAACGGACGGATTTCTCAGGTTTTTACTACATATGAACACTTTTCACATTCTTCCGTGCAACTCGGCTGCTAGTCCTCCTTTCATGGAGAATCTTAAGGTCCTAGCTCATGTCCAAGGCACCAAAGCCAGCTAAAAAGTCAATAATCAGTACCTAAAACTTGAATTGTACTATTTCTTACTGGCTATTACATCGACTTAGAAGCTTCATCTGTGTTCTACTATGGTGATTTTATTGTCTCCGCATACCGCAGCACGCGACATAGCTTTGCAGACGATAAGTACAACCGTTTCAGAGAGAAGAGCGGCCAATGTGACGATCGGGCTTTAAGTCGATTCGATAACAAATGACGAAAACGGACGGATTTCTCAGGTTTCTACTACATATGAAATCATTTCACATTCTCCCGTGCAACGCGGCTGCTAGTCCTCCTTTAATGCAGAATCTTAAGGTCCTAGCTCATGTCCAAGGCACCAAAGCCAGCTAAAAAGTCGATAATTGATACCTTAAACATGAATTGTACTACTTCTTACTGGCTATTACATCATCATAGAAGCTTCATATGTGTTCTACTATGGTGCTTTCAGTGTCTCCGCATACCGCAGCACGCGACATAGCTTTGCAGAAGATAAGTACAACCGTTTCAGAGAGAAGAGCGGCCAATGTGACGATCTGGCTTTAAGTCGATTCGATAACAAATGACGAAAACGGACGGATTTCTCAGGTTTTTACTACATATGAACACTTTTCACATTCTCCCGTGCAACTCGGCTGCTAGTCCTCCTTTCATGCAGGATCTTAAGGTCCTAGCTCATGTTCAAGGCACCAAAGCCAGCTAAAAGGTCAATAATCGGTACCTAAAACTTGAATTGTACTACTTCTTACTGGCTATTACATCATCTTAGAAGCTTCATCTGTGTTCTACTATGGTGCTTTTAGTGTCTCCGCATACCGCAGCACGCGACAAAGCTTTCCAGACGATAAGTACAACCGTTTCAGAGAGAAGAGCAGCCAATGTGACGATCTGGCTTTAAGTCGATTCGATAACAAATGACGAAAACAGACGGATTTCTCAGGTTTTTACTACATATGAACACTTTTCACATTCTCCTATCCAACGCGGCTGCTAGTCCTCCTTTCATGCAGAATTTTAAGGTCCTAGCTCATGTCCAAAGCACCAAAGCCAGCTAAAAAGTCAATAATCGATACCTAAAACTTGAATTGTACTACTTCTTACTGGCTATTACATCATCATAGAAGCTTCATCTGTGTTCCACTATGGTGCTTTTAGTGTCTCCGCATACCGCAGCACGCGACATAGCTTTCCAGACGATAAGTACAACCGTTTCAGAGAGAAGAGCGGCCAATGTGACGATCTGGGTTTAAGTAGATTCGATAACAAATGACGAAAACGGACGGATTTCTCAGGTTTTTACTACATATGAACACTTTTCACATTCTCCCGTGCAACTCGGCTGCTAGTCCTCCTTTCATGCAGAATCTTAAGGTCCTAGCTCATGTCCAAGGCACCAAAGCCAGCTAAAAAGTCAATAATCAGTACCTAAAACTTGAATTGTACTACTTCTTACTGGCTATTACATCGACTTAGAAGCTTCATCTGTGTTCTACTATGGTGATTTTATTGTCTCCGCATACCGCAGCACGCGACATAGCTTTGCAGACGATAAGTACAACCGTTTCAGAGAGAAGAGCGGCCAATGTGACGATCGGGCTTTAAGTCGATTCGATAACAAATGACGAAAACGGACGGATTTCTCAGGTTTCTACTACATATGAAAACATTTCACAATCTCCCGTTGCAACGCGGCTGCTAGTCCTCCTTTAATGCAGAATCTTAAGGTCCTAGCTCATGTCCAAGGCACCAAAGCCAGCTAAAAAGTCAATAATCGATACCTAAAACTTGAATTGTACTACTTCTTACTGGCTATTACATCAACTTAGAAGCTTCTTCTGTGTTCTACCATGGTGCTTTTAGTGTCTCCGCATACCGCAGTACGCGACATAGCTTTGCAGACGATAAGTACAACCGTTTCAGAGAAAAGAGGGGCCAATGTGACGATCTGGCTTTAAGTCGATTCGATAAAAAATGACGGAAACAGACGGATTTCTCAGGTTTTTACTACATATGAACACTTTTCACATTCTCCCGTGCAACTCGGCTGCTAGTCCTCCTTTCATGCAGAATCTTAAGGTCCTAGCTCATGTCCAAGGCACCAAAGCCAGCTAAAAAGTCAATAATCAGTACCTAAAACTTGAATTGTACTACTTCTTACTGGCTATTACATCAACTTAGAAGCTTCTTCTGTGTTCTACCATGGTGCTTTTAGTGTCTCCACATACCGCAGTACGCGACATAGCTTTGCAGACGATAAGTACAACCGTTTCAGAGAAAAGAGGGGCCAATGTGACGATCTGGCTTTAAGTCGATTCGATAACAAATGACGGAAACAGACGGATTTCTCAGGTTTTTACTACATATGAACACTTTTCACATTCTCCCATGCAACTCGGCTGCTAGTCCTCCTTTCATGCAGAATCTTAAGGTCCTAGCTCATGTCCAAAGCACCAAAGCCAGCTAAAAAGTCGATAATTGATACCTTAAACATGACTTGTACTACTTCTTACTGGCTATTACATCATCATAGAAGCTTCATATGTGTTCTACTATGGTGCTTTTAGTGTCTCCGCATACCGCAGCACGCGACATAGCTTGGCAGAAGATAAGTACAACCGTTTCAGAGAGAAGAACGGCCAATGTGACGATCTGGCTTTAAGTCGATTCGATAACAAATGACGAAAACGGACGGATTTCTCAGGTTTTTACTACATATGAACACTTTTCACATTCTCCCATGCAACTCGGCTGCTAGTCCTCCTTTCATGCAGAATCTTAAGGTCCTAGCTCATGTCCAAGGCACCAAAGCCAGCTAAAAAGTCAATAATCAGTACCTAAAACTTGAATTGTACTACTTCTTACTGGCTATTACATCGACTTAGAAGCTTCATCTGTGTTCTACTATGGTGATTTTATTGTCTCCGCATACCGCAGCACGCGACATAGCTTTGCAGACGATAAGTACAACCGTTTCAGAGAGAAGAGCGGCCAATGTGACGATCTGGCTTTAAGTCGATTCGATAACAAATGACGAAAACGGACGGATTTCTCAGGTTTCTACTACTTACGAACACATTTCACATTCTCCCGTGCAACGCGGCTGCTAGTCCTCCTTTAATGCAGAATCTTAAGGTCCTAGCTCAAGTCCAAGGCACCAAAGCCAGCTAAAAAGTCAATAATCGATACCTAAAACTTGAATTGTACTACTTCTTACTGGCTATTACATCATCTTAGAAGCTTCATCTGTGTTCTACTATGGTGCTTTCAGTGTCTCCGCATAACGCAGCACGCGACAAAGTACAACCGTTTCAGAGAGAACAGCAGCCAATGTGACGATCTGGCTTTAAGTCGATTCGATAACAAATGACGAAAACGGACGTATTTCTCAGGATTTTACTACATATGAACACATTTCACATTCTCCCGTACAACGCGGCTGCTAGTCCTCCTCTCATGCAGAATCTTAAGGTCCTAGCTCATGTCCAAGGCACCAAAGCCAGCTAAAAAGTCAATAATCGATACCTAAAACTTGAATTGTACTACTTCTTACTGGCTATTACATCATCATAGAAGCTTCATCTGTGTTCTACTATGGTGCTTTTAGTGTCTCCGCATACCGCAGCACGCGACATAGCTTTGCAGACGATACGTACAGCCGTTTCAGAGAGAAGAGCGGCCAAGTGACGATCTGGCTTTAAGGCGATTCGATAACAAATGACGAAAACGGACGGATTTCTCAGGTTTTTACTACATATGAACACTTTTCATATTGTCCCGTGCAACTCGGCTTCTAGTCCTCCTTTCATGCAGAATCTTAAGGTCCTAGCTCATGTCCAAGGCACCAAATCCATCTAAGAAGTCAATAATCGATACCTAAAACTTGAATTGTACTACTTCTTACTGGCTATTACATCGACTTAGAAGCTTCATCTGTGTTCTACTATGGTGATTTTATTGTCTCCGCATACCGCAGCACGCGACATAGCTTTGCAGACGATAAGTACAACCGTTTCAGAGAGAAGAGCGGCCAATGTGACGATCTGGCTTTAAGTCGATTCGATAACAAATGAGGAAAACGGACGGATCTCTCAGGTTTTTACTACATATGAACACTTTTCACATTCTCCCGTGTAACTCGGCTGCTAGTCCTCCTTTCATGCAGAATCTTAAGGTCCTAGCTGATTCCCAAGGCACCAAAGCCAGCTAAAAAGTCAATAATCGATACCTAAAACTTGAATTGTACTACTTCTTACTGGCTATTACATCAACTTAGAAGCTTTATCTGTGTTCTACTATGGTGCTTATAGTGTCTCCGCATACTGCAGCACGCGACATAGCTTTGCAGACGATAAGTAGAACCGTTTCAGAGAGAAGAGCGGCCAATGTGACGATCTGGCTTTAAGTCGATTCGATAACAATTGACGAAAACGAACGGATTTCTCAGGTTTTTACTACATATGAACACTTTTCACATTCTCCCGTGCAACTCGGCTGCTAGTCCTCCTTTCATGCAGAATCTTAAGGTCCTAGCTCATTTCCAAGGCACCAAAGCCAGCTAAAAAGTCAATAATCGATACCTATAACTTGAATTGTACTACTTCTTACTGGCTATTACATCAACTTAGAAGCTTCATCTGTGTTCTACTATGGTGCTTTTAGTGTCTCCGCATACCGCAGCACGCGACATAGCTTTGAAGACGATAAGTACAACCGTTTCAGAGAGAAGAGCGGCCAATGTGACGATCTGGCTTTAAGTCGATTCGATAACAAATGACGAAAACGGACGGATTTCTCAGGTTTTTACTACATATGAACACTGTTCACATTCTCCCGTGCAACTCGGCTGCTAGTCCTCCTTTCATGCAGAATCTTAAGGTCCTAGCTCATGTTCAAGGCACCAAAGCCAGCTAAAAAGTCAATAATCGATACCTAAAACTTGAATTGTACTACTTCTTACTGGCTATTACATCATCTTAGAAGCTTCATCTGTGTTCTACTATGGTGCTTTTAGTGTCTCCGCATACCGCAGCACGCGACAAAGCTTTCCAGACGATAAGTACAACCGTTTCAGAGAGAAGAGCAGCCAATGTGACGATCTGGCTTTAAGTCGATTCGATAACAAATGACGAAAACAGACGGATTTCTCAGGTTTTTACTACATATGAACACTTTTCACATTCTCCTATCCAACGCGGCTGCTAGTCCTCCTTTCATGCAGAATTTTAAGGTCCTAGCTCATGTCCAAGGCACCAAAGCCAGCTAAAAAGTCAATAATCGATACCTAAAACTTGAATTGTACTACTTCTTACTGGCTATTACATCATCATAGAAGCTTCATCTGTGTTCCACTATGGTGCTTTTAGTGTCTCCGCATACCGCAGCACGCGACATAGCTTTGCAGACGATAAGTACAACCGTTTCAGAGAGAAGAGCGGCCAATGTGACGATCTGGCTTGAAGTAGATTCGATAACAAATGACGAAAACGGACGGATTTCTCAGGTTTTTACTACATATGAACACTTTTCACATTCTCCCATGCAACTCGGCTGCTAGTCCTCCTTTCATGCAGAATCTTAAGGTCCTAGCTCATGTCCAAGGCACCAAAGCCAGCTAAAAAGTCAATAATCGATACCTAAATCTTCAATTGTACTACTTCTTACTGGCTATTACATCATCTTAGAAGCTTCATCTGTGTTCTACTATGGTGATTTTATTGTCTCCACATACCGCAGCACGCGACATAACTTTGCAGACGATAAGTACAACCGTTTCAGAGAGAAGAGCGGCCAATGTGACGATCTGGCTTTAAGTCGATTCGATAACAAATGACGAAAACGGACGGATTTCTCAGGTTTCTACTACATATGAACACATTTCACATTCTCCCGTGCAACGCGGCTGCTAGTCCTACTTTAATGCAGAATCTTAAGGTCCTAGCTCATGTCCAAGGCACCAAAGCCAGCTAAAAAGTCAATAATCGATACCTAAAACTTGAATTGTACTACTTCTTACTGGCTATTACATCATCTTAGAAGCTTCATCTGTGTTCTACTATGGTGCTTTCAGTGTCTCCGCATAACGCAGCACGCGACAAAGTACAACCGTTTCAGAGAGAACAGCAGCCAATGTGACGATCTGGCTTTAAGTCGATTCGATAACAAATGACGAAAACGGACGTATTTCTCAGGATTTTACTACATATGAACACATTTCACATTCTCCCGTACAACGCGGCTGCTAGTCCTCCTCTCATGCAGAATCTTAAGGTCCTAGCTCATGTCCAAGGCACCAAAGCCAGCTAAAAAGTCAATAATCGATACCTAAAACTTGAATTGTACTACTTCTTACTGGCTATTACTTCATCATAGAAGCTTCATCTGTGTTCTACTATGGTGCTTTAAGTGTCTCCGCATACCGCAGCACGCGACATAGCTTTGCAGACGATAAGTACAGCCGTTTCAGAGAGAAGAGCGGCCAAGTGACGATCTGGCTTTAAGGCGATTCGATAACAAATGACGAAAACGGATGGATTTCTCAGGTTTTTACTACATATGAACACTTTTCATATTGTCCCGTGCAACTCGGCTTCTAGTCCTCCTTTCATGCAGAATCTTAAGGTCCTAGCTCATGTCCAAGGCACCAAATCCATCTAAGAAGTCAATAATCGATACCTAAAACTTGAATTGTACTACTTCTTACTGGCTATTACATCGACTTAGAAGCTTCATCTGTGTTCTACTATGGTGATTTTATTGTCTCCGCATACCGCAGCACGCGACATAGCTTTGCAGACGATAAGTACAACCGTTTCAGAGAGAAGAGCGGCCAATGTGACGATCTGGCTTTAAGTCGATTCGATAACAAATGACGAAAACGGACGGATTTCTCAGGTTTTTACTACATATGAACACTTTTCACATTCTCCCGTGTAACTCGGCTGCTAGTCCTCCTTTCATGCAGAATCTTAAGGTCCTAGCTCATTCCCAAGGCACCAAAGCCAGCAAAAAAGTCAATAATCGATACCTAAAACTTGAATTATACTACTTCTTACTGGCTATTACATCAACTTAGAAGCTTTATCTGTGTTCTACTATTGTGCTTATAGTGTCTCCGCATACCGCAGCACGCGACATAGCTTTGCAGACGATAAGTAGAACCGTTTCAGAGAGAAGAGCGGCCAATGTGACGATCTGGCTTTAAGTCGATTCGATAACAATTGACGAAAACGAACGGATTTCTCAGGTTTTTACTACATATGACCACTTTTCACATTCTCCCGTGCAACTCGGCTGCTAGTCCTCCTTTCATGCAGAATCTTAAGGTCCTAGCTCATGTCCAAGGCACCAAAGCCAGCTAAAAAGTCAATAATCGATACCTATAACTTGAATTGTACTACTTCTTACTGGCTATTACATCAACTTAGATGCTTCATCTGTGTTCTACTATGGTGCTTTTAGTGTCTCCGCATACCGCAGCACGCGACATAGCTTTGAAGACGATAAGTACAACCGTTTCAGAGAGAAGAGCGGCCAATGTGACGATCTGGCTTTAAGTCGATTCGATAACACATGACGAAAACGGACGGATTTCTCAGGTTTTTACTACATATGAACACTTTTCACATTCTCCCGTGCAACTCGGCTGCTAGTCCTCCTTTCATGCAGAATCTTAAGGTCCTAGCTCATGTTCAAGGCACCAAAGCCAGCTAAAAAGTCAATAATCGATACCTACAACTTGAATTGCACTACTTCTTACTGGCTATTACATCATCTTAGAAGCTTCATCTGTGTTCTACTATGGTGCTTTTAGTGTCTCCGCATACCGCAGCACGCGACAAAGCTTTCCAGACGATAAGTACAACCGTTTCAGAGAGAAGAGCAGCCAATGTGACGATCTGGCTTTAAGTCGATTCGATAACAAATGACGAAAACAGACGGATTTCTCAGGTTTTTACTACATATGAACACTTTTCACATTCTCCTATCCAACGCGGCTGCTAGTCCTCCTTTCATGCAGAATTTTAAGGTCCTAGCTCATGTCCAAGGCACCAAAGCCAGCTAAAAGGTCAATAATCGATACCTAAAACTTGAATTGTACTACTTCTTACTGGCTATTACATCATCATAGAAGCTTCACCTGTGTTCCACTATGGTGCTTTTAGTGTCTCCGCATACCGCAGCACGCGACATAGCTTTGCAGACGAAAAGTACAACCGTTTCAGAGAGAAGAGCGGCCAATGTGACGATCTGGCTTTAAGTAGATTCGATAACAAATGACGAAAACGGACGGATTTCTCAGGTTTTTACTACATATGAACACTTTTCACATTCTCCCATGCAACTCGGCTGCTAGTCCTCCTTTCATGCAGAATCTTAAGGTTCTAGCTCATGTCCAAGGCACCAAAGCCAGCTAAAAAGTCAATAATCGATACCTAAAACTTGAATTGTACTACTTCTTACTGGCTATTACATCAACTTAGAAGCTTCTTCTGTGTTCTACCATGGTGCTTTTAGTGTCTCCGCATACCGCAGCACGCGACATAGCTTTGCAGAAGATAAGTACAACCGTTTCAGAGAGAAGAACGGCCAATGTGACGACCTGGGTTTAAGTCGATTCGATAACAAATGACGAAAACGGACGGATTTCTCAGGTTTTTACTACATATGAACACTTTTCACATTCTCCCATGCAACTCGGCTGCTAGTCCTCCTTTCATGCAGAATCTTAAGGTCCTAGCTCATGTCCAAGGCACCAAAGCCAGCTAAAAAGTCAATAATCAGTACCTAAAACTTGAATTGTACTACTTCTTACTGGCTATTACATCGACTTAGAAGCTTCATCTGTGTTCTACTATGGTGATTTTATTGTCTCCGCATACCGCAGCACGCGACATAGCTTTGCAGACGATAAGTACAACCGTTTCAGAGAGAAGAGCGGCCAATGTGACGATCTGGCTTTAAGTCGATTCGATAACAAATGACGAAAACGGACGGATTTCTCAGGTTTCTACTACATATGAACACATTTCACATTCTCCCGTGCAACGCGGCTGCTAGTCCTCCTTTAATGCAGAATCTTAAGGTCCTAGCTCATGTCCAAGGCACCAAAGCCAGCTAAAAAGTCAATAATCGATACCTAAAACTTGAATTGTACTACTTCTTACTGGCTATTACATCATCTTAGAAGCTTCATCTGTGTTCTACTATGTTGCTTTCAGTGTCTCCGCATAACGCAGCACGCGACAAAGTACAACCGTTTCAGAGAGAACAGCAGCCAATGTGACGATCTGGCTTTAAGTCGATTCGATTACAAATGACGAAAACGGACGTATTTCTCAGGATTTTACTACATATGAACACATTTCACATTCTCCGTACAACGCGGCTGCTAGTCCTCCTCTCATGCAGAATCTTAAGGTCCTAGCTCATGTCCAAGGCACCAAAGCCAGCTAAAAAGTCAATAATCGATACCTAAAACTTGAATTGTACTACTTCTTACTGGCTATTACATCAACTTAGAAGCTTCATCTGTGTTCTACTATGGTGCTTTTAGTGTCTCCGCATACCGCAGCACGCGACATAGCTTTGCAGACGATAAGTACAGCCGTTTCAGAGAGAAGAGCGGCCAAGTGACGATCTGGCTTTAAGGCGATTCGATAACAAATGACGAAAACGGACGGATTTCTCAGGTTTTTACTACATATGAACACTTTTCACATTCTCCCGTGCAACTCGGCTGCTAGTCCTCCTTTCATGCAGAATCTTAAGGTCCTAGCTCATGTCCAAGGCACCAAAGCCAGCTAAAAAGTCAATAATCAGTACCTAAAACTTGAATTGTACTACTTCTTACTGGCTATTACATCGACTTAGAAGCTTCATCTGTGTTCTACTATGGTGATTTTATTGTCTCCGCATACCGCAGCACGCGACATAGCTTTGCAGACGATAAGTACAACCGTTTCAGAGAGAAGAGCGGCCAAGGTGACGATCGGGCTTTAAGTCGATTCGATAACAAATGACGAAAACGGACGGATTTCTCAGGTTTCTACTACATATGAAAACATTTCACAATCTCCCGTGCAACGCGGCTGCTAGTCCTCCTTTAATGCAGAATCTTAAGGTCCTAGCTCATGTCCAAGGCACCAAAGCCAGCTAAAAAGTCAATAATCGATACCTAAAACTTGAATTGTACTACTTCTTACTGGCTATTACATCAACTTAGAAGCTTCTTCTGTGTTCTACCATGGTGCTTTTAGTGTCTCCGCATACCGCAGTACGCGACATAGCTTTGCAGACGATAAGTACAACCGTTTCAGAGAAAAGAGGGGCCAATGTGACGATCTGGCTTTAAGTCGATTCGATAAAAAATGACGGAAACAGACGGATTTCTCAGGTTTTTACTACATATGAACACTTTTCACATTCTCCCGTGCAACTCGGCTGCTAGTCCTCCTTTCATGCAGAATCTTAAGGTCCTAGCTCATGTCCAAGGCACCAAAGCCAGCTAAAAAGTCAATAATCAGTACCTAAAACTTGAATTGTACTACTTCTTACTGGCTATTACATCAACTTAGAAGCTTCTTCTGTGTTCTACCATGGTGCTTTTAGTGTCTCCACATACCGCAGTACGCGACATAGCTTTGCAGAAGATAAGTACAACCGTTTCAGAGAAAAGAGGGGCCAATGTGACGATCTGGCTTTAAGTCGATTCGATAACAAATGACGGAAACAGACGGATTTCTCAGGTTTTTACTACATATGAACACTTTTCACATTCTCCCGTGCAACTCGGCTGCTAGTCCTCCTTTCATGCAGAATCTTAAGGTCCTAGCTCATGTCCAAGGCACCAAAGCCAGCTAAAAAGTCGATAATTGATACCTTAAACATGAATTGTACTACTTCGTACTGGCTATTACATCATCATAGAAGCTTCATATGTGTTCTACTATGGTGCTTTTAGTGTCTCCGCATACCGCAGCACGCGACATAGCTTTGCAGAAGATAAGTACAACCGTTTTAGAGAGAAGAACGGCCAATGTGACGATCTGGCTTTAAGTCGATTCGATAACAAATGACGAAAACGGACGGATTTCTCAGGTTTTTACTACATATGAACACTTTTCACATTCTCCCATGCAACTCGGCTGCTAGTCCTCCTTTCATGCAGAATCTTAAGGTCCTAGCTCATGTCCAAGGCACCAAAGCCAGCTAAAAAGTCGATAATTGATACCTTAAACATGAATTGTACTACTTCTTACTGGCTATTACATCATCATAGAAGCTTCATATGTGTTCTACTATGGTGCTTTCAGTGTCTCCGCATACCGCAGCACGCGACATAGCTTTGCAGAAAATAAGTACAACCGTTTCAGAGAGAAGAGCGGCCAATGTGACGATCTGGCTTTAAGTCGATTCGATAACAAATGACGAAAACGGACGGATTTCTCAGGTTTTTACTACATATGAACACTTTTCACATTCTTCCGTGCAACTCGGCTGCTAGTCCTCCTTTCATGGAGAATCTTAAGGTCCTAGCTCATGTCCAAGGCACCAAAGCCAGCTAAAAAGTCAATAATCAGTACCTAAAACTTGAATTGTACTATTTCTTACTGGCTATTACATCGACTTAGAAGCTTCATCTGTGTTCTACTATGGTGATTTTATTGTCTCCGCATACCGCAGCACGCGACATAGCTTTGCAGACGATAAGTACAACCGTTTCAGAGAGAAGAGCGGCCAATGTGACGATCGGGCTTTAAGTCGATTCGATAACAAATGACGAAAACGGACGGATTTCTCAGGTTTCTACTACATATGAAATCATTTCACATTCTCCCGTGCAACGCGGCTGCTAGTCCTCCTTTAATGCAGAATCTTAAGGTCCTAGCTCATGTCCAAGGCACCAAAGCCAGCTAAAAAGTCAATAATCGATACCTAAAACTTGAATTGTACTACTTCTTACTGGCTATTACATCATCATAGAAGCTTCATATGTGTTCTACTATGGTGCTTTCAGTGTCTCCGCATACCGCAGCACGCGACATAGCTTTGCAGAAGATAAGTACAACCGTTTCAGAGAGAAGAGCGGCCAATGTGACGATCTGGCTTTAAGTCGATTCGATAACAAATGACGAAAACGGACGGATTTCTCAGGTTTTTACTACATATGAACACTTTTCACATTCTCCCGTGCAACTCGGCTGCTAGTCCTCCTTTCATGCAGGATCTTAAGGTCCTAGCTCATGTTCAAGGCACCAAAGCCAGCTAAAAGGTCAATAATCGGTACCTAAAACTTGAATTGTACTACTTCTTACTGGCTATTACATCATCTTAGAAGCTTCATCTGTGTTCTACTATGGTGCTTTTAGTGTCTCCGCATACCGCAGCACGCGACAAAGCTTTCCAGACGATAAGTACAACCGTTTCAGAGAGAAGAGCAGCCAATGTGACGATCTGGCTTTAAGTCGATTCGATAACAAATGACGAAAACAGACGGATTTCTCAGGTTTTTACTACATATTAACACTTTTCACATTCTCCTATCCAACGCGGCTGCTAGTCCTCCTTTCATGCAGAATTTTAAGGTCCTAGCTCATGTCCAAGGCACCAAAGCCAGCTAAAAAGTCAATAATCGATACCTAAAACTTGAATTGTACTACTTCTTACTGGCTATTACATCATCATAGAAGCTTCATCTGTGTTCCACTATGGTGCTTTTAGTGTCTCCGCATACCGCAGCACGCGACATAGCTTTGCAGACGATAAGTACAACCGTTTCAGAGAAAAGAGGGGCCAATGTGACGATCTGGCTTTAAGTCGATTCGATAAAAAATGACGGAAACAGACGGATTTCTCAGGTTTTTACTACATATGAACACTTTTCACATTCTCCCGTGCAACTCGGCTGCTAGTCCTCCTTTCATGCAGAATCTTAAGGTCCTAGCTCATGTCCAAGGCACCAAAGCCAGCTAAAAAGTCAATAATCAGTACCTAAAACTTGAATTGTACTACTTCTTACTGGCTATTACATCAACTTAGAAGCTTCTTCTGTGTTCTACCATGGTGCTTTTAGTGTCTCCACATACCGCAGTACGCGACATAGCTTTGCAGACGATAAGTACAACCGTTTCAGAGAAAAGAGGGGCCAATGTGACGATCTGGCTTTAAGTCGATTCGATAACAAATGACGGAAACAGACGGATTTCTCAGGTTTTTACTACATATGAACACTTTTCACATTCTCCCGTGCAACTCGGCTGCTAGTCCTCCTTTCATGCAGAATCTTAAGGTCCTAGCTCATGTCCAAAGCACCAAAGCCAGCTAAAAAGTCGATAATTGATACCTTAAACATGAATTGTACTACTTCTTACTGGCTATTACATCATCATAGAAGCTTCATATGTGTTCTACTATGGTGCTTTTAGTGTCTCCGCATACCGCAGCACGCGACATAGCTTGGCAGAAGATAAGTACAACCGTTTCAGAGAGAAGAACGGCCAATGTGACGATCTGGCTTTAAGTCGATTCGATAACAAATGACGAAAACGGACGGATTTCTCAGGTTTTTACTACATATGAACACTTTTCACATTCTCCCATGCAACTCGGCTGCTAGTCCTCCTTTCATGCAGAATCTTAAGGTCCTAGCTCATGTCCAAGGCACCAAAGCCAGCTAAAAAGTCAATAATCAGTACCTAAAACTTGAATTGTACTACTTCTTACTGGCTATTACATCGACTTAGAAGCTTCATCTGTGTTCTACTATGGTGATTTTATTGTCTCCGCATACCGCAGCACGCGACATAGCTTTGCAGACGATAAGTACAACCGTTTCAGAGAGAAGAGCGGCCAATGTGACGATCTGGCTTTAAGTCGATTCGATAACAAATGACGAAAACGGACGGATTTCTCAGGTTTCTACTACTTACGAACACATTTCACATTCTCCCGTGCAACGCGGCTGCTAGTCCTCCTTTAATGCAGAATCTTAAGGTCCTAGCTCAAGTCCAAGGCAACAAAGCCAGCTAAAAAGTCAATAATCGATACCTAAAACTTGAATTGTACTACTTCTTACTGGCTATTACATCATCTTAGAAGCTTCATCTGTGTTCTACTATGGTGCTTTCAGTGTCTCCGCATAACGCAGCACGCGACAAAGTACAACCGTTTCAGAGAGAACAGCAGCCAATGTGACGATCTGGCTTTAAGTCGATTCGATAACAAATGACAAAAACGGACGTATTTCTCAGGATTTTACTACATATGAACACATTTCACATTCTCCCGTACAACGCGGCTGCTAGCCCTCCTCTCATGCAGAATATTAAGGTCCTAGCTCATGTCCAAGGCACCAAAGCCAGCTAAAAAGTCAATAATCGATACCTAAAACTTGAATTGTACTACTTCTTACTGGCTATTACATCATCATAGAAGCTTCATCTGTGTTCTACTATGGTGCTTTTAGTGTCTCCGCATACCGCAGCACGCGACATAGCTTTGCAGACGATAAGTACAGCCGTTTCAGAGAGAAGAGCGGCCAAGTGACGATCTGGCTTTAAGGCGATTCGATAACAAATGACGAAAACGGACGGATTTCTCAGGTTTTTACTACATATGAACACTTTTCATATTGTCCCGTGCAACTCGGCTTCTAGTCCTCCTTTCATGCAGAATCTTAAGGTCCTAGCTCATGTCCAAGGCACCAAATCCATTTAAGAAGTCAATAATCGATACCTAAAACTTGAATTGTACTACTTCTTACTGGCTATTACATCGACTTAGAAGCTTCATCTGTGTTCTACTATGGTGATTTTATTGTCTCCGCATACCGCAGCACGCGACATAGCTTTGCAGACGATAAGTACAACCGTTTCACAGAGAAGAGCGGCCAATGTGACGATCTGGCTTTAAGTCGATTCGATAACAAATGACGAAAACGGACGGATTTCTCAGGTTTTTACTACATATGAACACTTTTCACATTCTCCCGTGTAACTCGGCTGCTAGTCCTCCTTTCATGCAGAATCTTAAGGTCCTAGCTGATTCCCAAGGCACCAAAGCCAGCTAAAAAGTCAATAATCGATACCTAAAACTTGAATTGTACTACTTCTTACTGGCTATTACATCAACTTAGAAGCTTTATCTGTGTTCTACTATGGTGCTTATAGTGTCTCCGCATAATGCAGCACGCGACATAGCTTTGCAGACGATAAGTAGAACCGTTTCAGAGAGAAGAGCGGCCAATGTGACGATCTGGCTTTAAGTCGATTCGATAACAATTGACGAAAACGAACGGATTTCTCAGGTTTTTACTACATATGAACACTTTTCACATTCTCCCGTGCAACTCGGCTGCTAGTCCTCCTTTCATGCAGAATCTTAAGGTCCTAGCTCATTTCCAAGGCACCAAAGCCAGCTAAAAAGTCAATAATCGATACCTATAACTTGAATTGTACTACTTCTTACTGGCTATTACATCAACTTAGAAGCTTCATCTGTGTTCTACTATGGTGCTTTTAGTGTCTCCGCATACCGCAGCACGCGACATAGCTTTGAAGACGATAAGTACAACCGTTTCAGAGAGAAGAGCGGCCAATGTGACGATCTGGCTTTAAGTCGATTCGATAACAAATGACGAAAACGGACGGATTTCTCAGGTTTTTACTACATATGAACACTGTTCACATTCTCCCGTGCAACTCGGCTGCTAAACCTCCTTTCATGCAGAATCTTAAGGTCCTAGCTCATGTTCAAGGCACCAAAGCCAGCTAAAAAGTCAATAATCGATACCTAAAACTTGAATTGTACTACTTCTTACTGGCTATTACATCATCTTAGAAGCTTCATCTGTGTTCTACTATGGTGCTTTTAGTGTCTCCGCATACCGCAGCACGCGACAAAGCTTTCCAGACGATAAGTACAACCGTTTCAGAGAGAAGAGCAGCCAATGTGACGATCTGGCTTTAAGTCGATTCGATAACAAATGACGAAAACAGACGGATTTCTCAGGTTTTTACTACATATGAACACTTTTCACATTCTCCTATCCAACGCGGCTGCTAGTCCTCCTTTCATGCAGAATTTTAAGGTCCTAGCTCATGTCCAAGGCACCAAAGCCAGCTAAAAAGTCAATAATCGATACCTAAAACTTGAATTGTACTACTTCTTACTGGCTATTACATCATCATAGAAGCTTCATCTGTGTTCCACTATGGTGCTTTTAGTGTCTCCGCATACCGCAGCACGCGACATAGCTTTGCAGACGATAAGTACAACCGTTTCAGAGAGAAGAGCGGCCAATGTGACGATCTGGCTTGAAGTAGATTCGATAACAAATGACGAAAACGGACGGATTTCTCAGGTTTTTACTACATATGAACACTTTTCACATTCTCCCATGCAACTCGGCTGCTAGTCCTCCTTTCATGCAGAATCTTAAGGTCCTAGCTCATGTCCAAGGCACCAAAGCCAGCTAAAAAGTCAATAATCGATACCTAAAACTTGAATTGTACTACTTCTTACTGGCTATTACATCATCTTAGAAGCTTCATCTGTGTTCTACTATGGTGCTTTCAGTGTCTCCGCATAACGCAGCACGCGACAAAGTACAACCGTTTCAGAGAGAACAGCAGCCAATGTGACGATCTGGCTTTAAGTCGATTCGATAACAAATGACGAAAACGGACGTATTTCTCAGGATTTTACTACATATGAACACATTTCACATTCTCCCGTACAACGCGGCTGCTAGTCCTCCTCTCATGCAGAATCTTAAGGTCCTAGCTCATGTCCAAGGCACCAAAGCCAGCTAAAAAGTCAATAATCGATACCTAAAACTTGAATTGTACTACTTCTTACTGGCTATTACTTCATCATAGAAGCTTCATCTGTGTTCTACTATGGTGCTTTAAGTGTCTCCGCATACCGCAGCACGCGACATAGCTTTGCAGACGATAAGTACAGCCGTTTCAGAGAGAAGAGCGGCCAAGTGACGATCTGGCTTTAAGGCGATTCGATAACAAATGACGAAAACGGATGGATTTCTCAGGTTTTTACTACATATGAACACTTTTCATATTGTCCCGTGCAACTCGGCTTCTAGTCCTCCTTTCATGCAGAATCTTAAGGTCCTAGCTCATGTCCAAGGCACCAAATCCATCTAAGAAGTCAATAATCGATACCTAAAACTTGAATTGTACTACTTCTTACTGGCTATTACATCGACTTAGAAGCTTCATCTGTGTTCTACTATGGTGATTTTATTGTCTCCGCATACCGCAGCACGCGACATAGCTTTGCAGACGATAAGTACAACCGTTTCAGAGAGAAGAGCGGCCAATGTGACGATCTGGCTTTAAGTCGATTCGATAACAAATGACGAAAACGGACGGATTTCTCAGGTTTTTACTACATATGAACACTTTTCACATTCTCCCGTGTAACTCGGCTGCTAGTCCTCCTTTCATGCAGAATCTTAAGGTCCTAGCTCATTCCCAAGGCACCAAAGCCAGCTAAAAAGTCAATAATCGATACCTAAAACTTGAATTGTACTACTTCTTACTGGCTATTACATCAACTTAGAAGCTTTATCTGTGTTCTACTATTGTGCTTATAGTGTCTCCGCATACCGCAGCACGCGACATAGCTTTGCAGACGATAAGTAGAACCGTTTCAGAGAGAAGAGCGGCCAATGTGACGATCTGGCTTTAAGTCGATTCGATAACAATTGACGAAAACGAACGGATTTCTCAGGTTTTTACTACATATGACCACTTTTCACATTCTCCCGTGCAACTCGGCTGCTAGTCCTCCTTTCATGCAGAATCTTAAGGTCCTAGCTCATGTCCAAGGCACCAAAGCCAGCTAAAAAGTCAATAATCGATACCTATAACTTGAATTGTACTACTTCTTACTGGCTATTACATCAACTTAGAAGCTTCATCTGTGTTCTACTATGGTGCTTTTAGTGTCTCCGCATACCGCAGCACGCGACATAGCTTTGAAGACGATAAGTACAACCGTTTCAGAGAGAAGAGCGGCCAATGTGACGATCTGGCTTTAAGTCGATTCGATAACAAATGACGAAAACGGACGGATTTCTCAGGTTTTTACTACATATTAACACTTTTCACATGCTCCCGTGCAACTCGGCTGCTAGTCCTCCTTTCATGCAGAATCTTAAGGTCCTAGCTCATGTTCAAGGCACCAAAGCCAGCTAAAAAGTCAATAATCGATACCTACAACTTGAATTGCACTACTTCTTACTGGCTATTACATCATCTTAGAAGCTTCATCTGTGTTCTACTATGGTGCTTTTAGTGTCTCCGCATACCGCAGCACGCGACAAAGCTTTCCAGACGATAAGTACAACCGTTTCAGAGAGAAGAGCAGCCAATGTGACGATCTGGCTTTAAGTCGATTCGATAACAAATGACGAAAACAGACGGATTTCTCAGGTTTTTACTACATATGAACACTTTTCACATTCTCCTATCCAACGCGGCTGCTAGTCCTCCTTTCATGCAGAATTTTGAGGTCCTAGCTCATGTCCAAGGCACCAAAGCCAGCTAAAAGTTCAATAATCGATACCTAAAACTTGAATTGTACTACTTCTTACTGGCTATTACATCATCATAGAAGCTTCACCTGTGTTCCACTATGGTGCTTTTAGTGTCTCCGCATACCGCAGCACGCGACATAGCTTTGCAGACGAAAAGTACAACCGTTTCAGAGAGAAGAGCGGCCAATGTGACGATCTGGCTTTAAGTAGATTCGATAACAAATGACGAAAACGGACGGATTTCTCAGGTTTTTACTACATATGAACACTTTTCACATTCTCCCATGCAACTCGGCTGCTAGTCCTCCTTTCATGCAGAATCTTAAGGTCCTAGCTCATGTCCAAGGCACCAAAGCCAGCTAAAAAGTCAATAATCGATACCTAAATCTTGAATTGTACTACTTCTTACTGGCTATTACATCATCTTAGAAGCTTCATCTGTGTTCTACTATGGTGATTTTATTGTCTCCACATACCGCAGCACGCGACATAACTTTGCAGACGATAAGTACAACCGTTTCAGAGAGAAGAGCGGCCAATGTGACGATCTGGCTTTAAGTCGATTCGATAACAAATGACGAAAACGGACGGATTTCTCAGGTTTCTACTACATATGAACACATTTCACATTCTCCCGTGCAACGCGGCTGCTAGTCCTACTTTAATGCAGAATCTTAAGGTCCTAGCTCATGTCCAAGGCACCAAAGCCAGCTAAAAAGTCAATAATCGATACCTAAAACTTGAATTGTACTACTTCTTACTGGCTATTACATCATCTTAGAAGCTTCATCTGTGTTCTACTATGGTGCTTTCAGTGTCTCCGCATAACGCAGCACGCGACAAAGTACAACCGTTTCAGAGAGAACAGCAGCCAATGTGACGATCTGGCTTTAAGTCGATTCGATAACAAATGACGAAAACGGACGTATTTCTCAGGATTTTACTACATATGAACACATTTCACATTCTCCCGTACAACGCGGCTGCTAGTCCTCCTCTCATGCAGAATCTTAAGGTCCTAGCTCATGTCCAAGGCACCAAAGCCAGCTAAAAAGTCAATAATCGATACCTAAAACTTGAATTGTACTACTTCTTACTGGCTATTACTTCATCATAGAAGCTTCATCTGTGTTCTACTATGGTGCTTTAAGTGTCTCCGCATACCGCAGCACGCGACATAGCTTTGCAGACGATAAGTACAGCCGTTTCAGAGAGAAGAGCGGCCAAGTGACGATCTGGCTTTAAGGCGATTCGATAACAAATGACGAAAACGGATGGATTTCTCAGGTTTTTACTACATATGAACACTTTTCATATTGTCCCGTGCAACTCGGCTTCTAGTCCTCCTTTCATGCAGAATCTTAAGGTCCTAGCTCATGTCCAAGGCACCAAATCCATCTAAGAAGTCAATAATCGATACCTAAAACTTGAATTGTACTACTTCTTACTGGCTATTACATCGACTTAGAAGCTTCATCTGTGTTCTACTATGGTGATTTTATTGTCTCCGCATACCGCAGCACGCGACATAGCTTTGCAGACGATAAGTACAACCGTTTCAGAGAGAAGAGCGGCCAATGTGACGATCTGGCTTTAAGTCGATTCGATAACAAATGACGAAAACGGACGGATTTCTCAGGTTTTTACTACATATGAACACTTTTCACATTCTCCCGTGTAACTCGGCTGCTAGTCCTCCTTTCATGCAGAATCTTAAGGTCCTAGCTCATTCCCAAGGCACCAAAGCCAGCTAAAAAGTCAATAATCGATACCTAAAACTTGAATTGTACTACTTCTTACTGGCTATTACATCAACTTAGAAGCTTTATCTGTGTTCTACTATTGTGCTTATAGTGTCTCCGCATACCGCAGCACGCGACATAGCTTTGCAGACGATAAGTAGAACCGTTTCAGAGAGAAGAGCGGCCAATGTGACGATCTGGCTTTAAGTCGATTCGATAACAATTGACGAAAACGAACGGATTTCTCAGGTTTTTACTACATATGACCACTTTTCACATTCTCCCGTGCAACTCGGCTGCTAGTCCTCCTTTCATGCAGAATCTTAAGGTCCTAGCTCATGTCCAAGGCACCAAAGCCAGCTAAAAAGTCAATAATCGATACCTATAACTTGAATTGTACTACTTCTTACTGGCTATTACATCAACTTAGAAGCTTCATCTGTGTTCTACTATGGTGCTTTTAGTGTCTCCGCATACCGCAGCACGCGACATAGCTTTGAAGACGATAAGTACAACCGTTTCAGAGAGAAGAGCGGCCAATGTGACGATCTGGCTTTAAGTCGATTCGATAACAAATGACGAAAACGGACGGATTTCTCAGGTTTTTACTACATATTAACACTTTTCACATGCTCCCGTGCAACTCGGCTGCTAGTCCTCCTTTCATGCAGAATCTTAAGGTCCTAGCTCATGTTCAAGGCACCAAAGCCAGCTAAAAAGTCAATAATCGATACCTACAACTTGAATTGCACTACTTCTTACTGGCTATTACATCATCTTAGAAGCTTCATCTGTGTTCTACTATGGTGCTTTTAGTGTCTCCGCATACCGCAGCACGCGACAAAGCTTTCCAGACGATAAGTACAACCGTTTCAGAGAGAAGAGCAGCCAATGTGACGATCTGGCTTTAAGTCGATTCGATAACAAATGACGAAAACAGACGGATTTCTCAGGTTTTTACTACATATGAACACTTTTCACATTCTCCTATCCAACGCGGCTGCTAGTCCTCCTTTCATGCAGAATTTTAAGGTCCTAGCTAATGTCCAAGGCACCAAAGCCAGCTAAAAGGTCAATAATCGATACCTAAAACTTGAATTGTACTACTTCTTACTGGCTATTACATCATCATAGAAGCTTCACCTGTGTTCCACTATGGTGCTTTTAGTGTCTCCGCATACCGCAGCACGCGACATAGCTTTGCAGACAAAAAGTACAACCGTTTCAGAGAGAAGAGCGGCCAATGTGACGATCTGGCTTTAAGTAGATTCGATAACAAATGACGAAAACGGACGGATTTCTCAGGTTTTTACTACATATGAACACTTTTCACATTCTCCCATGCAACTCGGCTGCTAGTCCTCCTTTCATGCAGAATCTTAAGGTTCTAGCTCATGTCCAAGGCACCAAAGCCAGCTAAAAAGTCAATAATCGATACCTAAAACTTGAATTGTACTACTTCTTACTGGCTATTACATCAACTTAGAAGCTTCTTCTGTGTTCTACCATGGTGCTTTTAGTGTCTCCGCATACCGCACACGCGACATAGCTTTGCAGAAGATAAGTACAACCGTTTCAGAGAGAAGAACGGCCAATGTGACGACCTGGCTTTAAGTCGATTCGATAACAAATGACGAAAACGGACGGATTTCTCAGGTTTTTACTACATATGAACACTTTTCACATTCTCCCATGCAACTCGGCTGCTAGTCCTCCTTTCATGCAGAATCTTAAGGTCCTAGCTCATGTCCAAGGCACCAAAGCCAGCTAAAAAGTCAATAATCAGTACCTAAAACTTGAATTGTACTACTTCTTACTGGCTATTACATCGACTTAGAAGCTTCATCTGTGTTCTACTATGGTGATTTTATTGTCTCCGCATACCGCAGCACGCGACATAGCTTTGCAGACGATAAGTACAACCGTTTCAGAGAGAAGAGCGGCCAATGTGACGATCTGGCTTTAAGTCGATTCGATAACAAATGACGAAAACGGACGGATTTCTCAGGTTTCTACTACATATGAACACATTTCACATTCTCCCGTGCAACGCGGCTGCTAGTCCTCCTTTAATGCAGAATCTTAAGGTCCTAGCTCATGTCCAAGGCACCAAAGCCAGCTAAAAAGTCAATAATCGATATCTAAAACTTGAATTGTACTACTTCTTACTGGCTATTACATCATCTTAGAAGCTTCATCTGTGTTCTACTATGGTGCTTTCAGTGTCTCCGCATAACGCAGCACGCGACAAAGTACAACCGTTTCAGAGAGAACAGCAGCCAATGTGACGATCTGGCTTTAAGTCGATTCGATTACAAATGACGAAAACGGACGTATTTCTCAGGATTTTACTACATATGAACACATTTCACATTCTCCGTACAATGCGGCTGCTAGTCCTCCTCTCATGCAGAATCTTAAGGTCCTAGCTCATGTCCAATGCACCAAAGCCAGCTAAAAAGTCAATAATCGATACCTAAAACTTGAATTGTACTACTTCTTACTGGCTATTACATCAACTTAGAAGCTTCATCTGTGTTCTACTATGGTGCTTTTAGTGTCTCCGCATACCGCAGCACGCGACATAGCTTTGCAGACGATAAGTACAGCCGTTTCAGAGAGAAGAGCGGCCAAGTGACGATCTGGCTTTAAGGCGATTCGATAACAAATGACGAAAACGGACGGATTTCTCAGGTTTTTACTACATATGAACACTTTTCACATTCTCCCGTGTAACTCGGCTGCTAGTCCTCTTTTCATGCAGAATTTTAAGGTCCTAGCTCATTCCCAAGGCACCAAAGCCAGCTAAAAAGTCAATAATCGATACCTAAAACTTGAATTGTACTACTTCTTACTGGCTATTACATCAACTTAGAAGCTTTATCTGTGTTCTACTATGGTGCTTATAGTGTCTCCGCATACCGCAGCACGCGACATAGCTTTGCAGACGATAAGTAGAACCGTTTCAGAGAGAAGAGCGGCCAATGTGACGATCTGGCTTTAAGTCGATTCGATAACAATTGACGAAAACGAACGGATTTCTCAGGTTTTTACTACATATGAACACTTTTCACATTCTCCCGTGCAACTCGGCTGCTAGTCCTCCTTTCATGCAGAATCTTAAGGTCCTAGCTCATTTCCAAGGCACCAAAGCCAGCTAAAAAGTCAATAATCGATACCTATAACTTGAATTGTACTACTTCTTACTGGCTATTACATCAACTTAGAAGCTTCATCTGTGTTCTACTATGGTGCTTTTAGTGTCTCCGCATACCGCAGCACGCGACATAGCTTTGAAGACGATAAGTACAACCGTTTCAGAGAGAAGAGCGGCCAATGTGACGATCTGGCTTTAAGTCGATTCGATAACAAATGACGAAAACGGATGGATTTCTCAGGTTTTTACTACATATGAACACTTTTCACATTCTCCCGTGCAACTCGGCTGCTAGTCCTCCTTTCATGCAGAATCTTAAGGTCCTAGCTCATGTTCAAGGCACAAAGCCAGCTAAAAAGTCAATAATCGATACCTAAAACTTGAATTGTACTACTTCTTACTGGCTATTACATCATCTTAGAAGCTTCATCTGTGTTCTACTATGGTGCTTTTAGTGTCTCCGCATACCGCAGCACGCGACAAAGCTTTCCAGACGATAAGTACAACCGTTTCAGAGAGAAGAGCAGCCAATGTGACGATCTGGCTTTAAGTCGATTCGATAACAAATGACGAAAACAGACGGATTTCTCAGGTTTTTACTACATATGAACACTTTTCACATTCTCCTATCCAACGCGGCTGCTAGTCCTCCTTTCATGCAGAATTTTAAGGTCCTAGCTCATGTCCAAGGCACCAAAGCCAGCTAAAAAGTCAATAATCGATACCTAAAACTTGAATTGTACTACTTCTTACTGGCTATTACATCATCATAGAAGCTTCATCTATGTTCCACTATGGTGCTTTTAGTGTCTCCGCATACCGCAGCACGCGACATAGCTTTGCAGACGATAAGTACAACCGTTTCAGAGAGAAGAGCGGCCAATGTGACGATCTGGCTTTAAGTAGATTCGATAACAAATGACGAAAACGGACGGATTTCTCAGGTTTTTACTACATATGAACACTTTTCACATTCTCCCATGCAACTCGGCTGCTAGTCCTCCTTTCATGCAGAATCTTAAGGTCCTAGCTCATGTCCAAGGCACCAAAGCCAGCTAAAAAGTCAATAATCGATACCTAAAACTTGAATTGTACTACTTCTTACTGGCTATTACATCAACTTAGAAGCTTCTTCTGTGTTCTACCATGGTGCTTTTAGTGTCTCCGCATACCGCAGCACGCGACATAGCTTTGCAGAAGATAAGTACAACCGTTTCAGAGAGAAGAACGGCCAATGTGACGACCTGGCTTTAAGTCGATTCGATAACAAATGACGAAAACGGACGGATTTCTCAGGTTTTTACTACATATGAACACTTTTCACATTCTCCCATGCAACTCGGCTGCTAGTCCTCCTTTCATGCAGAATCTTAAGGTCCTAGGTCATGTCCAAGGCACCAAAGCCAGCTAAAAAGTCAATAATCAGTACCTAAAACTTGAATTGTACTACTTCTTACTGGCTATTACATCGACTTAGAAGCTTCATGTGTGTTCTACTATGGTGATTTTATTGTCTCCGCATACCGCAGCACGCGACATAGCTTTGCAGACGATAAGTACAACCGTTTCAGAGAGAAGAGCGGCCAATGTGACGACCTGGCTTTAAGTCGATTCGATAACAAATGACGAAAACGGACGGATTTCTCAGGTTTCTACTACATATGAACACATTTCACATTCTCCCGTGCAACGCGGCTGCTAGTCCTCCTTTAATGCAGAATCTTAAGGTCCTAGCTCATGTCCAAGGCACCAAAGCCAGCTAAAAAGTCAATAATCGATACCTAAAACTTGAATTGTACTACTTCTTACTGGCTATTACATCAACTTAGAAGCTTCATCTGTGTTCTACTATGGTGCTTTTAGTGTCTCCGCATACCGCAGCACGCGACATAGCTTTGAAGACGATAAGTACAACCGTTTCAGAGAGAAGAGCGGCCAATGTGACGATCTGGCTTTAAGTCGATTCGATAACAAATGACGAAAACGGACGGATTTCTCAGGTTTTTACTACATATGAACACTTTTCACATTCTCCCGTTCAACTCGGCTGCTAGTCCTCCTTTCATGCAGAATCTTAAGGTCCTAGCTCATGTTCAAGGCACCAAAGCCAGCTAAAAAGTCAATAATCGATACCTAAAACTTGAATTGAACTACTTCTTACTGGCTATTACATCATCTTAGAAGCTTCATCTGTGTTCTACTATGGTGCTTTTAGTGTCTCCGCATACCGCAGCACGCGACAAAGCTTTCCAGACGATAAGTACAACCGTTTCAGAGAGAAGAGCAGCCAATGTGACGATCTGGCTTTAAGTCGATTCGATAACAAATGACGAAAACAGACGGATTTCTCAGGTTTTTACTACATATGAACACTTTTCACATTCTCCTATCCAACGCGGCTGCTAGTCCTCCTTTCATGCAGAATTTTAAGGTCCTAGCTCATGTCCAAGGCACCTAAGCCAGCTAAAAGGTCAATAATCGATACCTAAAACTTGAATTGTACTACTTCTTACTGGCTATTACATCATCATAGAAGCTTCATCTGTGTTCCACTATGGTGCTTTTAGTGTCTCCGCATACCGCAGCACGCGACATAGCTTTGCAGACGATAAGTACAACCGTTTCAGAGAGAAGAGCGGCCAATGTGACGATCTGGCTTTAAGTAGATTCGATAACAAATGACGAAAACGGACGGATTTCTCAGGTTTTTACTACATATGAACACTTTTCACATTCTCCCATGCAACTCGGCTGCTAGTCCTCCTTTCATGCAGAATCTTAAGGTCCTAGCTCATGTCCAAAGCACCAAAGCCAGCTAAAAAGTCAATAATCGATACCTAAAACTTGAATTGTACTACTTCTTACTGGCTATTACATCAACTTAGAAGCTTCTTCTGTGTTCTACCATGGTGCTTTTAGTGTCTCCGCATACCGCAGCACGCGACATAGCTTTGCAGAAGATAAGTACAACCGTTTCAGAGAGAAGAACGGCCAATGTGACGACCTGGCTTTAAGTCGATTCGATAACAAATGACGAAAACGGACGGATTTCTCAGGTTTTTACTACATATGAACACTTTTCACATTCTCCCATGCAACTCGGCTGCTAGTCCTCCATTCATGCAGAATCTTAAGGTCCTAGCTCATGTCCAAGGCACCAAAGCCAGCTAAAAAGTCAATAATCAGTACCTAAAACTTGAATTGTACTACTTCTTACTGGCTATTACATCGACTTAGAAGCTTCATCTGTGTTCTACTATGGTGATTTTATTGTCTCCGCATACCGCAGCACGCGACATAGCTTTGCAGACGATAAGTACAACCGTTTCAGAGAGAAGAGCGGCCAATGTGACGATCTGGCTTTAAGTCGATTCGATAACAAATGACGAAAACGGACGGATTTCTCAGGTTTCTACCACATATGAACACATTTCACATTCTCCCGTGCAACGCGGCTGCTAGTCCTCCTTTAATGCAGAATCTTAAGGTCCTAGCTCATGTCCAAGGCACCAAAGCCAGCTAAAAAGTCAATAATCGATACCTAAAACTTGAATTGTACTACTTCTTACTGGCTATTACATCATCTTAGAAGCTTCATCTGTGTTCTACTATGGTGCTTTCAGTGTCTCCGCATAACGCAGCACGCGAAAAAGTACAACCGTTTCAGAGAGAACAGCAGCCAATGTGACGATCTGGCTTTAAGTCGATTCGATTACAAATGACGAAAAAGGACGTATTTCTCAGGATTTTACTACATATGAACACATTTCACATTCTCCCGTACAACGCGGCTGCTAGTCCTCCTCTCATGCAGAATCTTAAGGTCCTAGCTCATGTCCAAGGCACCAAAGCCAGCTAAAAAGTCAATAATCGATACCTAAAACTTGAATTGTACTACTTCTTACTGGCTATTACATCAACTTAGAAGCTTCATCTGTGTTCTACTATGGTGCTTTTAGTGTCTCCGCATACCGCAGCACGCGACATAGCTTTGCAGACGATAAGTACAGCCGTTTCAGAGAGAAGAGCGGCCAAATGACGATCTGGCTTTAAGGCGATTCGATAACAAATGACGAAAACGGACGGATTTCTCAGGTTTTTACTACATTTGAACACTTTTCATATTGTCCCGTGCAACTCGGCTTCTAGTCCTCCTTTCATGCAGAATCTTAAGGTCCTAGCTCATGTCCAAGGCACCAAATCTATCTCAGAAGTCAATAATCGATACCTAAAACTTGAATTGTACTACTTCTTACTGGCTATTACATCGACTTAGAAGCTTCATCTGTGTTCTACTATGGTGATTTTATTGTCTCCGCATACCGCAGCACGCGACATAGCTTTGCAGACGATAAGTACAACCGTTTCAGAGAGAAGAGCGGCCAATGTGACGATCTGGCTTTAAGTCGATTCGATAACAAATGACGAAAACGGACGGATTTCTCAGGTTTTTACTACATATGAACACTTTTCACATTCTCCCGTGCAACTCGGCTGCTAGTCCTCCTTTCATGCAGAATCTTAAGGTCCTAGCTCATGTTCAAGGCACCAAAGCCAGCTAAAAAGTCAATAATCGGTACCTAAAACTTGAATTGTACTACTTCTTACTGGCTATTACATCATCTTAGAAGCTTCATCTGTGTTCTACTATGGTGCTTTTAGTGTCTCCGCATACCGCAGCACGCGACAAACCTTTCCAGACGATAAGTACAACCGTTTCAGAGAGAAGAGCAGCCAATGTGACGATCTGGCTTTAAGTCGATTCGATAACAAATGACGAAAACAGACGGATTTCTCAGGTTTTTACTACATATGAACACTTTTCACATTCTCCTATCCAACGCGGCTGCTAGTCCTCCTTTCATGCAGAATTTTAAGGTCCTAGCTCATGTCCAAGGCACCAAAGCCAGCTAAAAAGTCAATAATCGATACCTAAAACTTGAATTGTACTACTTCTTACTGGCTATTACATCATCATAGAAGCTTCATCTGTGTTCCACTATGGTGCTTTTAGTGTCTCCGCATACCGCAGCACGCGACATAGCTTTGCAGACGATAAGTACAACCGTTTCAGAGAGAAGAGCGGCCAATGTGACGATCTGGCTTTAAGTAGATTCGATAACAAATGACGAAAACGGACGGATTTCTCAGGTTTTTACTACATATGAACACTTTTCACATTCTCCCATGCAACTCGGCTGCTAGTCCTCCTTTCATGCAGAATCTTAAGGTCCTAGATCATGTCCAAGGCACCAAAGCCAGCTAAAAAGTCAATAATCGATACCTAAAACTTGAATTGTACTACTTCTTACTGGCTATTACATCAACTTAGAAGCTCCTTCTGTGTTCTACCATGGTGCTTTTAGTGTCTCCGCATACCGCAGTACGCGACATAGCTTTGCAGACGATAAGTACAACCGTTTCAGAGAAAAGAGGGGCCAATGTGACGATCTGGCTTTAAGTCGATTCGATAACAAATGACGGAAACAGACGGATTTCTCAGGTTTTTACTACATATGAACACTTTTCACATTCTCCCATGCAACTCGGCTGCTAGTCCTCCTTTCATGCAGAATCTTAAGGTCCTAGCTCATGTCCAAGGCACCAAAGCCAGCTAAAAAGTCAATAATCGATACCTAAATCTTGAATTGTACTACTTCTTACTGGCTATTACATCATCTTAGAAGCTTCATCTGTGTTCTACTATGGTGCTTTCAGTGTCTCCGCATAACGCAGCACGCGACAAAGTACAACCGTTTCAGAGAGAACAGCAGCCAATGTGACGATCTGGCTTTAAGTCGATTCGATTACAAATGACGAAAACGGACGTATTTCTCAGGATTTTACTACATATGAACACATTTCACATTCTCCCGTACAACGCGGCTGCTAGTCCTCCTTTCATGCAGAATCTTATGGTCCTAGCTCATGTCCAAGGCACCAAAGCCAGCTAAAAAGTCAATAATCGATACCTAAAACTTGAATTGTACTACTTCTTACTGGCTATTACATCAACTTAGAAGCTTCATCTGTGTTCTACTATGGTGCTTTTAGTGTCTCCGCATACCGCATCACGCGACATAGCTTTGCAGGCGATAATTACTACCGTTTCAGAGAGAAGAGCGGCCAATGTGACGATCGGGCTTTAAGTCGATTCGATAACAAATGACGAAAACGGACGGATTTCTCAGGTTTTTACTTCATATGAACCCATTTCACATTCTCCCGTGCAACGCGGCTTCTAGTCCTCCTTTCATGCAGAATCTTAAGGTCCTAGCTCATGTCCAAGGCACCAAAGCCAGCTAAAAAGTCAATAATCAGTACCTAAAACTTGAATTGTACTACTTCTTACTGGCTATTACATCGACTTAGAAGCTTCATCTGTGTTCTACTATGGTGATTTTATTGTCTCCGCATACCGCAGCACGCGACATAGCTTTGCAGACGATAAGTACAACCGTTTCAGAGAGAAGAGCGGCCAATGTGACGATCGGGCTTTAAGTCGATTCGATAACAAATGACGAAAACGGACGGATTTCTCAGGTTTCTACTACATATGACAACATTTCACATTCTCCCGTGCAACGCGGCTGCTAGTCCTCCTTTAATGCAGAATCTTAAGGTCCTAGCTCATGTCCAAGGCACCAAAGCCAGCTAAAAAGTCAATAATCGATACCTAAAACTTGAATTGTACTACTTATTACTGGCTATTACATCAACTTAGAAGCTTCTTCTGTGTTCTACCATGGTGCTTTTAGTGTCTCCGCATACCGCAGTACGCGACATAGCTTTGCAGACGATAAGTACAACCGTTTCAGAGAAAAGAGGGGCCAATGTGACGATCTGGCTTTAAGTCGATTCGATAACAAATGACGGAAACAGACGGATTTCTCAGGTTTTTACTACATATGAACACTTTTCACATTCTCCCGTGCAACGCGGCTGCTAGTCCTCCTTTCATGCAGAATCTTAAGGTCCTAGCTCATGTGCAAGGCACCAAAGCCAGCTAAAAAGTCGATAATTGATACCTTAAACATGAATTGTACTACTTCTTACTGGCTATTACATCATCATAGAAGCTTCATATGTGTTCTACTATGGTGCTTTTAGTGTCTCCGCATACCGCAGCACGCGACATAGCTTTGCAGACGATAAGTACAACCGTTTCAGAGAGAAGAGCGGCCAATGTGACGATCGGGCTTTAAGTCGATTCGATAACAAATGACGAAAACCTATGGATTTCTCAGGTTTTCACTACATATGAACACATTTCACATTCTCCCGTGCAACGCGGCTGCTAGTCCTCCTTTCATGCAGAATCTTAAGGTCCTAGCTCATGTCCAAGGAACCAAAGCCAGCTAAAAAGTCAATAATCGATACCTAAAACTTGAATTGTACTACTTCTTACTGGCTATTACATCAACTTAGAAGCTTCATCTGTGTTCTACTATGGTGCTTTTAGTGTCTCCGCATACCGCAGCACGCGACATAGCTTTGCAGACGATAAGTACAGCCGTTTCAGAGAGAAGAGCGGCCAAGTGACGATCTGGCTTTAAGGCGATTCGATAACAAATGACGAAAACGGACGGATTTCTCAGGTTTTTACTACATTTGAACACTTTTCATATTGTCCCGTGCAACTCGGCTTCTAGTCCTCCTTTCATGCAGAATCTTAAGGTCCTAGCTCATGTCCAAGGCACCAAATCTATCTAAGAAGTCAATAATCGATACCTAAAACTTGAATTGTACTACTTCTTACTGGCTATTACATCGACTTAGAAGCTTCATCTGTGTTCTACTATGGTGATTTTATTGTCTCCGCATACCGCAGCACGCGACATAGCTTTGCAGACGATAAGTACAACCGTTTCAGAGAGAAGAGCGGCCAATGTGACGATCTGGCTTTAAGTCGATTCGATAACAAATGACGAAAACGGACGGATTTCTCAGGTTTTTACTACATATGAACACTTTTCACATTCTCCCGTGCAACTCGGCTGCTAGTCCTCCTTTCATGCAGAATCTTAAGGTCCTAGCTCATGTTCAAGGCACCAAAGCCAGCTAAAAAGTCAATAATCGGTACCTAAAACTTGAATTGTACTGCTTCTTACTGGCTATTACATCATCTTAGAAGCTTCATCTGTGTTCTACTATGGTGCTTTTAGTGTCTCCGCATACCGCAGCACGCGACAAACCTTTCCAGACGATAAGTACAACCGTTTCAGAGAGAAGAGCAGCCAATGTGACGATCTGGCTTTAAGTCGATTCGATAACAAATGACGAAAACAGACGGATTTCTCAGGTTTTTACTACATATGAACACTTTTCACATTCTCCTATCCTACGCGGCTGCTAGTCCTCCTTTCATGCAGAATTTTAAGGTCCTAGCTCATGTCCAAGGCACCAAAGCCAGCTAAAAAGTCAATAATCGATACCTAAAACTTGAATTGTACTACTTCTTACTGGCTATTACATCATCATAGAAGCTTCATCTGTGTTCCACTATGGTGCTTTTAGTGTCTCCGCATACCGCAGCACGCGACATAGCTTTGCAGACGATAAGTACAACCGTTTCAGAGAGAAGAGCGGCCAATGTGACGATCTGGCTTTAAGTAGATTCGATAACAAATGACGAAAACGGACGGATTTCTCAGGTTTTTACTACATATGAACACTTTTCACATTCTCCCATGCAACTCGGCTGCTAGTCCTCCTTTCATGCAGAATCTTAAGGTCCTAGCTCATGTCCAAGGCACCAAAGCCAGCTAAAAAGTCAATAATCGATACCTAAAACTTGAATTGTACTACTTCTTACTGGCTATTACATCAACTTAGAAGCTCCGTCTGTGTTCTACCATGGTGCTTTTAGTGTCTCCGCATACCGCAGTACGCGACATAGCTTTGCAGACGATAAGTACAACCGTTTCAGAGAAAAGAGGGGCCAATGTGACGATCTGGCTTTAAGTCGATTCGATAACAAATGACGGAAACAGACGGATTTCTCAGGTATTTACTACATATGAACACTTTTCACATTCTCCCATGCAACTCGGCTGCTAGTCCTCCTTTCATGCAGAATCTTAAGGTCCTAGCTCATGTCCAAGGCACCAAAGCCAGCTAAAAAGTCAATAATCGATACCTAAATCTTGAATTGTACTACTTCTTACTGGCTATTACATCATCTTAGAAGCTTCATCTGTGTTCTACTATGGTGCTTTCAGTGTCTCCGCATAACGCAGCACGCGACAAAGTACAACCGTTTCAGAGAGAACAGCAGCCAATGTGACGATCTGGCTTTAAGTCGATTCGATTACAAATGACGAAAACGGACGTATTTCTCAGGATTTTACTACATATGAACACATTTCACATTCTCCCGTACAACGCGGCTGCTAGTCCTCCTTTCATGCAGAATCTTAAGGTCCTAGCTCATGTCCAAGGCACCAAAGCCAGCTAAAAAGTCAATAATCGATACCTAAAACTTGAATTGTACTACTTCTTACTGGCTATTACATCAACTTAGAAGCTTCATCTGTGTTCTACTATGGTGCTTTTAGTGTCTCCGCATACCGCATCACGCGACATAGCTTTGCAGGCGATAATTACTACCGTTTCAGAGAGAAGAGCGGCCAATGTGACGATCGGGCTTTAAGTCGATTCGATAACAAATGACGAAAACGGACGGATTTCTCAGGTTTTTACTACATATGAACCCATTTCACATTCTCCCGTGCAACGCGGCTTCTAGTCCTCCTTTCATGCAGAATCTTAAGGTCCTAGCTCATGTCCAAGGCACCAAAGCCAGCTGAAAAGTCAATAATCAGTACCTAAAACTTGAATTGTACTACTTCTTACTGGCTATTACATCGACTTAGAAGCTTCATCTGTGTTCTACTATGGTGATTTTATTGTCTCCGCATACCGCAGCACGCGACATAGCTTTGCAGACGATAAGTACAACCGTTTCAGAGAGAAGAGCGGCCAATGTGACGATCGGGCTTTAAGTCGATTCGATAACAAATGACGAAAACGGACGGATTTCTCAGGTTTCTACTACATATGACAACATTTCACATTCTCCCGTGCAACGCGGCTGCTAGTCCTCCTTTAATGCAGAATCTTAAGGTCCTAGCTCATGTCCAAGGCACCAAAGCCAGCTAAAAAGTCAATAATCGATACCTAAAACTTGAATTGTACTACTTCTTACTGGCTATTACATCAACTTAGAAGCTTCTTCTGTGTTCTACCATGGTGCTTTTAGTGTCTCCGCATACCGCAGTACGCGACATAGCTTTGCAGACGATAAGTACAACCGTTTCAGAGAAAAGAGGGGCTAATGTGACGATCTGGCTTTAAGTCGATTCGATAACAAATGACGGAAACAGACGGATTTCTCAGGTTTTTACTACATATGAACACTTTTCACATTCTCCCGTGCAACGCGGCTGCTAGTCCTCCTTTCATGCAGAATCTTAAGGTCCTAGCTCATGTGCAAGGCACCAAAGCCAGCTAAAAAGTCGATAATTGATACCTTAAACATGAATTGTACTACTTCTTACTGGCTATTACATCAACTTAGAAGCTTCTTCTGTGTTCTACCATGGTGCTTTTAGTGTCTCCGCATACCGCAGTACGCGACATAGCTTTGCAGACGATAAGTACAACCGTTTCAGAGAAAAGAGGGGCCAATGTGACGATCTGGCTTTAAGTCGATTCGATAACAAATGACGAAAACCTATGGATTTCTCAGGTTTTCACTACATATGAACACATTTCACATTCTCCCGTGCAACGCGGCTGCTAGTCCTCCTTTCATGCAGAATCTTAAGGTCCTAGCTCATGTCCAAGGCACCAAAGCCAGCTAAAAAGTCAATAATCGATACCTAAAACTTGAATTGTACTACTTCTTACTGGCTATTACATCAACTTAGAAGCTTCATCTGTGTTCTACTATGGTGCTTTTAGTGTCTCCGCATACCGCAGCACGCGACATAGCTTTGCAGACGATAAGTACAGCCGTTTCAGAGAGAAGAGCGGCCAAGTGACGATCTGGCTTTAAGGCGATTCGATAACAAATGACGAAAACGGACGGATTTCTCAGGTTTTTACTACATTTGAACACTTTTCATATTGTCCCGTGCAACTCGGCTTCTAGTCCTCCTTTCATGCAGAATCTTAAGGTCCTACCTCATGTCCAAGGCACCAAATCTATCTAAGAAGTCAATAATCGATACCTAAAACTTGAATTGTACTACTTCTTACTGGCTATTACATCGACTTAGAAGCTTCATCTGTGTTCTACTATGGTGATTTTATTGTCTCCGCATACCGCAGCACGCGACATAGCTTTGCAGACGATAAGTACAACCGTTTCAGAGAGAAGAGCGGCCAATGTGACGATCTGGCTTTAAGTCGATTCGATAACAAATGACGAAAACGGACGGATTTCTCAGGTTTTTACTACATAAGAACACTTTTCACATTCTCGCGTGCAACTCGGCTGCTAGTCCTCCTTTCATGCAGAATCTTAAGGTCCTAGCTCATGTTCAAGGCACCAAAGCCAGCTAAAAAGTCAATAATCGGTACCTAAAACTTGAATTGTACTACTTCTTACTGGCTATTACATCATCTTAGAAGCTTCATCTGTGTTCTACTATGGTGCTTTTAGTGTCTTTGCATACCGCAGCACGCGACAAACCTTTCCAGACGATAAGTACAACCGTTTCAGAGAGAAGAGCAGCCAATGTGACGATCTGGCTTTAAGTCGATTCGATAACAAATGACGAAAACAGACGGATTTCTCAGGTTTTTACTACATATGAACACTTTTCACATTCTCCTATCCAACGCGGCTGCTAGTCCTCCTTTCATGCAGAATTTTAAGGTCCTAGCTCATGTCCAAGGCACCAAAGCCAGCTAAAAAGTCAATAATCTATACCTAAAACTTGAATTGTACTACTTCTTACTGGCTATTACATCATCATAGAAGCTTCATCTGTGTTCCACTATGGTGCTTTTAGTGTCTCCGCATACCGCAGCACGCGACATAGCTTTGCAGACGATAAGTACAACCGTTTCAGAGAGAAGAGCGGCCAATGTGACGATCTGGCTTTAAGTAGATTCGATAACAAATGACGAAAACGGACGGATTTCTCAGGTTTTTACTACATATGAACACTTTTCACATTCTCCCATGCAACTCGGCTGCTAGTCCTCCTTTCATGCAGAATCTTAAGGTCCTAGCTCATGTCCAAGGCACCAAAGCCAGCTAAAAAGTCAATAATCGATACCTAAAACTTGAATTGTACTACTTCTTACTGGCTATTACATCAACTTAGAAGCTCCTTCTGTGTTCTACCATGGTGCTTTTAGTGTCTCCGCATACCGCAGTACGCGACATAGCTTTGCAGACGATAAGTACAACCGTTTCAGAGAAAAGAGGGGCCAATGTGACGATCTGGCTTTAAGTCGATTCGATAGCAAATGACGGAAACAGACGGATTTCTCAGGTTTTTACTACATATGAACACTTTTCACATTCTCCCATGCAACTCGGCTGCTAGTCCTCCTTTCATGCAGAATCTTAAGGTCCTAGCTCATGTCCAAGCCACCAAAGCCAGCTAAAAAGTCAATAATCGATACCTAAATCTTAAATTGTACTACTTCTTACTGGCTATTACATCATCTTAGAAGCTTCATCTGTGTTCTACTATGGTGCTTTCAGTGTCTCCGCATAACGCAGCACGCGACAAAGTACAACCGTTTCAGAGAGAACAGCAGCCAATGTGACGATCTGGCTTTAAGTCGATTCGATTACAAATGACGAAAACGGACGTATTTCTCAGGATTTTACTACATATGAACACATTTCACATTCTCCCGTACAACGCGGCTGCTAGTCCTCCTTTCATGCAGAATCTTAAGGTCCTAGCTCATGTTCAAGGCACCAAAGCCAGCTAAAAAGTCAATAATCGATACCTAAAACTTGAATTGTACTACTTCTTACTGGCTATTACATCAACTTAGAAGCTTCATCTGTGTTCTACTATGGAGCTTTTAGTGTCTCCGCATACCGCATCACGCGACATAGCTTTGCAGGCGATAATTACTACCGTTTCAGAGAGAAGAGCGGCCAATGTGACGATCGGGCTTTAAGTCGATTCGATAACAAATGACGAAAACGGACGGATTTCTCAGGTTTTTACTACATATGAACCCATTTCACATTCTCCCGTGCAACGCGGCTTCTAGTCCTCCTTTCATGCAGAATCTTAAGGTCCTAGCTCATGTCCAAGGCACCAAAGCCAGCTAAAAAGTCAATAATCAGTACCTAAAACTTGAATTGTACTACTTCTTACTGGCTATTACATCGACTTAGAAGCTTCATCTGTGTTCTACTATGGTGATTTTATTGTCTCCGCATACCGCAGCACGCGACATAGCTTTGCAGACGATAAGTACAACCGTTTCAGAGAGAAGAGCGGCCAATGTGACGATCGGGCTTTAAGTCGATTCGATAACAAATGACGAAAACGGACGGATTTCTCAGGTTTCTACTACATATGACAACATTTCAGATTCTCCCGTGCAACGCGGCTGCTAGTCCTCCTTTAATGCAGAATCTTAAGGTCCTAGCTCATGTCCAAGGCACCAAAGCCAGCTAAAAAGTCAATAATCGATACCTAAAACTTGAATTGTACTACTTCTTACTGGCTATTACATCAACTTAGAAGCTTCTTCTGTGTTCTACCATGGTGCTTTTAGTGTCTCCGCATACCGCAGTACGCGACATAGCTTTGCAGACGATAAGTACAACCGTTTCGGAGAAAAGAGGGGCCAATGTGACGATCTGGCTTTAAGTCGATTCGATAACAAATGACGGAAACAGACGGATTTCTCAGGTTTTTACTACATATGAACACTTTTCACATTCTCCCGTGCAACGCGGCTGCTAGTCCTCCTTTCATGCAGAATCTTAAGGTCCTAGCTCATGTGCAAGGCACCAAAGCCAGCTAAAAAGTCGATAATTGATACCTTAAACATGAATTGTACTACTTCTTACTGGCTATTACATCATCATAGAAGCTTCATATGTGTTCTACTATGGTGCTTTTAGTGTCTCCGCATACCGCAGCACGCGACATAGCTTTGCAGTAGATAAGTACAACCGTTTCAGAGAGAAGAACGGCCAATGTGACGATCTGGCTTTAAGTCGATTCGATAACAAATGACGAAAACGGACGGATTTCTCAGGTTTTTACTACATATGAACACTTTTCACAATCTCCCATGCAACTCGGCTGCTAGTCCTCCTTTCATGCAGAATCTTAAGGTCCTAGCTCATGTCCAAGGCACCAAAGCCTGCTAAAAAGTCAATAATCAGTACCTAAAACTTGAATTGTACTACTTCTTACTGGCTATTACATCGACTTAGAAGCTTCATCTGTGTTCTACTATGGTGATTTTATTGTCTCCGCATACCGCAGCACGCGACATAGCTTTGCAGACGATAAGTACAACCGTTTCAGAGAGAAGAGCGGCCAATGTGACGATCGGGCTTTAAGTCGATTCGATAACAAATGACGAAAACCTATGGATTTCTCAGGTTTTCACTACATATGAACACATTTCACATTCTCCCGTGCAACGCGGCTGCTAGTCCTCCTTTCATGCAGAATCTTAAGGTCCTAGCTCATGTCCAAGGCACCAAAGCCAGCTAAAAAGTAAATAATAAGTACCTAAAACTTGAATTGTACTACTTCTTACTGGCTATTACATCAACTTAGAAGCTTCATCTGTGTTCTACTATGGTGCTTTTATAGTCTCCGCATACCGCAGCACGCGACATAGCTTTGCAGACGATAAGTACAACCGTTTCAGAGAGAAGAGCGGCCAATGTGACGATCTGGCTTTAAGTCGATTCGATAACAAATGAGGAAAACGGACGGATTTCTCAGGTTTTTACTACATATGAACACTTTTCACATTCTTCCCTGCAACTCGGCTGCTGGTCCTCCTTTTATGCAGATTCTTATGGTCCTAGCTCATGTCCAAGGCATCAAAGCCAGCTAAAAAGTCAATAATCGATACCTAAAACTTGAATTGTACTACTTCTTACTGGCTATTACATCAAATTAGAAGCTTCATCTGTGTTCTACTGTGGTGGTTTCAGTGTCTCCGCCTACCGCAGCATACGACATAGCTTTGCAGACGATAAGTACAACCGTTTCAGAGAGAAGAGCGGCCAATGTGACGATCTGGCTTTAAGTCGATTCGATAACAAATGACGAAAACGGACGAATTTATCAGGTTTTTACTACTTATGAACACTTTTCAAATTCTCCCGTGCAACTCGGCTGCTAGTCCTCCTTTCATGCAGAATCTTAAGGTCCTAGCTCATGTCCAAGGCACCAAAGCCAGCTAAAAAGTCAATAATCGATACCTAAAACTTGAATTATACTACTTCTTACTGGCTATTACATCAACTTAGAAGCTTCATCTGTGTTCTACTATGGTGCTTTTAGTGTCTCCGCATACCGCATCACGCGACATGGCTTTGCAGGCGATAAGGACAACCGTTTCAGAGAGAAGAGCGGCCAATGTGACGATCTGGCTTTAAGTCGATTCGATAACAAATGACGAAAATGGACGGATTTCTCAGGTTTTTACTACATATGAACACTTTTCATATTGTCTCGTGCAACTCGGCTGCTAGTCCTCCTTTCATGCAGAATCTTAACATCCTAGCTCATGTCCAAGGCACCAAATCCGTCTAAGAAGTCAATAATCGATACCTAAAACTTGAATTGTACTACTTCTTACTGGCTATTACATCGACTTAGAAGCTTCATCTGTGTTCTACTATGGTGATTTTATTGTCTCCGCATACCGCAGCACGCGACATAGCTTTGCAGACGATAAGTACAACCGTTTCAGAGAGAAGAGCGGCCAATGTGACGATCTGGCTTTAAGTCGATTCGATAAAAAATGACGAAAACGGACGGATTTCTCAGGTTTTTACTACATATGAACACTATTCAATTCTCCCATCCAATGCGGCTGCTAGTCCTCCTTTCATGCAGATTCTTAAGGTCCTAGCTCATGTCCAAGGCACCAAAGCCAGCTAAAATGTCAATAATCGATACTTAAAACTTGAATTGTACTACTTCTAACTGGCTATTACATCAACTTAGGAGCTTCAACTGTGTTCTAGTATGGTGCTTTTAGTGTCTCCGCATACCGCAGCACGCGACATAGCTTTGCAGACGATAAGTACAACCGTTTCACAGATAAGAGCATCCAATGTGACGATCTGGCTTTAAGGCGATTCGATAACAAATGACGAAAACGGACGTATTTCTCAGGATTTTACTACATATGAACACATTTCACATTCTCCCGTACAACGCGGCTGCTAGTCCTCCTCTCATGCAGAATCTTAAGGTCCTAGCTCATGTCCAAGGCACCAACGCCAGCTAAAAAGTCAATAATCAGTACCTAAAACTTGAATTGTACTACTTCTTACTGGCTATTACATCGACTTAGAAGCTTCATCTGTGTTCTACTATGGTGCTTTTAGTGTCTCCGCACACCGCAGTACGCGACATAGCTTTGCAGACGATAAGTACAACCGTTTCAGAGAAAAGAGGGGAAAATTTGACGATCTGGCTTTAAGTCGATTCGATAACAAATGACGAAAACGGACGGATTTCTCAGGTTTTTACTACATATGAACACTTTTCACATTCTCCTGTGCAACTCGGCTGCTAGTCCTCCTTTCATGCAGAATCGTAAGGTCCTAGCTCATGTCCAAGGCTCCAAAGCCAGCTAAAAAGTAAATAATCAGTACCTAAAACTTGAATTGTACTACTTCTTACTGGCTATTACATCAAATTAGAAGCTTCATCTGTGTTCTACTGTGGTGGTTTCAGTGTCTCCGCCTACCGCAGCATACGACATAGCTTTGCAGACGATAAGTACAACCGTTTCAGAGAGAAGAGCGGCCAATGTGACGATCTGGCTTTAAGTCGATTCGATAACAAATGACGAAAACGGACGGATTTCTCAGGTTTTTACTACATATGAACACTTTTCACATTCTCCCGTGCAACTCGGCTGCTAGTCCTCCTTTCATGCAGAATCTTAAGGTCCTAGCTCATGTCCAAGGCACCAAAGCCATCTAAAAAGTCAATAATCGATACCTAAAACTTGAATTATACTACTTCTTACTGGCTATTACATCAACTTAGAAGCTTCATCTGTGTTCTACTATGGTGCTTTGAGTGTCTCCGCATACCGCATCACGCGACATAGCTTTGCAGGCGATAAGTACAACCGTTTCAGAGAGAAGAGCGGCCAATGTGTCGATCTGGCTTTAAGTCGATTCGATAACAAATGACGAAAACGGACGGATTTCTCAAGTTTTTACTACATATGAACACTATTCAATTCTCCCATCCAATGCGGCTGCTAGTCCTCCTTTCATGCAGAATCTTAAGGCCCTAGCTCATGTCCAAGGCACCAAAGCCAGCTAAAAAGTCAATAATCGATACCTAAAACTTGAATTGTACTACTTCTAACTGGCTATTACATCAACTTAGGAGCTTCAACTGTGTTCTACTATGGTGCTTTTAGTGTCTCCGCATACCGCAGCACGCGACATAGCTTTGCAGACGATAAGTACAGCCGTTTCAGAGAGAAGAGCGGCCAAGTGACGATCTGGCTTTAAGGCGATTCGATAACAAATGACGAAAACGGACGGATTTTTCATTTTTTTACTACATATGAACACTTTTCATATTGTCCCGTGCAACTCGGCTGCTAGTCCTCCTTTCATGCAGAATCTTAACTTCCTAGCTCATGTCTAAGGCACCAAATCCATCTAAGAAGTTAATAATCGATACCTAAAACTTGAATTGTACTACTTCTTACTGGCTATTACATCAACTTAGGAGCTTCAACTGTGTTCTACTATGGTGCTTTTAGTGTCTCCGCACACCGCAGTACGCGACATAGCTTTGCAGACGATAAGTACAACCGTTTCAGAGAAAAGAGGGGAAAATTTGACGATCTGGCTTTAAGTCGATTCGATAACAAATGACGAAAACGGACGGATTTCTCAGGTTTTTACTACATATGAACACTTTTCACATTCTCCTGTGCAACTCGGCTGCTAGTCCTCCTTTCATGCAGAATCTTAAGGTCCTAGCTCATGTGCAAGCACCAAATCCAGCTAAAAAGTCAATAATCGATACCTAAAACTTGAATTGTACTACTTCTTACTGGCTATTACACCAAATTAGAAGCTTCATCTGTGTTCTACTGTGGTGGTTTCAGTGTCTCCGCCTACCGCAGCATACGACATAGCTTTGCAGACGATAAGTACAACTGTTTCAGAGAGAAGAGCGGCCAATGTGACGATCTGGCTTTAAGTCGATTCGATAACAAATGACGAAAACGGACGGATTTCTCAGGTTTTTACTACATATGAACACTTTTCACATTCTCCCGTGCAACTCGGCTGCTAGTCCTCCTTTCATGCAGAATCTTAAGGTCCTAGCTCATGTCCAAGGCACCAAAGCCAGCTAAAAAGTCAATAATCGATACCTAAAACTTGAATTATACTACTTCTTACTGGCTATTACATCAACTTAGAAGCTTCATCTGTGTTCTACTATGGTGCTTTGAGTGTCTCCGCATACCGCATCACGCGACATAGCTTTGCAGGCGATAAGTACAACCGTTTCAGATAGAAGGGCGGCCAATGTGACGATCTGGCTTTAAGTCGATTCGATAACAAATGACGAAAACCGACGGATTTCTCAGGTTTTTACTACATATGAACACTATTGAATTCTCCCATCCAATGCGGCTGCTAGTCCTCCTTTCATGCAGAATCTTAAGGTCCTAGCTCATGTCCAAGGCACCAAAGCCAGCTAAAAAGTCAATAATCGATACCTAAAACTTGAATTGTACTACTTCTTACTGGCTATTACATCAACTTAGGAGCTTCAACTGTGTTCTACTATGGTGCTTTTAGTGTCTCCGCACACCGCAGTACGCGACATAGCTTTGCAGACGATAAGTACTACCGTTTCAGAGAAAAGAGGGGAAAATTTGACGATCTGGCTTTAAGTCGATTCGATAACAAATGACGAAAACGGACGGATTTCTCAGGTTTTTACTACATATGAACACTTTTCACATTCTCCTGTGCAACTCGGCTGCTAGTCCTCCTTTCATGCAGAATCTTAAGGTCCTAGCTCATGTCCAAGGCACCAAATCCAGCTATAAAGTCAATAATCGATACCTAAAACTTGAATTGTACTACTTCTTACTGGCTATTACATCAACATAGAAGCTTCATCTGTGTTCTACTATGGTGCTTTTAGTGTCTCCGCATACCGCAGCACGCGACATAGCTTTGAAGACGATACGTACAACCGTGTCAGAGAGAAGAGCGGCCAATGTGACGATCTGGCTTTAAGTCGATTCGATAACAAATGACGAAAACGGACGGATTTCTCATTTTTTTACTACATATGAACACTTTTCACATTCTCCCCTGCAACTCGGCTGCTAGTCCTCCTTTCATGCAGAATCTTAAGGTCCTAGCTCATGTCCAAGGCACCAAAGCCAGCTAAAAAGTCAATAATCGATACCTAAAACTTGAATTGTACTACTTCTTACTGGCTATTACATCAACTTAGGAGCTTCAACTGTGTTCTACTATGGTGCTTTTAGTAGTCTCCGCACACCGCAGTACGCGACATAGCTTTGCAGACGATAAGTACAACCGTTTCAGAGAAAAGAGGGGAAAATTTGACGATCTGGCTTTAAGTCGATTCGATAACAAATGACGAAAACGGACGGATTTCTCAGGTTTTTACTACATATGAACACTTTTCACATTCTCCTGTGCAACTCGGCTGCTAGTCCTCCTTTCATGCAGAATCTTTAGGTCCTAGCTCATGTCCAAGGCACCAAATCCAGCTAAAAAGTCAATAATCGATACCTAAAATTTGAATTGTACTACTTCTTACTGGCTATTACATCAACATAGAAGCTTCATCTTTGTTCTACTATGGTGCTTTTAGTGTCTCCGCATACCGCATCACGCGACATAGCTTTGCAGGCGATAAGTACAACCGTTTCAGAGAGAAGAGCGGCCAATGTGACGATCGGGCTTTAAGTCGATTCGATAACAAATGACGAAAACGGACGGATTTCTCAGGTTTTTACTACATATGAACACATTTCACATTCTCCCGTGCAACGCGGCTGCTAGTCCTCATTTCATGCAGAATCTTAAGGTCCGAGCTCATGTCCAAGGCTCCAAAGCCAGCTAAAAAGTAAATAATCAGTACCTAAAACTTGAATTGTACTACTTCTTACTGGCTATTACACCAAATTAGAAGCTTCATCTGTGTTCTACTGTGGTGGTTTCAGTGTCTCCGCCTACCGCAGCATACGACATTTCTTTGCAGACGATAAGTACAACCGTTTCAGAGAGAAGAGCGGCCAATGTGACGATCTGGCTTTAAGTCGATTCGATAACAAATGACGAGAACGGACGGATTTCTCAGGTTTTTACTACATATGAACACTTTTCACATTCTCCCGTGCAACTCGGCTGCTAGTCCTCCTTTCATGCAGAATCTTAAGGTCCTAGCTCATGTCCAAGGCACCAAAGCCAGCTAAAAAGTCAATAATCGATACCTAAAACTTGAATTATACTACTTCTTACTGGCTATTACATCAACTTAGAAGCTTCATCTGTGTTCTACTATGGTGCTTTGAGTGTCTCCGCATACCGCATCACGCGACATAGCTTTGCAGGCGATAAGTACAACCGTTTCAGAGAGAAGAGCGGCCAATGTGACGATCTGGCTTTAAGTCGATTCGATAACAAATGACGAAAACGGACGGATTTCTCAGGTTTTTACTACATATGAACACATTTCACATTCTCCCGTGCAACGCGGCTGCTAGTCCTCATTTCATGCAGAATCTTAAGGTCCGAGCTCATGTCCAAGGCTCCAAAGCCAGCTAAAAAGTAAATAATCAGTACCTAAAACTTGAATTGTACTACTTCTTACTGGCTATTACATCAACTTAGAAGCTTCATCTGTGTTCTACTATGGTGCTTTGAGTGTCTCCGCATACCGCATCACGCGACATAGCTTTGCAGGCGATAAGTACAACCGTTTCAGAGAGAAGAGCGGCCAATGTGACGATCTGGCTTTAAGTCGATTCGATAACAAATGACGAAAACGGACGGATTTCTCAGGTTTTTACTACATATGAACACTATTCAATTCTCCCATCCAATGCGGCTGCTAGTCCTCCTTTCATGCAGAATCTTAAGGTCCTAGCTCATGTCTAAGCACCAAATCCATCTAAGAAGTTAATAATCGATACCTAAAACTTGAATTGTACTACTTCTTACTGGCTACTACATCAACTTAGGAGCTTCAACTGTGTTCTACTATGGTGCTTTTAGTGTCTCCGCACACCGCAGTACGCGACATAGCTTTGCAGACGATAAGTACAACCGTTTCAGAGAAAAGAGGGGAAAATTTGACGATCTGGCTTTAAGTCGATTCGATAACAAATGACGAAAACGGACGGATTTCTCAGGTTTTTACTACATATGAACACTTTTCACATTCTCCTGTGCAACTCGGCTGCTAGTCCTCCTTTCATGCAGAATCTTAAGGTCCTAGCTCATGTCCAAGGCACCAAATCCAGCTAAAAAGTCAATAATCGATACCTAAAACTTGAATTGTACTACTTCTTACTGGCTATTACATCAACATAGAAGCTTCATCTGTGTTCTACTATGGTGCTTTTAGTGTCTCCGCATACCGCAGCACGCGACATAGCTTTGAAGACGATACGTACAACCGTGTCAGAGAGAAGAGCGGCCAATGTGACGATCTGGCTTTAAGTCGATTCGATAACAAATGACGAAAACGGACGGATTTCTCAGGTTTTTACTACATATGAACACTTTTCACATTCTCCCCTGCAACTCGGCTGCTAGTCCTCCTTTCATGCAGGATCTTAAGGTCCTAGCTCATGTCCAAGGCACCAAAGCCAGCTAAAAAGTCAATAATCGATACCTAAAACTTGAATTGTACTACTTCTTACTGGCTATTACATCAACTTAGGAGCTTCAACTGTGTTCTACTATGGTGCTTTTAGTGTCTCCGCACACCGCAGTACGCGACATAGCTTTGCAGACGATAAGTACAACCGTTTCAGAGAAAAGAGGGGAAAATTTGACGATCTGGCTTTAAGTCGATTCGATAACAAATGACGAAAACGGACGGATTTCTCAGGTTTTTACTACATATGAACACTTTTCACATTCTCCTGTGCAACTCGGCTGCTAGTCCTCCTTTCATGCAGAATCTTAAGGTCCTAGCTCATGTCCAAGGCACCAAATCCAGCTAAAAAGTCAATAATCGATACCTAAAACTTGAATTGTACTACTTCTTACTGGCTATTACATCAACATAGAAGCTTCATCTGTGTTCTACTATGGTGCTTTTAGTGTCTCCGCATACCGCAGCACGCGACATAGCTTTGAAGACGATACGTACAACCGTGTCAGAGAGAAGAGCGGCCAATGTGACGATCTGGCTTTAAGTCGATTCGATAACAAATGACGAAAACGGACGGATTTCTCAGGTTTTTACTACATATGAACACTTTTCACATTCTCCCCTGCAACTCGGCTGCTAGTCCTCCTTTCATGCAGAATCTTAAGGTCCTAGCTCATGTCCAAGGCACCAAATCCAGCTAAAAAGTCAATAATCGATACCTAAAACTTGAATTGTACTACTTCTTACTGGCTATTACATCAACATAGAAGCTTCATCTTTGTTCTACTATGGTGCTTTTAGTGTCTCCGCATACCGCATCACGCGACATAGCTTTGCAGGCGATAAGTACAACCGTTTCAGAGAGAAGAGCGGCCAATGTGACGATCGGGCTTTAAGTCGATTCGATAACAAATGACGAAAACGGACGAATTTCTCAGGTTTTTACTACATATGAACACATTTCACATTCTCCCGTGCAACGCGGCTGCTAGTCCTCATTTCATGCAGAATCTTAAGGTCCTAGCTCATGTCCAAGGCTCCAAAGCCAGCTAAAAAGTAAATAATCAGTACCTAAAACTTGAATTGTACTACTTCTTACTGGCTATTACACCAAATTAGAAGCTTCATCTGTGTTCTACTGTGGTGGTTTCAGTGTCTCCGCCTACCGCAGCATACGACATAGCTTTGCAGACGATAAGTACAACCGTTTCAGAGAGAAGAGCGGCCAATGTGACGATCTGGCTTTAAGTCGATTCGATAACAAATGACGAAAACGGACGGATTTCTCAGGTTTTTACTACATATGAACACTTTTCACATTCTCCCGTGCAACTCGGCTGCTAGTCCTCCTTTCATGCAGAATCTTAAGGTCCTAGCTCATGTCCAAGGCACCAAAGCCAGCTAAAAAGTCAATAATCGATACCTAAAACTTGAATTATACTACTTCTTACTGGCTATTACATCAACTTAGAAGCTTCATCTGTGTTCTACTATGGTGCTTTGAGTGTCTCCGCATACCGCATCACGCGACATAGCTTTGCAGGCGATAAGTACAACCGTTTCAGAGAGAAGAGCGGCCAATGTGACGATCTGGCTTTAAGTCGATTCGATAACAAATGACGAAAACGGACGGATTTCTCAGGTTTTTACTACATATGAACACTATTCAATTCTCCCATCCAATGCGGCTGCTAGTCCTCCTTTCATGCAGAATCTTAAGGTCCTAGCTCATGTCCAAGGCACCAAAGCCAGCTAAAAAGTCAATAATCGATACCTAAAACTTGAATTGTACTACTTCTAACTGGCTATTACATCAACTTAGGAGCTTCAACTGTGTTCTACTATGGTGCTTTTAGTGTCTCCGCATACCGCAGCACGCGACATAGCTTTGCAGACGATAAGTACAGCCGTTTCAGAGAGAAGAGCGGCCAAGTGACGATCTGGCTTTAAGGCGATTCGATAACAAATGAAGAAAACGGACGGATTTTTCATTTTTTTACTACATATGAACACTTTTCATATTGTCCCGTGCAACTCGGCTGCTAGTCCTCCTTTCATGCAGAATCTTAACTTCCTAGCTCATGTCTAAGGCACCAAATCCATCTAAGAAGTTAATAATCGATACCTAAAACTTGAATTGTACTACTTCTTACTGGCTATTACATCGACTTAGAAGCTTCATCTGTGTTCTACTGTGGTGATTTTATTGTCTCCGCATACCGCAGCACGCGACATAGCTTTGCAGACGATAAGTACAACCGTTTCAGAGAGAAGAGCGGCCAATGTGACGATCTGGCTTTAAGTCGATTCGATAACAAATGACGAAAACGGACGGATTTCTCAGGTTTTTACTACATATGAACACTTTTCACATTCTCGCGTGCAACTCGGCTGCTAGTCCTCCTTTCATGCAGAATCTTAAGGTCCTAGCTCATGTCCAAGGCACCAAAGCCAGCTAAAAAGTAAATAATCAGTACCTAAAACTTGAATTGTACTACTTCTTACTGGCTATTACATCAACTTAGAAGCTTCATCTGTGTTCTACTATGGTGCTTTTAGTGTCTCCGCATACCGCAGCACGCGACATAGCTTTGCAGACGATAAGTAGAACCGTTTGAGAGAGAAGAGCGGCCAATGTGACGATCTGGCTTTAAGTCGATTCGATAACAAATGACGTAAACGGACGGATTTCTCAGGTTTTTACTACATATGAACACTTTTCACATTCTCCCGTGCAACTCGGCTGCTAGTCCTCCTTTCATGCAGAATCTTAAGGTCTTAGCTCATGTCCAAGGCACCAAAGCCAGCTAAGAATTCAATAATCGATACCTAAAACTTGAATTGTACTACTTCTTACTGGCTATTACATCAACTTAGAAGCTTCATCTGTGTTCTACTATGGTGCTTTTAGTGTCTCCGCATACCGCAGCACGCGACATAGCTTTGAAGACGATACGTACAACCGTTTCAGAGAGAAGAGCGGCCAATGTGACGATCTGGCTTTAAGTCGATTCGATAACAAATGACGAAAACGGACGGATTTATCAGGTTTTTACTACATATGAACACTTTTCACATTCTCCCCTGCAACTCGGCTGCTAGTAATCCTTTCATGCAGAATCTTAAGGTCCTAGCTCATGTCCAAGGCACCAAAGCCAGCTACAAAGTCAATAATCGATACCTAGAACTTGAATTGTACTACTTTCTTACTGGCTATTACATCAACTTAGGAGCTTCAACTGTGTTCTACTATGGTGCTTTTAGTGTCTCCGCACACCGCAGTACGCGACATAGCTTTGCAGACGATAAGTACAACCGTTTCAGAGAAAAGAGGGGAAAATTTGTCGATCTGGCTTTAAGTCGATTCGATAACAAATGACGAAAACGGACGGATTTCTCAGGTTTTTACTACATATGAACACTTTTCACATTCTCCTGTGCAACTCGGCTGCTAGTCCTCCTTTCATGCAGAATCTTAAGGTATTAGCTCATGTCCAAGGCACCAAATCCAGATAAAAAGTCAATAATCGATACCTAAAACTTGAATTGTACTACTTCTTACTGGCTATTACATCAACATAGAAGCTTCATCTGTGTTCTACTATGGTGCTTTTAGTGTCTCCGCATACCGCAGCACGCGACATAGCTTTGAAGACGATACGTACAACCGTCTCAGAGAGAAGTGCGGCCAATGTGGCGATCTGGCTTTAAGTCGATTCGATAACAAATGACGAAAACGGACGGATTTCTCAGGTTTTTACTACATATGAACACTTTTCACATTCTCCCCTGCAACTCGGCTGCTAGTCCTCCTTTCATGCAGAATCTTAAGGTCCTAGCTCATGTCCAAGGCACCAAAGCCAGCTAAAAAGTCAATAATCGATACCTAAAACTTGAATTGTACTACTTCTTACTGGCTATTACATCAACTTAGGAGCTTCAACTGTGTTCTACTATGGTGCTTTTAGTGTCTCCGCACACCGCAGTACGCGACATAGCTTTGCAGACGATAAGTACAACCGTTTCAGAGAAAAGAAGGGAAAATTTGACGATCTGGCTTTAAGTCGATTCGATAACAAATGACGAAAACGGACGGATTTCTCAGGTTTTTACTACATATGAACACTTTTCACATTCTCCTGTGCAACTCGGCTGCTAGTCCTCCTTTCATGCAGAATCTTAAGGTCCTAGCTCATGTCCAAGGCACCAAAGCCAGCTAAAAAGTCAATAATCGATACCTAAAACTTGAATTGTACTACTTCTTACTGGCTATTACATCAACATAGAAGCTTCATCTGTGTTCTACTATGGTGCTTTTAGTGTCTCCGCATACCGCATCACGCGACATAGCTTTGCAGGCGATAAGTACAACCGTTTCAGAGAGAAGAGCGGCCAATGTGACGATCGGGCTTTAAGTCGATTCGATAACAAATGACGAAAACGGACGGATTTCTCAGGTTTTTACTACATATGAACACATTTCACATTCTCCCGTGCAACGCGGCTGCTAGTCCTCATTTCATGCAGAATCTTAAGATCCTAGCACATGTCCAAGGCTCCAAAGCCAGCTAAAAAGTAAATAATCAGTACCTAAAACTTGAATTGTACTACTTCTTACTGGCTATTACATCAAATTAGAAGCTTCATCTGTGTTCTACTGTGGTGGTTTCAGTGTCTCCGCCTACCGCAGCATACGACATAGCTTTGCAGACGATAAGTACAACCGTTTCAGAGAGAAGAGCGGCCAATGTGACGATCTGGCTTTAAGTCGATTCGATAACAAATGACGAAAACGGACGGATTTCTCAGGTTTTTACTAGATATGAACACTTTCCACATTCTCCCGTGCGACTCGGCTGCTAGTCCTCCTTTCATGCAGAATCTTAAGGTCCTCGCTCATGTCCAAGGCACCAAATCCAGCTATAAAGTCAATAATCGATACCTAAAACTTGAATTATACTACTTCTTACTGGCTATTACATCAACTTAGAAGCTTCATCTGTGTTCTACTATGGTGCTTTGAGTGTCTCCGCATACCGCATCACGCGACATAGCTTTGCAGGCGATAAGTACAACCGTTTCAGAGAGAAGAGCGGCCAATGTGACGATCTGGCTTTAAGTCGATTCGATAACAAATGTCGAAAACGGACGGATTTCTCAGGTTTTTACTACATATGAACACTATTCAATTCTCCCATCCAATGCGGCTGCTAGTCCTCCTTTCATGCAGAATCTTAAGGTCCTAGCTCATGTCCAAGGCACCAAAGCCAGCTAAAAAGTCAATAATCGATACATAAAACTTGAATTGTACTACTTCTAACTGGCTATTACATCAACTTAGGAGCTTCAACTGTGTTCTACTATGGTGCTTTTAGTGTCTCCGCATACCGCAGCACGCGACATAGCTTTGCAGACGATAAGTACAGCCGTTTCAGAGAGAAGAGCGGCCAAGTGACGATCTGGCTTTAAGGCGATTCGATAACAATTGACGAAAACGGACGGATTTCTCATTTTTTTACTACATATGAACACTTTTCATATTGTCCCGTGCAACTCGGCTGCTAGTCCTCCTTTCATGCAGAATCTTAACTTCCTAGCTCATGTCTAAGGCACCAAATCCATCTAAGAAGTTAATAATCGATACCTAAAACTTGAATTGTACTACTTCTTACTGGCTATTACATCGACTTAGAAGCTTCATCTGTGTTCTATTGTGGTGATTTTATTGTCTCCGCATACCGCAGCACGCGACATAGCTTTGCAGACGATAAGTACAACCGTTTCAGAGAGAAGAGCGGCCAATGCGACGATCTGGCTTTAAGTCGATTCGATAACAAATGACGAAAACGGACGGATTTCTCAGGTTTTTACTACATATGAACACTTTTCACATTCTCCCGTGCAACTCGGCTGCTAGTCCTCCTTTCATGCAGAATCTTAAGGTCCTAGCTCATGTCCAAGGCACCAAAGCCAGCTAAAAAGTAAATAATCAGTACCTAAAACTTGAATTGTACTACTTCTTACTGGCTATTACATCAACTTAGAAGCTTCATCTGTGTTCTACTATGGTGCTTTTAGTGTCTCCGCATACCGCAGCACGCGACATAGCTTTGCAGACGATAAGTAGAACCGTTTGAGAGAGAAGAGCGGCCAATGTGACGATCTGGCTTTAAGTCGATTCGATAACAAATGACGTAAACGGACGGATTTCTCAGGTTTTTACTACATATGAACACTTTTCACATTCTCCCGTGCAACGCCGCTGCTAGTCCTCCTCTCATGCAGAATCTTAAGGTCTTAGCTCATGTCCAAGGCACCAAAGCCAGCTAAGAAGTCAATAATCGATACCTAAAACTTGAATTGTACTACTTCTTACTGGCTATTACATCAACTTAGAAGCTTCATCTGTGTTCTACTATGGTGCTTTTAGTGTCTCCGCATACCGCAGCACGCGACATAGCTTTGAAGACGATACGTACAACCGTTTCAGAGAGAAGAGCGGCCAATGTGACGATCTGGCTTTAAGTCGATTCGATAACAAATGACGAAAACGGACGGATATCTCAGGTTTTTACTACATATGAACACTTTTCACATTCTCCCGTGCAACTCGGCTGCTAGTCCTCCTTTCATGCAGAATCTTAAGGTCCTAGCTCATGTCCAAGGCACCAAAGCCAGCTAAAAAGTAAATAATCAGTACCTAAAACTTGAATTGTACTACTTCTTACTGGCTATTACATCAACTTAGAAGCTTCATCTGTGTTCTACTATGGTGCTTTTAGTGTCTCCGCATACCGCAGCACGCGACATAGCTTTGCAGACGATAAGTAGAACCGTTTGAGAGAGAAGAGCGGCCAATGTGACGATCTGGCTTTAAGTCGATTCGATAACAAATGACGTAAACGGACGGATTTCTCAGGTTTTTACTACATATGAAAACATTTCACATTCTCCCGTGCAACTCGGCTGCTAGTCCTCCTTTCATGCAGAATCTTAAGGTCTTAGCTCATGTCCAAGGCACCAAAGCCAGCTAAGAAGTCAATAATCGATACCTAAAACTTGAATTGTACTACTTCTTACTGGCTATTACATCAACTTAGAAGCTTCATCTGTGTTCTACTATGGTGCTTTTAGTGTCTCCGCATACCGCAGCACGCGACATAGCTTTGAAGACGATACGTACAACCGTTTCAGAGAGAAGAGCGGCCAATGTGACGATCTGGCTTTAAGTCGATTCGATAACAAATGACGAAAACGGACGGATTTCTCAAGTTTTTACTACATATGAACACTTTTCACATTCTCCCCTGCAACTCGGCTGCTAGTCCTCCTTTCATGCAGAATCTTAAGGTCCTAGCTCATGTCCAAGGCACCAAAGCCAGCTAAAAAGTCAATAATCGATACCTAAAACTGGAATTGTACTACTTCTTACTGGCTATTACATCATCTTAGAAGCTTCTTCTGTGTTCTACTATGGTGCTTTTAGTGTCTCCGCATACCGCAGCACGCGACAAAGCTTTCCAGACGAAAAGTACAACCGTTTCAGAGAGAAGAGCAGCCAATGTGACGATCTGGCTTTAAGTCGATTCGATAACAAATGACGAAAACGGATGGATTTCTCAGGTTCTTACTACATATGAACACTTTTCACATTGTCCCGTGCAACTCGGTTGCTAATCCGCCTTTTGATGCAGCATCTTAAGGTCCTAGCTCATGTCCAAGGCACCAAAGCCAGCTAAAAAATCAATAATCGATACCTAAAACTTGAATTGTACTACTTCTTACTGGCTATTACATCAACTTAGAAGCTTCATCTGTGTTCTACTATGGTGCTTTTAGTGTCTCCGCATACCGCAGCACGCGACATAGCTTTGCAGACGATAAGTACAACCGTTTCAGAGAGAAGAGCGGCCAAGTGACGATCTGGCTTTAAGGCGATTCGATAACAAATGACGAAAACGGACGGATTTCTCATTTTTTTACTACATATGAACACTTTTCATATTGTCCCGAGCAACTCGGCTGCTAGTCCTCCTTTCATGCAGAATCTTAACTTCCTACCTCATGTCCAAGGCACCAAATCCATCTAAGAAGTTAATAATCGATACCTAAAACTTGAATTGTACTACTTCTTACTGGCTATTACATCGACTTAGAAGCTTCATCTGTGTTCTACTGTGGTGATTTTAGTGTCTCCGCATACCGCAGCACGCGACATAGCTTTGCAGACGATAAGTACAACCGTTTCAGAGAGAAGAGCGGCCAATGTGACGATCTGGCTTTAAGACGATTCGATAACAAATGACGAAAACGGACGGATTTCTCAGGTTTTTACTACATATGAACACTTTTCACATTCTCCCGTGCAACTCGGCTGCTAGTCCTCCTTTCATGCAGAATCTTAAGGTCCTAGCTCATGTCCAAGGCACCAAAGCCAGCTAAAAAGTCAATAATCGATACCTAAAACTTGAATTGTACTACTTCTAACTGGCTATTACATCAACTTAGGAGCTTCAACTGTGTTCTACTATGGTGCTTTTAGTGTCTCCGCATACCGCAGCACGCGACATAGCTTTGCAGACGATAAGTACAGCCGTTTCAGAGAGAAGAGCGGCCAAGTGACGATCTGGCTTTAAGGCGATTCGATAACAAATGACGAAAACGGACGGATTTTTCATTTTTTTACTACATATGAACACTTTTCATATTGTCCCGTGCAACTCGGCTGCTAGTCCTCCTTTCATGCAGAATCTTAACTTCCTAGCTCATGTCTAAGGCACCAAATCCATCTAAGAAGTTAATAATCGATACCTAAAACTTGAATTGTACTACTTCTTACTGGCTATTACATCGACTTAGAAGCTTCATCTGTGTTCTACTGTGGTGATTTTATTGTCTCCGCATACCGCAGCACGCGACATAGCTTTGCAGACGATAAGTACAACCGTTTCAGAGAGAAGAGCGGCCAATGTGACGATCTGGCTTTAAGTCGATTCGATAACAAATGACGTAAACGGACGGATTTCTCAGGTTTTTACTACATATGAACACATTTCACATTCTCCCGTGCAACGCGGCTGCTAGTCCTCCTTTCATGCAGAATCTTAAGGTCCTAGCTCATGTCCAAGGCACCAAAGCCAGCTAAAAAGTCAATAATCGATACCTAAAACTGGAATTGTACTACTTCTTACTGGCTATTACATCATCTTAGAAGCTTCTTCTGTGTTCTACTATGGTGCTTTTAGTGTCTCCGCATACCGCAGCACGCGACAAAGCTTTCCAGACGAAAAGTACAACCGTTTCAGAGAGAAGAGCAGCCAATGTGACGATCTGGCTTTAAGTCGATTCGATAACAAATGACGAAAACGGATGGATTTCTCAGGTTCTTACTACATATGAACACTTTTCACATTGTCCCGTGCAACTCGGTTGCTAATCCGCCTTTTGATGCAGCATCTTAAGGTCCTAGCTCATGTCCAAGGCACCAAAGCCAGCTAAAAAATCAATAATCGATACCTAAAACTTGAATTGTACTACTTCTTACTGGCTATTACATCAACTTAGAAGCTTCATCTGTGTTCTACTATGGTGCTTTTAGTGTCTCCGCATACCGCAGCACGCGACATAGCTTTGCAGACGATAAGTACAACCGTTTCAGAGAGAAGAGCGGCCAAGTGACGATCTGGCTTTAAGGCGATTCGATAACAAATGACGAAAACGGACGGATTTCTCATTTTTTTACTACATATGAACACTTTTCATATTGTCCCGAGCAACTCGGCTGCTAGTCCTCCTTTCATGCAGAATCTTAACTTCCTACCTCATGTCCAAGGCACCAAATCCATCTAAGAAGTTAATAATCGATACCTAAAACTTGAATTGTACTACTTCTTACTGGCTATTACATCGACTTAGAAGCTTCATCTGTGTTCTACTGTGGTGATTTTAGTGTCTCCGCATACCGCAGCACGCGACATAGCTTTGCAGACGATAAGTACAACCGTTTCAGAGAGAAGAGCGGCCAATGTGACGATCTGGCTTTAAGACGATTCGATAACAAATGACGAAAACGGACGGATTTCTCAGGTTTTTACTACATATGAACACTTTTCACATTCTCCCGTGCAACTCGGCTGCTAGTCCTCCTTTCATGCAGAATCTTAAGGTCCTAGCTCATGTCCAAGGCACCAAAGCCAGCTAAAAAGTCAATAATCGATACCTAAAACTTGAATTGTACTACTTCTAACTGGCTATTACATCAACTTAGGAGCTTCAACTGTGTTCTACTATGGTGCTTTTAGTGTCTCCGCATACCGCAGCACGCGACATAGCTTTGCAGACGATAAGTACAGCCGTTTCAGAGAGAAGAGCGGCCAAGTGACGATCTGGCTTTAAGGCGATTCGATAACAAATGACGAAAACGGACGGATTTTTCATTTTTTTACTACATATGAACACTTTTCATATTGTCCCGTGCAACTCGGCTGCTAGTCCTCCTTTCATGCAGAATCTTAACTTCCTAGCTCATGTCTAAGGCACCAAATCCATCTAAGAAGTTAATAATCGATACCTAAAACTTGAATTGTACTACTTCTTACTGGCTATTACATCGACTTAGAAGCTTCATCTGTGTTCTACTGTGGTGATTTTATTGTCTCCGCATACCGCAGCACGCGACATAGCTTTGCAGACGATAAGTACAACCGTTTCAGAGAGAAGAGCGGCCAATGTGACGATCTGGCTTTAAGTCGATTCGATAACAAATGACGTAAACGGACGGATTTCTCAGGTTTTTACTACATATGAACACATTTCACATTCTCCCGTGCAACGCGGCTGCTAGTCCTCCTTTCATGCAGAATCTTAAGGTCTTAGCTCATGTCCAAGGCACCAAAGCCAGCTAAGAAGTCAATAATCGATACCTAAAACTTGAATTGTACTACTTCTTACTGGCTATTACATCAACTTAGAAGCTTCATCTGTGTTCTACTATGGTGCTTTTAGTGTCTCCGCATACCGCAGCACGCGACATAGCTTTGAAGACGATACGTACAACCGTTTCAGAGAGAAGAGCGGCCAATGTGACGATCTGGCTTTAAGTCGATTCGATAACAAATGACGAAAACGGACGGATATCTCAGGTTTTTACTACATATGAACACTTTTCACATTCTCCCGTGCAACTCGGCTGCTAGTCCTCCTTTCATGCAGAATCTTAAGGTCCTAGCTCATGTCCAAGGCACCAAAGCCAGCTAAAAAGTAAATAATCAGTACCTAAAACTTGAATTGTACTACTTCTTACTGGCTATTACATCAACTTAGAAGCTTCATCTGTGTTCTACTATGGTGCTTTTAGTGTCTCCGCATACCGCAGCACGCGACATAGCTTTGCAGACGATAAGTAGAACCGTTTGAGAGAGAAGAGCGGCCAATGTGACGATCTGGCTTTAAGTCGATTCGATAACAAATGACGTAAACGGACGGATTTCTCAGGTTTTTACTACATATGAAAACATTTCACATTCTCCCGTGCAACTCGGCTGCTAGTCCTCCTTTCATGCAGAATCTTAAGGTCTTAGCTCATGTCCAAGGCACCAAAGCCAGCTAAGAAGTCAATAATCGATACCTAAAACTTGAATTGTACTACTTCTTACTGGCTATTACATCAACTTAGAAGCTTCATCTGTGTTCTACTATGGTGCTTTTAGTGTCTCCGCATACCGCAGCACGCGACATAGCTTTGAAGACGATACGTACAACCGTTTCAGAGAGAAGAGCGGCCAATGTGACGATCTGGCTTTAAGTCGATTCGATAACAAATGACGAAAACGGACGGATTTCTCAAGTTTTTACTACATATGAACACTTTTCACATTCTCCCCTGCAACTCGGCTGCTAGTCCTCCTTTCATGCAGAATCTTAAGGTCCTAGCTCATGTCCAAGTCACCAAAGCCAGCTAAAAAGTCAATAATCGATACCTAAAACTGGAATTGTACTACTTCTTACTGGCTATTACATCATCTTAGAAGCTTCTTCTGTGTTCTACTATGGTGCTTTTAGTGTCTCCGCATACCGCAGCACGCGACAAAGCTTTCCAGACGAAAAGTACAACCGTTTCAGAGAGAAGAGCAGCCAATGTGACGATCTGGCTTTAAGTCGATTCGATAACAAATGACGAAAACGGATGGATTTCTCAGGTTTTTACTACATATGAACACTTTTCACATTGTCCCGTGCAACTCGGTTGCTAATCCGCCTTTTGATGCAGCATCTTAAGGTCCTAGCTCATGTCCAAGGCACCAAAGCCAGCTAAAAAATCAATAATCGATACCTAAAACTTGAATTGTACTACTTCTTACTGGCTATTACATCAACTTAGAAGCTTCATCTGTGTTCTACTATGGTGCTTTTAGTGTCTCCGCATACCGCAGCACGCGACATAGCTTTGCAGACGATAAGTACAACCGTTTCAGAGAGAAGAGCGGCCAAGTGACGATCTGGCTTTAAGGCGATTCGATAACAAATGACGAAAACGGACGGATTTCTCATTTTTTTACTACATATGAACACTTTTCATATTGTCCCGAGCAACTCGGCTGCTAGTCCTCCTTTCATGCAGAATCTTAACTTCCTACCTCATGTCCAAGGCACCAAATCCATCTAAGAAGTTAATAATCGATACCTAAAACTTGAATTGTACTACTTCTTACTGGCTATTACATCGACTTAGAAGCTTCATCTGTGTTCTACTGTGGTGATTTTAGTGTCTCCGCATACCGCAGCACGCGACATAGCTTTGCAGACGATAAGTACAACCGTTTCAGAGAGAAGAGCGGCCAATGTGACGATCTGGCTTTAAGTCGATTCGATAACAAATGACGTAAACGGACGGATTTCTCAGGTTTTTACTACATATGAACACTTTTCACATTCTCCCGTGCAACGCCGCTGCTAGTCCTCCTCTCATGCAGAATCTTAAGGTCTTAGCTCATGTCCAAGGCACCAAAGCCAGCTAAGAAGTCAATAATCGATACCTAAAACTTGAATTGTACTACTTCTTACTGGCTATTACATCAACTTAGAAGCTTCATCTGTGTTCTACTATGGTGCTTTTAGTGTCTCCGCATACCGCAGCACGCGACATAGCTTTGCAGACGATAAGTAGAACCGTTTGAGAGAGAAGAGCGGCCAATGTGACGATCTGGCTTTAAGTCGATTCGATAACAAATGACGTAAACGGACGGATTTCTCAGGTTTTTACTACATATGAACACTTTTCACATTCTCCCGTGCAACGCCGCTGCTAGTCCTCCTCTCATGCAGAATCTTAAGGTCTTAGCTCATGTCCAAGGCACCAAAGCCAGCTAAGAAGTCAATAATCGATACCTAAAACTTGAATTGTACTACTTCTTACTGGCTATTACATCAACTTAGAAGCTTCATCTGTGTTCTACTATGGTGCTTTTAGTGTCTCCGCATACCGCAGCACGCGACATAGCTTTGAAGACGATACGTACAACCGTTTCAGAGAGAAGAGCGGCCAATGTGACGATCTGGCTTTAAGTCGATTCGATAACAAATGACGAAAACGGACGGATATCTCAGGTTTTTACTACATATGAACACTTTTCACATTCTCCCGTGCAACTCGGCTGCTAGTCCTCCTTTCATGCAGAATCTTAAGGTCCTAGCTCATGTCCAAGGCACCAAAGCCAGCTAAAAAGTAAATAATCAGTACCTAAAACTTGAATTGTACTACTTCTTACTGGCTATTACATCAACTTAGAAGCTTCATCTGTGTTCTACTATGGTGCTTTTAGTGTCTCCGCATACCGCAGCACGCGACATAGCTTTGCAGACGATAAGTAGAACCGTTTGAGAGAGAAGAGCGGCCAATGTGACGATCTGGCTTTAAGTCGATTCGATAACAAATGACGTAAACGGACGGATTTCTCAGGTTTTTACTACATATGAAAACATTTCACATTCTCCCGTGCAACTCGGCTGCTAGTCCTCCTTTCATGCAGAATCTTAAGGTCTTAGCTCATGTCCAAGGCACCAAAGCCAGCTAAGAAGTCAATAATCGATACCTAAAACTTGAATTGTACTACTTCTTACTGGCTATTACATCAACTTAGAAGCTTCATCTGTGTTCTACTATGGTGCTTTTAGTGTCTCCGCATACCGCAGCACGCGACATAGCTTTGAAGACGATACGTACAACCGTTTCAGAGAGAAGAGCGGCCAATGTGACGATCTGGCTTTAAGTCGATTCGATAACAAATGACGAAAACGGACGGATTTCTCAAGTTTTTACTACATATGAACACTTTTCACATTCTCCCCTGCAACTCGGCTGCTAGTCCTCCTTTCATGCAGAATCTTAAGGTCCTAGCTCATGTCCAAGGCACCAAAGCCAGCTAAAAAGTCAATAATCGATACCTAAAACTGGAATTGTACTACTTCTTACTGGCTATTACATCATCTTAGAAGCTTCTTCTGTGTTCTACTATGGTGCTTTTAGTGTCTCCGCATACTGCAGCACGCGACAAAGCTTTCCAGACGAAAAGTACAACCGTTTCAGAGAGAAGAGCAGCCAATGTGACGATCTGGCTTTAAGTCGATTCGATAACAAATGACGAAAACGGATGGATTTCTCAGGTTTTTACTACATATGAACACTTTTCACATTGTCCCGTGCAACTCGGTTGCTAATCCGCCTTTTGATGCAGCATCTTAAGGTCCTAGCTCATGTCCAAGGCACCAAAGCCAGCTAAAAAATCAATAATCGATACCTAAAACTTGAATTGTACTACTTCTTACTGGCTATTACATCAACTTAGAAGCTTCATCTGTGTTCTACTATGTTGCTTTTAGTGTCTCCGCATACCGCAGCACGCGACATAGCTTTGCAGACGATAAGTACAACCGTTTCAGAGAGAAGAGCGGCCAAGTGACGATCTGGCTTTAAGGCGATTCGATAACAAATGACGAAAACGGACGGATTTCTCATTTTTTTACTACATATGAACACTTTTCATATTGTCCCGAGCAACTCGGCTGCTAGTCCTCCTTTCATGCAGAATCTTAACTTCCTACCTCATGTCCAAGGCACCAAATCCATCTAAGAAGTTAATAATCGATACCTAAAACTTGAATTGTACTACTTCTTACTGGCTATTACATCGACTTAGAAGCTTCATCTGTGTTCTACTGTGGTGATTTTAGTGTCTCCGCATACCGCAGCACGCGACATAGCTTTGCAGACGATAAGTACAACCGTTTCAGAGAGAAGAGCGGCCAATGTGACGATCGGGCTTTAAGTCGATTCGATAACAAATGACGAAAACGGACGGATTTCTCAGGTTTTTACTACATATGAACACTTTTCACATTCTCCCGTGCAACTCGGCTGCTAGTCCTCCTTTCATGCAGAATCTTAAGGTCCTAGCTCATGTCCAAGGCACCAAAGCCAGCTAAAAAGTCAATAATCGATACCTAAAACTTGAATTGTACTACTTCTAACTGGCTATTACATCAACTTAGGAGCTTCAACTGTGTTCTACTATGGTGCTTTTAGTGTCTCCGCATACCGCAGCACGCGACATAGCTTTGCAGACGATAAGTACAGCCGTTTCAGAGAGAAGAGCGGCCAAGTGACGATCTGGCTTTAAGGCGATTCGATAACAAATGACGAAAACGGACGGATTTCTCAGGTTTTTACTACATATGAACACTATTCAATTCTCCCATCCAATGCGGCTGCTAGTCCTCCTTTCATGCAGAATCTTAAGGTCCTAGCTCATGTCCAAGGCACCAAAGCCAGCTAAAAAGTCAATAATCGATACCTAAAACTTGAATTGTACTACTTCTAACTGGCTATTACATCAACTTAGGAGCTTCAACTGTGTTCTACTATGGTGCTTTTAGTGTCTCCGCATACCGCAGCACGCGACATAGCTTTGCAGACGATAAGTACAGCCGTTTCAGAGAGAAGAGCGGCCAAGTGACGATCTGGCTTTAAGGCGATTCGATAACAAATGACGAAAACGGACGGATTTTTCATTTTTTTACTACATATGAACACTTTTCATATTGTCCCGTGCAACTCGGTTGCTAGTCCTCCTTTCATGCAGAATCTTAACTTCCTAGCTCATGTCTAAGGCACCAAATCCATCTAAGAAGTTAATAATCGATACCTAAAACTTGAATTGTACTACTTCTTACTGGCTATTACATCGACTTAGAAGCTTCATCTGTGTTCTACTGTGGTGATTTTATTGTCTCCGCATACCGCAGCACGCGACATAGCTTTGCAGACGATAAGTACAACCGTTTCAGAGAGAAGAGCGGCCAATGTGACGATCTGGCTTTAAGTCGATTCGATAACAAATGACGAAAACGGACGGATTTCTCAGGTTTTTACTACATATGAACACTTTTCACATTCTCCCGTGCAACTCGGCTGCTAGTCCTCCTTTCATGCAGAATCTTAAGGTCCTAGCTCATGTCCAAGGCACCAAAGCCAGCTAAAAAGTAAATAATCAGTACCTAAAACTTGAATTGTACTACTTCTTACTGGCTATTACATCAACTTAGAAGCTTCATCTGTGTTCTACTATGGTGCTTTTAGTGTCTCCGCATACCGCAGCACGCGACATAGCTTTGCAGACGATAAGTAGAACCGTTTGAGAGAGAAGAGCGGCCAATGTGACGATCTGGCTTTAAGTCGATTCGATAACAAATGACGTAAACGGACGGATTTCTCAGGTTTTTACTACATATGAACACTTTTCACATTCTCCCGTGCAACTCGGCTGCTAGTCCTCCTTTCATGCAGAATCTTAAGGTCTTAGCTCATGTCCAAGGCACCAAAGCCAGCTAAGAAGTCAATAATCGATACCAAAAACTTGAATTGTACTACTTCTTACTGGCTATTACATCAACATAGAAGCTTCATCTGTGTTCTACTATGGTGCTTTTAGTGTCTCCGCATACCGCAGCACGCGACATAGCTTTGAAGACGATACGTACAACCGTTTCAGAGAAAAGAGGGGAAAATTTGACGATCTGGCTTTAAGTCGATTCGATAACAAATGACGAAAACGGACGGATTTCTCAGGTTTTTACTACATATGAACACTTTTCACATTCTCCTGTGCAACTCGGCTGCTGGTCCTCCTTTCATGCAGAATCTTAAGGTCCTAGCACATGTCCAAGGCACCAAATCCAGCTAAAAAGTCAATAATCGATACCTAAAACTTGAATTGTACTACTTCTTACTGGCTATTACATCAACATAGAAGCTTCATCTGTGTTCTACTATGGTGCTTTTAGTGTCTCCGCATACCGCATCACGCGACATAGCTTTGCAGGCGATAAGTACAACCGTTTCAGAGAGAAGAGCGGCCAATGTGACGATCGGGCTTTAAGTCGATTCGATAACAAATGACGAAAACGGACGGATTTCTCAGGTTTTTACTACATATGAACACATTTCACATTCTCCCGTGCAACGCGGCTGCTAGTCCTCATTTCATGCAGAATCTTAAGGTCCTAGCTCATGTCCAAGGCTCCAAAGCCAGCTAAAAAGTAAATAATCAGTACCTAAAACTTGAATTGTACTACTTCTTACTGGCTATTACTTCAAATTAGAAGCTTCATCTGTGTTCTACTGTGGTGGTTTCAGTGTCTCCGCCTACCGCAGCATACGACATAGCTTTGCAGACGATAAGTACAACCGTTTCAGACAGAAGAGCGGCCAATGTGTCGATCTGGCTTTAAGTCGATTCGATAACAAATGACGAAAACGGACGGATTTCTCAGGTTTTTACTACATATGAACACTTTTCACATTCTCCCGTGCAACTCGGCTGCTAGTCCTCCTTTCATGCATAATCTTAAGGTCCTAGCTCATGTCCAAGGCACCAAAGCCAGCTAAAAAGTAAATAATCAGTACCTAAAACTTGAATTGTACTACTTCTTACTGGCTATTACATCAACTTAGAAGCTTCATCTGTGTTCTACTATGGTGCTTTTAGTGTCTCCGCATACCGCAGAACGCGACATAGCTTTGCAGACGATAAGTAGAACCGTTTGAGAGAGAAGAGCGGCCAATGTGACGATCTGGCTTTAAGTCGATTCGATAACAAATGACGTAAACGGACGGATTTCTCAGGTTTTTACTACATATGAACACTTTTCACATTCTCCCGTGCAACGCGGCTGCTAGTCCTCCTTTCATGCAGAATCTTAAGGTCTTAGCTCATGTCCAAGGCACCAAAGCCAGCTAAGAAGTCAATAATCGATACCTAAAACTTGAATTGTACTACTTCTTACTGGCTATTACATCAACTTAGAAGCTTCATCTGTGTTCTACTATGGTGCTTTTAGTGTCTCCGCATACCGCAGCACGCGACATAGCTTTGAAGACGATACGTACAACCGTTTCAGAGAGAAGAGCGGCCAATGTGACGATCTGGCTTTAAGTCGATTCGATAACAAATGACGAAAACGGACGGATTTCTCAGGTTTTTACTACATATGAACACTTTTCACATTCTCCCCTGCAACTCGGCTGCTAGTCCTCCTTTCATGCAGAATCTTAAGGTCCTAGCCCATGTCCAAGGCACCAAAGCCAGCTAAAAAGTCAATAATCGATACCTAAAACTTGAATTGTACTACTTCTTACTGGCTATTACATCAACTTAGGAGCTTCAACTGTGTTCTACTATGGTGCTTTTAGTGTCTCCGCATACCGCAGCACGCGACATAGCTTTGCAGACGATAAGTACAGCCGTTTCAGAGAGAAGAGCGGCCAAGTGACGATCTGGCTTTAAGGCGATTCGATAACAAATGACGAAAACGGACAGATTTCTCATTTTTTTACTACATATGAACACTTTTCATATTGTCCCGTGCAACTCGGCTGCTAGTCCTCCTTTCATGCAGAATCTTAACTTCCTAGCTCATTTCTAAGGCACCAAATCCATCCACGAAGTTAATAATCGATACCTAAAACTTGAATTGTACTACTTCTTACTGACTATTACATCGACTTAGAAGCTTCATCTGTGTTCTACTGTGGTGATTTTATTGTCTCCGCATACCGCAGCACGCGACATAGCTTTGCAGACGATAAGTACAACCGTTTCAGAGAGAAGAGCGGCCAATGTGACGATCTGGCTTTAAGTCGATTCGATAACAAATGACGAAAACGGACGGATTTCTCAGGTTTTTACTACATATGAACACTTTTCACATTCTCCCGTGCAACTCGGCTGCTAGTCCTCCTTTCATGCAGAATCTTAAGGTCCTAGCTCATGTCCAAGGCACCAAAGCCAGCTAAAATGTAAATAATCAGTACCTAAAACTTGAATTGTACTACTTCTTACTGGCTATTACATCAACTTAGAAGCTTCATCTGTGTTCTACTATGGTGCTTTTAGTGTCTCCGCATACCGCAGCACGCGACATAGCTTTGCAGACGATAAGTAGAACCGTTTGAGAGAGAAGAGCGGCCAATGTGACGATCTGGCTTTAAGTCGATTCGATAACAAATGACGTAAACGGACGGATTTCTCAGGTTTTTACTACATATGAACACTTTTCACATTCTCCCGTGCAACTCGGCTGCTAGTCCTCCTTTCATGCAGAATCTTAAGGTCTTAGCTCATGTCCAAGGCACCAAAGCCAGCTAAGAAGTCAATAATCGATACCTAAAACTTGAATTGTACTACTTCTTACTGGCTATTACATCAACTTAGAAGCTTCATCTGTGTTCTACTATGGTGCTTTTAGTGTCTCCGCATACCGCAGCACGCGACATAGCTTTGTAGACGATACGTACAACCGTTTCAGAGAGAAGAGCGGCCAATGTGACGATCTGGCTTTAAGTCGATTCGATAACAAATGACGAAAACGGACGGATTTCTCAGGTTTTTACTACATATGAACACTTTTCACATTCTCCCCTGCAACTCGGCTGCTAGTCCTCCTTTCATGCAGAATCTTAAGGTCCTAGCTCATGTCCAAGGCACCAAAGCCAGCTAAAAATTCAATAATCGATACCTAAAACTGGAACTGTACTACTTCTTACTGGCTATTACATCATCTTAGAAGCTTCTTCTGTGTTCTACTATGGTGCTTTTAGTGTCTCCGCATACCGCAGCACGCGACAAAGCTTTCCAGACGATAAGTACAACCGTTTCAGAGAGAAGAGCAGCCAATGTGACGATCTGGCTTTAAGTCGATTCGATAACAAATGACGAAAACGGATGGATTTCTCAGGTTTTTACTACATATGAACACTTTTCACATTGTCCCGTGCAACTCGGCTGCTAATCCGCCTTTTGATGCAGCATCTTAAGGTCCTAGCTCATGTCCAAGGCACCAAAGCCAGCTAAAAAGTCAATAATCGATACCTAAAACTTGAATTGTACTACTTCTTACTGGCTATTACATCAACATAGAAGCTTCATCTGTGTTCTACTATGGTGCTTTTAGTGTCTCCGCATACCGCAGCACGCGACATAGCTTTGAAGACGATACGTACAACCGTCTCAGAGAGAAGAGCGGCCAATGTGACGATCTGGCTTTAAGTCGATTCGATAACAAATGACGAAAACGGACGGATTTCTCAGGTTTGTACTACATATGAACACTTTTCACATTCTCCCCTGCAACTCGGCTGCTAGTCCTCCTTTCATGCAGAATCTTAAGGTCCTAGCTCATGTCCAAGGCACCAAAGCCAGCTAAAAAGTCAATAATCGATACCTAAAACTTGAATTGTACTACTTCTTACTGGCTATTACATCAACTTAGGAGCTTCAACTGTGTTCTACTATGGTGCTTTTAGTGTCTCCGCACACCGCAGTACGCGACATAGCTTTGCAGACGATAAGTACAACCGTTTCAGAGAAAAGAGGGGAAAATTTGACGATCTGGCTTTAAGTCGATTCGATAACAAATGACGAAAACGGACGGATTTCTCAGGTTTTTACTACATATGAACACTTTTCACATTCTCCTGTGCAACTCGGCTGCTAGTCCTCCTTTCATGCAGAATCTTAAGGTCCTAGCTCATGTCCAAGGCACCAAATCCAGCTAAAAAGTCAATAATCGATACCTAAAACTTGAATTGTACTACTTCTTACTGGCTATTACATCAACATAGAAGCTTCATCTGTGTTCTACTATGGTGCTTTTAGTGTCTCCGCATACCGCATCACGCGACATAGCTTTGCAGGCGATAAGTACAACCGTTTCAGAGAGAAGAGCGGCCAATGTGACGATCGGGCTTTAAGTCGATTCGATAACAAATGACGAAAACGGACGGATTTCTCAGGTTTTTACTACATATGAACACATTTCACATTCTCCCGTGCAACGCGGCTGCTAGTCCTCATTTCATGCAGAATCTTAAGGTCCTAGCTCATGTCCAAGGCTCCAAAGCCAGCTAAAAAGTAAATAATCAGTACCTAAAACTTGAATTGTACTACTTCTTACTGGCTATTACATCAAATTAGAAGCTTCATCTGTGTTCTACTGTGGTGGTTTCAGTGTCTCCGCCTACCGCAGCATACGACATAGCTTTGCAGACGATAAGTACAACCGTTTCAGACAGAAGAGCGGCCAATGTGTCGATCTGGCTTTAAGTCGATTCGATAACAAATGACGAAAACGGACGGATTTCTCAGGTTTTTACTACATATGAACACTTTTCACATTCTCCCGTGCAACTCGGCTGCTAGTCCTCCTTTCATGCAGAATCTTAAGGTCCTAGCTCATGTCCAAGGCACCAAAGCCAGCTAAAAAGTAAATAATCAGTACCTAAAACTTGAATTGTACTACTTCTTACTGGCTATTACATCAACTTAGAAGCTTCATCTGTGTTCTACTATGGTGCTTTTAGTGTCTCCGCATACCGCAGAACGCGACATAGCTTTGCAGACGATAAGTAGAACCGTTTGAGAGAGAAGAGCGGCCAATGTGACGATCTGGCTTTAAGTCGATTCGATAACAAATGACGTAAACGGACGGATTTCTCAGGTTTTTACTACATATGAACACTTTTCACATTCTCCCGTGCAACGCGGCTGCTAGTCCTCCTTTCATGCAGAATCTTAAGGTCTTAGCTCATGTCCAAGGCACCAAAGCCAGCTAAGAAGTCAATAATCGATACCTAAAACTTGAATTGTACTACTTCTTACTGGCTATTACATCAACTTAGAAGCTTCATCTGTGTTCTACTATGGTGCTGTTAGTGTCTCCGCATACCGCAGCACGCGACATAGCTTTGAAGACGATACGTACAACCGTTTCAGAGAGAAGAGCGGCCAATGTGACGATCTGGCTTTAAGTCGATTCGATAACAAAAGACGAAAACGGACGGATTTCTCAGGTTTTTACTACATATGAACACTTTTCACATTCTCCCCTGCAACTCGGCTGCTAGTCCTCCTTTCATGCAGAATCTTAAGGTCCTAGCTCATGTCCAAGGCACCAAAGCCAGCTAAAAAGTCAATAATCGATACCTAAAACTTGAATTGTACTACTTCTTACTGGCTATTACATCAACTTAGGAGCTTCAACTGTGTTCTACTATGGTGCTTTTAGTGTCTCCGCATACCGCAGCACGCGACATAGCTTTGCAGACGATAAGTACAGCCGTTTCAGAGAGAAGAGCGGCCAAGTGACGATCTGGCTTTAAGGCGATTCGATAACAAATGACGAAAACGGACGGATTTTTCATTTTTTTACTACATATGAACACTTTTCATATTGTCCAGTGCAACTCGGCTGCTAGTCCTCCTTTCATGCAGAATCTTAACTTCCTAGCTCATGTCTAAGGCACCAAATCCATCCACGAAGTTAATAATCGATACCTAAAACTTGAATTGTACTACTTCTTACTGGCTATTACATCGACTTAGAAGCTTCATCTGTGTTCTACTGTGGTGATTTTATTGTCTCCGCATACCGCAGCACGCAACATAGCTTTGCAGACGATAAGTACAACCGTTTCAGAGAGAAGAGCGGCCAATGTGACGATCTGGCTTTAAGTCGATTCGATAACAAATGACGAAAACGGACGGATTTCTCAGGTTTTTACTACATATGAACACTTTTCACATTCTCCCGTGCAACTCGGCTGCTAGTCCTCCTTTCATGCAGAATCTTAAGGTCCTAGCTCATGTCCAAGGCACCAAAGCCAGCTAAAAAGTAAATAATCAGTACCTAAAACTTGAATTGTACTACTTCTTACTGGCTATTACATCAACTTAGAAGCTTCATCTGTGTTCTACTATGGTGCTTTTAGTGTCTCCGCATACCGCAGCACGCGACATAGCTTTGCAGACGATAAGTAGAACCGTTTGAGAGAGAAGAGCGGCCAATGTGACGATCTGGCTTTAAGTCGATTCGATAACAAATGACGTAAACGGACGGATTTCTCAGGTTTTTACTACATATGAACACTTTTCACATTCTCCCGTGCAACTCGGCTGCTAGTCCTCCTTTCATGCAGAATCTTAAGGTCTTAGCTCATGTCCAAGGCACCAAAGCCAGCTAAGAAGTCAATAATCGATACCTAAAACTTGAATTGTACTACTTCTTACTGGCTATTACATCAACTTAGAAGCTTCATCTGTGTTCTACTATGGTGCTTTTACTGTCTCCGCATACCGCAGCACGCGACATAGCTTTGCAGACGATAAGTAGAACCGTTTGAGAGAGAAGAGCGGCCAATGTGACGATCTGGCTTTAAGTCGATTCGATAACAAATGACGTAAACGGACGGATTTCTCAGGTTTTTACTACATATGAACACTTTTCACATTCTCCCGTGCAACTCGGCTGCTAGTCCTCCTTTCATGCAGAATCTTAAGGTCTTAGCTCATGTCCAAGGCACCAAATCCATCTAAGAAGTTAATAATCGATACCTAAAACTTGAATTGTACTACTTCTTACTGGCTATTACATCGACTTAGAAGCTTCATCTGTGTTCTACTGTGGTGATTTTATTGTCTCCGCATACCGCAGCACGCGACATAGCTTTGCAGACGATAAGTACCACCGTTTCAGAGAGAAGAGCGGCCAATGTGACGATCTGGCTTTAAGTCGATTCGATAACAAATGACGAAAACGGACGGATTTCTCAGGTTTTTACTACATATGAACACTTTTCACATTCTCCCGTGCAACTCGGCTGCTAGTCCTCCTTTCATGCAGAATCTTAAGGTCCTAGCTCATGTCCAAGGCACCAAAGCCAGCTAAGAAGTCAATAATCGATACCTAAAACTTGAAGTGTACTACTTCTTACTGGCTATTACATCAACTAAGAAGCTTCATCTGTATTCTACTATGGTGCTTTTAGTGTCTCCGCATACCGCAGCACGCAACAAAGCTTTCCAGACGATAAGTACAACGGTTTCAGAGAGAAGAGCAGCCAATGCGACGATCTGGCTTTAAGTCGATTCGATAACAAATGACGAAAACGGACGGATTTCGCAGGTTATTACTACATATGAACACTTTTCACATTCTCCTATCCAACGCGGCTGCTAGTCCTTATTTCATGCAGAATCTTAAGGTCCTAGCTCATGTCCAAGGCACCAAAGCCAGCTAAAAAGTCAATAATCGATACCTAAAACTTGAATTGTACTACTTCTTACTGGCTGTTACATCATCATAGAAGCTTCATCTGTGTTCTACTATGGTGCTTTTAGTGTCTCCGCATACCGCAGCACGCGACATAGCTTTGCAGACGATAAGTACAACCGTTTCAGAGGGAAGAGTGGCCAATGTGACGATCAGGCTTTAAGTCGATTCGATAACAAATGACGAAAACGGACGGATTTCTCAGGTTTTTACTACATATGAACACTTTTCACATTCTCCCGTGCAACTCGGCTGCTAGTCCTCCTTTCATGCAGAATCTTAAGGTCCTAGCTCATGTCCAAGGCACCAAAGCCAGCTAAGAAGTCAATAATCGATACCTAAAACTTGAAGTGTACTACTTCTTACTGGCTATTACATCAACTAAGAAGCTTCATCTGTATTCTACTATGGTGCTTTTAGTGTCTCCGCATACCGCAGCACGCGACAAAGCTTTCCAGACGATAAGTACAACGGTTTCAGAGAGAAGAGCAGCCAATGCGACGATCTGGCTTTAAGTCGATTCGATAACAAATGACGAAAACGGACGGATTTCGCAGGTTATTACTACATATGAACACTTTTCACATTCTCCTATCCAACGCGGCTGCTAGTCCTTATTTCATGCAGAATCTTAAGGTCCTAGCTCATGTCCAAGGCACCAAAGCCAGCTAAAAAGTCAATAATCGATACCTAAAACTTGAATTGTACTACTTCTTACTGGCTGTTACATCATCATAGAAGCTTCATCTGTGTTCTACTATGGTGCTTTTAGTGTCTCCGCATACCGCAGCACGCGACATAGCTTTGCAGACGATAAGTACAACCGTTTCAGAGGGAAGAGCGGCCAATGTGACGATCAGGCTTTAAGTCGATTCGATAACAAATGACGAAAACGGACGGATTTCTCAGGTTTTTACTACATATGAACACCTTTCACATTCTCCCGTGCAACTCGGCTGCTAGTCCTCCTTTCATGCAGAATCTTAAGGTCCTAGCTCATGTCCAAGGCACCAAAGCCAGCTAAAAAGTCAATAATCAGTACCTAAAACTTGAATTGTACTACTTCTTACTGGCTATTACATCGACTTAGAAGCTTCATCTGTGTTCTACTATGGTGATTTTATTGTCTCCGCATACCGCAGCACGCGACATAGCTTTGCAGACGATAAGTACAACCGTTTCAGAGAGAAGAGCGGCCAATGTGACGATCGGGCTTTAAGTCGATTCGATAACAAATGACGAAAACGGACGGATTTCTCAGGTTTTTACTACATATGAACACTTTTCACATTCTCCCGTGCAACTCGGCTGCTAGTCCTCCTTTCATGCAGAATCTTAAGGTCCTAGCTCATGTCCAAGGCACCAAAGCCAGCTAAAAAGTCAATAATCAGTACCTAAAACTTGAATTGTACTACTTCTTACTGGCTATTACATCAACTTAGAAGCTTCATCTGTGTTCTACTATGGTGCTTTTAGTGTCTCCGCATACCGCAGCACGCGACAAAGCATTCCAGACGATAAGTACAACCGTTTCAGAGAGAAGAGCAGCCAATGTGACCATCTGGCTTTAAGTCGATTCGATAACAAATGACGAAAACGGATGGATTTCTCAGGTTTTTACTACATATGAACACTTTTCACATTGTCCCGTGCAACTCGGCTGCTAATCCGCCTTTTGATGCAGCATCTTAAGGTCCTAGCTCATGTCCAAGGCACCAAAGCCAGCTAAAAAATCAATAACCGATACCTAAAACTTGAATTGTACTACTTCTTACTGGCTATTACATCAACTTAGAAGCTTCATCTGTGTTCTACTATGGTGCTTTTAGTGTCTCCGCATACCGCAGCACGCGACATAGCTTTGCAGACGATAAGTACAACCGTTTCAGAGAGAAGAGCGGCCAATGTGACGATCTGGCTTTAAGTCGATTCGATAACAAATGACGAAAACGGACGGATTTCTCAGGTTTTTACTACATATGAACACTTTTCACATTCTCCCGTGCAACTCGGCTGCTAGTCCTCCTTTCATGCAGAATCTTAAGGTCCTAGCTCATGTCCAAGGCACCAAAGCCAGCTAAGAAGTCAATAATCGATACCTAAAACTTGAAGTGTACTACTTCTTACTGGCTATTACATCAACTAAGAAGCTTCATCTGTATTCTACTATGGTGCTTTTAGTGTCTCCGCATACCGCAGCACGCGACAAAGCTTTCCAGACGATAAGTACAACGGTTTCAGAGAGAAGAGCAGCCAATGCGACGATCTGGCTTTAAGTCGATTCGATAACAAATGACGAAAACGGACGGATTTCGCAGGTTATTACTACATATGAACACTTTTCACATTCTCCTATCCAACGCGGCTGCTAGTCCTTATTTCATGCAGAATCTTAAGGTCCTAGCTCATGTCCAAGGCACCAAAGCCAGCTAAAAAGTCAATAATCGATACCTAAAACTTGAATTGTACTACTTCTTACTGGCTGTTACATCATCATAGAAGCTTCATCTGTGTTCTACTATGGTGCTTTTAGTGTCTCCGCATACCGCAGCACGCGACATAGCTTTGCAGACGATAAGTACAACCGTTTCAGAGGGAAGAGCGGCCAATGTGACGATCAGGCTTTAAGTCGATTCGATAACAAATGACGAAAACGGACGGATTTCTCAGGTTTTTACTACATATGAACACCTTTCACATTCTCCCGTGCAACTCGGCTGCTAGTCCTCCTTTCATGCAGAATCTTAAGGTCCTAGCTCATGTCCAAGGCACCAAAGCCAGCTAAAAAGTCAATAATCAGTACCTAAAACTTGAATTGTACTACTTCTTACTGGCTATTACATCGACTTAGAAGCTTCATCTGTGTTCTACTATGGTGATTTTATTGTCTCCGCATACCGCAGCACGCGACATAGCTTTGCAGACGATAAGTACAACCGTTTCAGAGAGAAGAGCGGCCAATGTGACGATCGGGCTTTAAGTCGATTCGATAACAAATGACGAAAACGGACGGATTTCTCAGGTTTTTACTACATATGAACACTTTTCACATTCTCCCGTGCAACTCGGCTGCTAGTCCTCCTTTCATGCAGAATCTTAAGGTCCTAGCTCATGTCCAAGGCACCAAAGCCAGCTAAAAAGTCAATAATCAGTACCTAAAACTTGAATTGTACTACTTCTTACTGGCTATTACATCAACTTAGAAGCTTCATCTGTGTTCTACTATGGTGCTTTTAGTGTCTCCGCATACCGCAGCACGCGACAAAGCATTCCAGACGATAAGTACAACCGTTTCAGAGAGAAGAGCAGCCAATGTGACCATCTGGCTTTAAGTCGATTCGATAACAAATGACGAAAACGGATGGATTTCTCAGGTTTTTACTACATATGAACACTTTTCACATTGTCCCGTGCAACTCGGCTGCTAATCCGCCTTTTGATGCAGCATCTTAAGGTCCTAGCTCATGTTCAAGGCACCAAAGCCAGCTAAAAAATCAATAACCGATACCTAAAACTTGAATTGTACTACTTCTTACTGGCTATTACATCAACTTAGAAGCTTCATCTGTGTTCTACTATGGTGCTTTTAGTGTCTCCGCATACCGCAGCACGCGACATAGCTTTGCAGACGATAAGTACAACCGTTTCAGAGAGAAGAGCGGCCAAGTGACGATCTGGCTTTAAGACGATTCGATAACAAATGACGAAAACGGACGGATTTCTCATTTTTTTACTACATATGAACCCTTTTCATATTGTCCCGTGCAACTCGGCTGCTAGTCCTCCTTTCATGCAGAATTTTAACTTCCTAGCTCATGTCCAAGGCACCAAATCCATCTAAGAAGTTAATAATCGATACCTAAAACTTGAATTGTACTACTTCTTACTGGCTATTACATCGACTTAGAAGCTTCATCTGTGTTCTACTATGGTGCTTTTAGTGTCTCCGCATACCGCAGCACGCGACATAGCTTTGCAGACGATAAGTACAACCGTTTCAGAGAGAAGAGCGGCCAATGTGACGATCTGGCTTTAAGTCGATTCGATAACAAATGACGAAAACGGACGGATTTCTCAGGTTTTTACTACATATGAACACTTTTCACATTCTCCCGTGCAACTCGGCTGCTAGTCCTCCTTTCATGCAGAATCTTAAGGTCCTAGCTCATGTCCAAGGCACCAAAGCCAGCTAAGAAGTCAATAATCGATACCTAAAACTTGAATTGTACTACTTCTTACTGGCTATTACATCAACTAAGAAGCTTCATCTGTATTCTACTATGGCGCTTTTAGTGTCTCCGCATACCGCAGCACGCGACAAAGCTTTCCAGACGATAAGTACAACGGTTTCAGAGAGAAGAGCAGCCAATGCGACGATCTGGCTTTAAGTCGATTCGATAACAAACAACGAAAACGGACGGATTTCTCAGGTTTTTACTACATATGAACACTTTTCACATTCTTCTATCCAACGCGGCTGCTAGTCCTAATTTCATGCAGAATCTTAAGGTCCTAGCTCATGTCCAAGGCACCAAAGCCAGCTAAAAAGTCAATAATCGATACCTAAAACTTGAATTGTACTACTTCTTACTGGCTGTTACATCATCATAGAAGCTTCATCTGTGTTCTACTATGGTCCTTTTAGTGTCTCCGCATACCGCAGCACGTGACATAGCTTTGCAGACGATAAGTACAACCGTTTCAGAGGGAAGAGCGGCCAATGTGACGATCTGGCTTTATGTCGATTCGATAACAAATGACGAAAACGGACGGATTTCTCAGGTTTTTACTACATATGAACACCTTTCACATTCTCCCGTGCAACTCGGCTGCTAGTCCTCCTTTCATGCAGAATCTTAAGGTCCTAGCTCATGTCCAAGGCACCAAAGCCAGCTAAAAAGTCAATAATCAGTACCTAAAACTTGAATTGTACTACTTCTTACTGGCTATTACATCGACTTAGAAGCTTCATCTGTGTTCTACTATGGTGATTTTATTGTCTCCGCATACCGCAGCACGCGACATAGCTTTGCAGACGATAAGTACAACCGTTTCAGAGAGAAGAGCGGCCAATGTGACGATCGGGCTTTAAGTCGATTCGATAACAAATGACGAAAACGGACGGATTTCTCAGGTTTCTACTACATATGAACACTTTTCACATTGTCCCGTGCAACTCGGCTGCTAATCCGCCTTTTGATGCAGCATCTTAAGTTCCTAGCTCATGTCCAAGGCACCAAAGCCAGCTAAAAAATCAATAATCGATACCTAAAACTTGAATTGTACTACTTCTTACTGGCTATTACATCAACTTAGAAGCTTCATCTGTGTTCTACTATGGTGCTTTTAGTGTCTCCGCATACCGCAGCACGCGACATAGCTTTGCAGACGATAAGTACAACCGTTTCAGAGAGAAGAGCGGCCAAGTGACGATCTGGCTTTAAGGCGATTCGATAACAAATGACGAAAACGGACGGATTTCACATTTTTTTACTACATATGAACACTTTTCATATTGTCCCGTGCAACTCGGCTGCTAGTCCTCCTTTCATGCAGAATCTTAACTTCCTACCTCATGTCCAAGGCACCAAATCCATCTAAGAAGTTAATAATCGATACCTAAAACTTGAATTGTACTACTTCTTACTGGCTATTACATCGACTTAGAAGCTTCATCTGTGTTCTACTGTGGTGATTTTATTGTCTCCGCATACCGCAGCACGCGACATAGCTTTGCAGACGATAAGTACCACCGTTTCAGAGAGAAGAGCGGCCAATGTGACGATCTGGCTTTAAGTCGATTCGATAACAAATGACGAAAACGGACGGATTTCTCAGGTTTTTACTACATATGAACGCTTTTCACATTCTCCCGTGCAACTCGGCTGCTAGTCCTCCTTTCATGCAGAATCTTAAGGTCCTAGCTCATGTCCAAGGCACCAAAGCCAGCTAAAAAGTAAATAATCAGTACCTAAAACTTGAATTGTACTACTTCTTACTGGCTATTACATCAACTTAGAAGCTTCATCTGTGTTCTACTATGGTGCTTTTAGTGTCTCCGCATACCGCAGCACGCGACATAGCTTTGCAGACGATAAGTACAACCGCTTCAGAGAGAAGAGCGGCCAATGTGACGATCTGGCTTTAAGTCGATTCGATAACAAATGACGAAAACGGACGGATTTCTCAGGTTTTTACTACATATGAACACTTTTCACATTCTCCCGTGCAACTCGGCTGCTAGTCCTCCTTTCATGCAGAATCTTAAGGTCCTAGCTCATGTCCAAGGCACCAAAGCCAGCTAAGAAGTCAATAATCGATACCTAAAACTTGAAGTGTACTACTTCTTACTGGCTAATACATCAACTAAGAAGCTTCATCTGTGTTCTACTATGGTGCTTTTAGTGTCTCCGCATACCGCAGCACGCGACAAAGCTTTCCAGACGATAAGTACAACGGTTTCAGAGAGAAGAGCAGCCAATGCGACGATCTGGCTTTAAGTCGATTCGATAACAAATGACGAAAACGGACGGATTTCTCAGGTTATTACTACATATGAACACTTTTCACATTCTCCTATCCAACGCGGCTGCTAGTCCTAATTTCATGCAGAATCTTAAGGTCCTAGCTCATGTCCAAGGCACCAAAGCCAGCTAAAAAGTCAATAATCGATATCTAAAACTTGAATTGTACTACTTCTTACTGGCTGTTACATCATCATAGAAGCTTCATCTGTGTTCTACTATGGTGCTTTTAGTGTCTCCGCATACCGCAGCACGCGACATAGCTTTGCAGACGATAAGTACAACCGTTTCAGAGGGAAGAGCGGCCAATGTGACGATCAGGCTTTAAGTCGATTCGATAACAAATGACGAAAACGGACGGATTTCTCAGGTTTTTACTACATATGAACACCTTTCACATTCTCCCGTGCAACTCGGCTGCTAGTCCTCCTTTCATGCAGAATCTTAAGGTCCTAGCTCATGTCCAAGGCACCAAAGCCAGCTAAAAAGTCAATAATCAGTACCTAAAACTTGAATTGTACTACTTCTTACTGGCTATTACATCGACTTAGAAGCTTCATCTGTGTTCTACTATGGTGATTTTATTGTCTCCGCATACCGCAGCACGCGACATAGCTTTGCAGACGATAAGTACAACCGTTTCAGAGAGAAGAGCGGCCAAGTGACGATCTGGCTTAAAGACGATTCGATAACAAATGACGAAAACGGACGGATTTCTCATTTTTTTACTACATATGAACCCTTTTCATATTGTCCCGTGCAACTCGGCTGCTAGTCCTCCTTTCATGCAGAATTTTAACTTCCTAGCTCATGTCCAAGGCACCAAATCCATCTAAGAAGTTAATAATCGATACCTAAAACTTGAATTGTACTACTTCTTACTGGCTATTACATCGACTTAGAAGCTTCATCTGTGTTCTACTATGGTGCTTTTAGTGTCTCCGCATACCGCAGCACGCGACATAGCTTTGCAGACGATAAGTACACCCGTTTCAGAGAGAAGAGCGGCCAATGTGACGATCTGGCTTTAAAACGATTCGATAACAAATGACGAAAACGGACGGATTTCTCAGGTTTTTACTACATATGAACACTTTTCACATTCTCCCGTGCAACTCGGCTGCTAGTCCTCCTTTCATGCAGAATCTTAAGGTCCTAGCTCATGTCCAAGGCACCAAAGCCAGCTAAGAAGTCAATAATCGATACCTAAAACTTGAATTGTACTACTTCTTACTGGCTATTACATCAACTAAGAAGCTTCATCTGTATTCTACTATGGCGCTTTTAGTGTCTCCGCATACCGCAGCACGCGACAAAGCTTTCCAGACGATAAGTACAACGGTTTCAGAGAGAAGAGCAGCCAATGCGACGATCTGGCTTTAAGTCGATTCGATAACAAATAACGAAAACGGACGGATTTCTCAGGTTTTTACTACATATGAACACTTTTCACATTCTTCTATCCAACGCGGCTGCTAGTCCTAATTTCATGCAGAATCTTAAGGTCCTAGCTCATGTCCAAGGCACCAAAGCCAGCTAAAAAGTCAATAATCGATACCTAAAACTTGAATTGTACTACTTCTTACTGGCTGTTACATCATCATAGAAGCTTCATCTGTGTTCTACTATGGTGCTTTTAGTGTCTCCGCATACCGCAGCACGCGACATAGCTTTGCAGACGATAAGTACAACCGTTTCAGAGGGAAGAGCGGCCAATGTGACGATCTGGCTTTATGTCGATTCGATAACAAATGACGAAAACGGACGGATTTCTCAGGTTTTTACTACATATGAACACCTTTCACATTCTCCCGTGCAACTCGGCTGCTAGTCCTCCTTTCATGCAGAATCTTAAGGTCCTAGCTCATGTCCAAGGCACCAAAGCCAGCTAAAAAGTCAATAATCAGTACCTAAAACTTGAATTGTACTACTTCTTACTGGCTATTACATCGACTTAGAAGCTTCATCTGTGTTCTACTATGGTGATTTTATTGTCTCCGCATACCGCAGCACGCGACATAGCTTTGCAGACGATAAGTACAACCGTTTCAGAGAGAAGAGCGGCCAATGTGACGATCGGGCTTTAAGTCGATTCGATAACAAATGACGAAAACGGACGGATTTCTCAGGTTTCTACTACATATGAACACATTTCACATTCTCCCGTGCAAAACGGCTGCTACTCCTCCTTTAACGCAGAATCTTAAGGTCCTAGCTCATGTCCAAGGCACCAAAGCCAGCTAAAAAGTCAATAATCGATACCTAAAACTTGAATTGTACTACATCTTACTGGCTATTACATCAACTTAGAAGCTTCATCTGTGTTCTACCATGGTGCTTTTAGGGTCTCCGCAGACCGCAGTACGCGACATAGCTTTGCAGACCATAAGTACAACCGTTTCAGAGAAAAGAAGGGCCAATGTGACGATCTGGCTTTAAGTCGATTCGATAACAAATGACGAAAACGGACGGATTTCTCAGGTTTTTACTACATATGAACATTTTTCACATTTTCCCGTGCAACTCGGCTGCTAGTCCTCCTTTCATGCAGAATCTTAAGGTCCTAGCTCATGTCCAAGGCACCATAGCCAGCTAAAAAGTCAATAATCAGTACCTAAAACTTGAATTCTACTACTTCTTACTGGCTATTACATCATCTTAGAAGCTTCATCTGTGTTCTACTATGGTGCTTTTAGTGTCTCCGCATACCGCAGCACGCGACAAAGCTTTCCAGACGATAAGTACAACAGTTTCAGAGAGAAGAGCAGCCAATGTGACGATCTGGCTTTAAGTCGATTCGATAACAAATGACGAAAACGGACGTATTTCTCAGGTTTTTACTACATATGAACACTTTTCACATTCTCCCATGCAACTCGGCTGCTAGTCCTCCTTTCATGCAGAATCTTAAGGTCCTAGCTCATGTCCAAGGCACCAAAGCCAGCTAAGAAGTCAATAATCGATACCTAAAACTTGAATTGTACTACTTCTTACTGGCTATTACATCAACTAAGAAGCTTCATCTGTATTCTACTATGGCGCTTTTAGTGTCTCCGCATACCGCAGCACGCGACAAAGCTTTCCAGACGATAAGTACAACGGTTTCAGAGAGAAGAGCAGCCAATGCGACGATCTGGCTTTAAGTCGATTCGATAACAAATAACGAAAACGGACGGATTTCTCAGGTTTTTACTACATATGAACACTTTTCACATTCTTCTATCCAACGCGGCTGCTAGTCCTAATTTCATGCAGAATCTTAAGGTCCTAGCTCATGTCCAAGGCACCAAAGCCAGCTAAAAAGTCAATAATCGATACCTAAAACTTGAATTGTACTACTTCTTACTGGCTGTTACATCATCATAGAAGCTTCATCTGTGTTCTACTATGGTGCTTTTAGTGTCTCCGCATACCGCAGCACGCGACATAGCTTTGCAGACGATAAGTACAACCGTTTCAGAGGGAAGAGCGGCCAATGTGACGATCTGGCTTTATGTCGATTCGATAACAAATGACGAAAACGGACGGATTTCTCAGGTTTTTACTACATATGAACACCTTTCACATTCTCCCGTGCAACTCGGCTGCTAGTCCTCCTTTCATGCAGAATCTTAAGGTCCTAGCTCATGTCCAAGGCACCAAAGCCAGCTAAAAAGTCAATAATCAGTACCTAAAACTTGAATTGTACTACTTCTTACTGGCTATTACATCGACTTAGAAGCTTCATCTGTGTTCTACTATGGTGATTTTATTGTCTCCGCATACCGCAGCACGCGACATAGCTTTGCAGACGATAAGTACAACCGTTTCAGAGAGAAGAGCGGCCAATGTGACGATCGGGCTTTAAGTCGATTCGATAACAAATGACGAAAACGGACGGATTTCTCAGGTTTCTACTACATATGAACACATTTCACATTCTCCCGTGCAAAACGGCTGCTACTCCTCCTTTAACGCAGAATCTTAAGGTCCTAGCTCATGTCCAAGGCACCAAAGCCAGCTAAAAAGTCAATAATCGATACCTAAAACTTGAATTGTACTACATCTTACTGGCTATTACATCAACTTAGAAGCTTCATCTGTGTTCTACCATGGTGCTTTTAGGGTCTCCGCAGACCGCAGTACGCGACATAGCTTTGCAGACCATAAGTACAACCGTTTCAGAGAAAAGAAGGGCCAATGTGACGATCTGGCTTTAAGTCGATTCGATAACAAATGACGAAAACGGACGGATTTCTCAGGTTTTTACTACATATGAACATTTTTCACATTTTCCCGTGCAACTCGGCTGCTAGTCCTCCTTTCATGCAGAATCTTAAGGTCCTAGCTCATGTCCAAGGCACCATAGCCAGCTAAAAAGTCAATAATCAGTACCTAAAACTTGAATTCTACTACTTCTTACTGGCTATTACATCATCTTAGAAGCTTCATCTGTGTTCTACTATGGTGCTTTTAGTGTCTCCGCATACCGCAGCACGCGACAAAGCTTTCCAGACGATAAGTACAACAGTTTCAGAGAGAAGAGCAGCCAATGTGACGATCTGGCTTTAAGTCGATTCGATAACAAATGACGAAAACGGACGTATTTCTCAGGTTTTTACTACATATGAACACTTTTCACATTCTCCCATGCAACTCGGCTGCTAGTCCTCCTTTCATGCAGAATCTTAAGGTCCTAGCTCATGTCCAAGGCACCAAAGCCAGCTAAGAAGTCAATAATCGATACCTAAAATTTGAATTCTACTACTTCTTACTGGCTATTACATCAACTAAGAAGCCTCATCTGTATTCTACTATGGCGCTTTTAGTGTATCCGCATACCGCAGCACGCGACAAAGCTTTCCAGACGATAAGTACAACGGTTTCAGAGAGAAGAGCAGCCAATGCGACGATCTGGCTTTAAGTCGATTCGATAACAAATGACGAAAACGGACGGATTTCTCAGGTTTTTACTACATATGAACACTTTTCACATTCTCCTATCCAACGCGGCTGCTAGTCCTAATTTCATGCAGAATCTTAAGGTCCTAGCTCATGTCCAAGGCACCAAAGCCAGCTAAAAAGTCAATAATCGATACCTAAAACTTGAATTGTACTACTTCTTACTGGCTGTTACATCATCATAGAAGCTTCATCTGTGTTCTACTATGGTGCTTTTAGTGTCTCCGCATACCGCAGCACGCGACATAGCTTTGCAGACGATAAGTACGACCGTTTCAGAGGGAAGAGCGGCCAATGTGACGAACTGGCTTCATGTCGATTCGATAACAAATGACGAAAACGGACGGATTTCTCAGGTTTTTACTACATATGAACACCTTTCACATTCTCCCGTGCAACTCGGCTGCTAGTCCTCCTTTCATGCAGAATCTTAAGGTCCTAGCTCATGTCCAAGGCACCAAAGCCAGCTAAAAAGTCAATAATCAGTACCTAAAACTTGAATTGTACTACTTCTTACTGGCTATTACATCGACTTAGAAGCTTCATCTGTGTTCTACTATGGTGATTTTATTGTCTCCGCATACCGCAGCACGCGACATAGCTTTGCAGACGATAAGTACAACCGTTTCAGAGAGAAGAGCGGCCAATGTGACGATCGGGCTTTAAGTCGATTCGATAACAAATGACGAAAACGGACGGATTTCTCAGGTTTCTACTACATATGAACACATTTCACATTCTCCCGTGCAAAACGGCTGCTACTCCTCCTTTAACGCAGAATCTTAAGGTCCTAGCTCATGTCCAAGGCACCAAAGCCAGCTAAAAAGTCAATAATCGATACCTAAAACTTGAATTGTACTACATCTTACTGGCTATTACATCAACTTAGAAGCTTCATCTGTGTTCTACCATGGTGCTTTTAGGGTCTCCGCAGACCGCAGTACGCGACATAGCTTTGCAGACCATAAGTACAACCGTTTCAGAGAAAAGAGGGGCCAATGTGACGATCTGGCTTTAAGTCGATTCGATAACAAATGACGAAAACGGACGGATTTCTCAGGTTTTTACTACATATGAACATTTTTCACATTCTCCCGTGTAACTCGGCTGCTAGTCCTCCTTTCATGCAGAATCTTAAGGTCCTAGCTCATGTCCAAGGCACCATAGCCAGCTAAAAAGTCAATAATCAGTACCTAAAACTTAAATTGTACTACTTCTTACTGGCTATTACATCATCTTAGAAGCTTCATCTGTGTTCTACTATGGTGCTTTTAGTGTCTCCGCATACCGCAGCACGCGACAAAGCTTTCCAGACGATAAGTACAGCCGTTTCAGAGAGAAGAGCAGCCAATGTGACGATCTGGCTTTAAGTCGATTCGATAACAAATGACGAAAACGGACGTATTTCTCAGGTTTTTAGTACATATGAACACATTTCATATTCTCCCGTACAACGCGGCTGCTAGTCCTCCTTTCATGCAGAATCTTAAGGTCCTAGCTCATGTCCAAGGCACCAAAGCCAGCTAAAAAGTCAATAATCGATACCTAAAACTTGAATTGTACTACTTCTTACTGGCTATTACATCATTATAGAAGCTTCATCTGTGTTCTACTATGGTGCTTTTAGTGTCTCCGCATACCGCAGCACGCGACATAGCTTTGCAGACGATAAGTACAACCGTTTCAGAGAGAAGAGCGGCCAATGTGACGATCTGGCTTTAAGTCGACTCGATAACAAATGACGAAAACGGACGGATTTCTCAGGTTTTTACTACATATGAACACCTTTCACATTCTCCCGTGCAACTCGGCTGCTAGTCCTCCTTTCATGCAGAATCTTAAGGTCCTAGCTCATGCCCAAGTCACCAAAGCCAGCTAAAAAGTCAATAATCCATACCTAAAACTTGAATTGTACTAGTTCTTATTGTCTATTACATCAACTTAGAAGCTTCATCTGTGTTCTACTATGTTGATTTTAGTGTCTCCGCATACCGCAGCACGCGACATAGCTTTGCAGACGATAAGTACAACCGTTTCAGACAGAAGAGCGGCCAATGTGACGATCTGGCTTTAAGTCGATTCGATAACAAATGACGAAAACGGACAGATTTCTCAGGTTTTTACCACATATGAACACTTTTCACATTCTCCCCTGCAACTCGGCTGCTAGTCCTCCTTTCATGCAGAATCTTAAGGTCCTAGCTCATGTCCAAGGCACCAAAGCCAGCTAAAAAGTCAATAATCAGTACCTAAAACTTGAATTGTACTACTTCTTACTGGCTATTACATCATCTTAGAAGCTTCATCTGTGTTCTACTATGGTGCTTTCAGTGTCTCCGCATACCGCAGCACGCGACAAAGCTTTCCAGACGATAAGTACAACCGTTTCAGAGAGAAGAGCAGCCAATGTGACGATCTGGCTTTAAGTCGATTCGATAACAAATGAGGAAAACGGACGTATTTCTCAGGATTTTACTACATATGAACACATTTCACATTCTCCCGTACAACGCGGCTGATAGTCCTCCTTTCATGCAGAATCTTAAGGTCCTAGCTCATGTCCAAGGCACCAAAGCCAGCTAAAAAGTCAATAATCGATACCTAAAACTTGAATTGTACTACTTCTTACTGGCTATTACATCAACTTAGAAGCTTCATCTGTGTTCTACTATGCTGCTTTTAGTGTCTCCGCATACCGCATCACGCGACATAGCTTTGCAAGCGATAAGTACAACCGTTTCAGAGAGAAGAGCGGCCAATGTGACGATCTGGCTTTAAATCGATTCGATAACAAATGACGAAAAGTTACCGATTTCTCAGGTTTTCACTACATATGAACACATTTCACATTCTCCCGTGCAACGCGGCTGCTAGTCCTCCTTTCATGCAGAATCTTAAGGTCCTAGCTCATGTCCAAGGCACCAAAGCCAGCTAAAAAGTAAATAATCAGTACCTAAAACTTGAATTGTACTACTTCTTACTGGCTATTACATCAACTTAGAAGCTTCATCTGTGTTCTACTATGGTGCTTTTAGTGTCTCCGCATACCGCAGCACGCGACATAGCTTTGCAGACGATAAGTACGGCCGTTTCAGAGAGAAGAGCGGCCACGTGACGATCTGGCTTTAAGGCGATTCGATAACAAATGACGAAAACGGACGGATTTCTCAGGTTTTTACTACATATGAACACTTTTCATATTGTCCCGTGCAACTCGGCTGCTAGTCCTCCTTTCATGCAGAATCTTAACATCCTAGCTCATGTCCAAGGCACCAAATCCATCTAAGAAGTCAATAATCGATACCTAAAACTTGAATTGTACTACTTCTTACTGGCTATTTCATCGACTTAGAAGCTTCATCTGTGTTCTACTATGGTGATTTTATTGTCTCCGCATACCGCAGCACGCGACATAGCTTTGCAGACGATAAGTACAACCGTTTCAGAGAGAAGAGCGGCCAATGTGACGATCTGGCTTTAGGTCGATTCGATAAAAAATGACGAAAACGGACGGATTTCTCAGGTTTTTACTACTTATGAACACTTATCACATTCTCCCGTGCAACTCGGCTGCTAGTCCTCCTTTCATGCAGAATCTTAAGGTCCTAGCTCATGTCCAAGGCACCAAAGCCAGCTAAAAAGTCAATAATCAGTACCTAAAACTTGAATTGTACTACTTCTTACTGGCTATTACATCAACTTAGAAGCTTCATCTGTGTTCTACTATGGTGCTTTTAGTGTCTCCGCATACCGCAGCACGCGACATAGCTTTGCAGACGATAAGTAGAACCGTTTCAGAGAGAAGAGCGGCCAATGTGACGAACTGGCTTTAAGTCGATTCGATAACAAATGACGAAAACGGACGGATTTCTCAGATTTTTACTACATATGAACACTTTTCACATTCTCCCGTGCAACTCGGCTGCTAGTCCTCCTTTAATGCAGAATCTTAAGGTCCTAGCTCATGTCCAAGGCACCAAAGCCAGCTAAGAAGTCAATAATCGATACCTAAAACTTGAATTGTACTACTTCTTACTGGCTATAACATCAACTTAGAAGCTTCATCTGTGTTCTACTATGGTGCTTTTAGTGTCTCCGCATACCGCAGCACGCGACATAGCTTTGCAGACGATAAGTACAACCGTTTCAGAGAAAAGAGGGGAAAATTTGACGATCTGGCTTTAAGTCGATTCGATAACAAATGACGAAAACGGACGGATTTCTCAGGTTTATACTGCATATGAACACTTTTCACATTCTCCCGTGCAACGCCGCTGCTAATCCTCCTTTCATGCAAAATCTTAAGGTTCCACCTCATGTCCAAGCCTCCAAAGCCGGCTAAAAAGTGATTAATCGACAACTAAAACTTGAATTGTACTACTTCTTACTGGCTATTACTTCAACTTAGAAGCTTCTTCTGTGTTCTACTATGGTGCTTTTAGTGTTTCCGCATACCGCAGCACGCGACATAGCTTTGCAGACGATAAATGTAACCGTTTCAGAGAGAAGAGCGGCCAATGTGACGATCTGGCTTTAAATCGATTCGATAACAAATGACGAAAACGGACGGATTTCTCAGGTTTCTACTACATATAAACACTTTTCACATTCCCCCGTGCAACGCAGCTGCTAGTCTTCCTTTCATGCAAAATCTTAAGGTCCTAGGTCATGTCCAAGCTACCAAAGCCGGCTAAAAAGTGAATAACCAACAACTAAAACTTCAATTGTACTACTTCTTACTGGCTATTACATCATCTTAGAAGCTTCATCTGTGTTCTACTATGGTGCTTTCAGTGTCTCCGCATACCGCAGCACGCGACAAAGGTTTCCAGACGATAAGTACAACCGTTTCAGAGAGAAGAGCATCCAATGTGACGATCTGGCTTTAAGTCGATTCGATAACAAATGACGAAAACGGACGTATTTCTCAGGAATTTACTACATATGAACACATTTCACATTCTCCCGTACAACGCGGCTGCTAGTCCTCCTCTCATGCAGAATCTTAAGGTACTAGCTCATGTCCAAGGCACCAACGCCAGCTAAAAAGTCAATAATCGATACCTAAAACTTGATTTGTACCACTTCTTACTGGCTATTACATCAACTTAGAAGCTTCATCTGTGTTCTACTATGGTGCTTTTAGTGTCTCCGCATACCGCATCACGCGACATAGCTTTGCAGGCGATAAGTACAACCGTTTCAGAGAGAAGAGCGGCCAATGTGACGATCGGGCTTTAAGTCGATTCGATAACAAATGACGAAAACGGACGGATTTCTCAGGTTTTTACTACATATGAACACATTTCACATTCTCCCGTGCAACGCGGCTGCTAGTCCTCCTTTCATGCAGAATCTTAAGGTCCTAGCTCATGTCCAAGGCTCCAAAGCCAGCTAAAAAGTAAATAATCAGTACCTAAAACTTGAATTGTACTACTTCTTACTGGCTATTACATCAACTTAGAAGCTTCATCTGTGTTCTACTGTGGTGCTTTTAGAGTCTCCGCATACCGCAGCACGCGATATAGCTTTGCAGACGATAAGTACAACCGTTTCAGAGAGAAGAGCGGCCAATGTGACGATCTGGCTTTAAGTCGATTCGATAACAAATGACGAAAACGGACGGATTTCTCAGGTTTTTACTACATATGAACACTTTTCACATTCTTCCCTGCACCTCGGCTGCTAGTCCTCCTTTCTTGCAGATTCTTAAGGTCCTAGCTCATGTCCAAGGCATTAAAGCCAGCTAAAAAGTCAATAATCGATACCTAAAACTTGAATTGTACTACTTCTTACTGGCTATTACATCAACTTAGGAGCTTCAACTGTGTTCTACTATGGTGCTTTTAGTGTCTCCGCATACCGCAGCACGCGACATAGCTTTGCAGACGATAAGTACAACCGTTTCAGAGAGAAGAGCGGCCAATATGACGATCTGGCTTTAAGTCGATTCGATAACAAATGACGAAAACGGACGGATTTCTCAGGTTTTTACTACATATGAACACTTTTCACATTCTCGCGTGCAACTCGGCTGCTAGTCCTCCTTTCATGCAGAATCTTAAGGTCCTAGCTCATGTCCAAGGCACCAAAGCCAGCTAAAAAGTCAATAATCGATACCTAAAACTTGAATTGTACTACTTCTTACTGGCTATTACATCAACTTAGAAGCTTCATCTGTGTTCTACTATGCTGCTTTTAGTGTCTCCGCATACCGCATCACGCGACATAGCTTTGCAAGCGATAAGTACAACCGTTTCAGAGAGAAGAGCGGCCAATGTGACGATCTGGCTTTAAATCGATTCGATAACAAATGACGAAAACTTACGGATTTCTCAGGTTTTCACTACATATGAACACATTTCACATTCTCCCGTGCAACGCGGCTGCTAGTCCTCCTTTCATGCAGAATCTTAAGGTCCTAGCTCATGTCCAAGGCACCAAAGCCAGCTAAAAAGTAAGTAATCAGTACCTAAAACTTGAATTGTACTACTTCTTACTGGCTATTACATCAACTTAGAAGCTTCATCTGTGTTCTACTATGGTGCTTTTAGTGTCTCCGCATACCGCAGCACGCGACATAGCTTTGCAGACGATAAGTACAGCCGTTTCAGAGAGAAGAGCGGCCACGTGACGATCTGGCTTTAAGGCGATTCGATAACAAATGACGAAAACGGACGGATTTCTCAGGTTTTTACTACATATGAACACTTTTCATATTGTCCCGTACAACTCGGCTGCTAGTCCTCCTTTCATGCAGAATCTTAACATCCTAGCTCATGTCCAAGGCACCAAATCCATCTAAGAAGTCAATAATCGATACCTAAAACTTGAATTGTACTACTTCTTACTGGCTATTTCATCGACTTAGAAGCTTCATCTGTGTTCTACTATGGTGATTTTATTGTCTCCGCATACCGCAGCACGCGACATAGCTTTGCAGACGATAAGTACAACCGTTTCAGAGAGAAGAGCGGCCAATGTGACGATCTGGCGTTAGGTCGATTCGATAAAAAATGACGAAAACGGACGGATTTCTCAGGTTTTTACTACTTATGAACACTTATCACATTCTCCCGTGCAACTCGGCTGCTAGTCCTCCTTTCATGCAGAATCTTAAGGTCCTAGCTCATGTCCAAGGCACCAAAGCCAGCTAAAAAGTCAATAATCGATACCTAAAACTTGAATTGTACTACTTCTTACTGGCTATTACATCAACTTAGAAGCTTCATCTGTGTTCTACTATGGTGCTTTTAGTGTCTCCGCATACCGCAGCACGCGACATAGCTTTGCAGACGATAAGTAGAACCGTATCAGAGAGAAGAGCGGCCAATGTGACGATCTGGCTTTAAATCGATTCGATAACAAATGACGAAAACGGACGGATTTCTCAGGTTTTTACTACATATGAACACTTTTCACATTCTCCCGTGCAACTCGGCTGCTAGTCCTCCTTTAATGCAGAATCTTAAGGTCCTAGCTCATGTCCAAGGCACCAAAGCCAGCTAAGAAGTCAATAATCGATACCTAAAACTTGAATTGTACTACTTCTTACTGGCTATTACATCAACTTAGAAGCTTCATCTGTGTTCTACTATGGTGCTTTTAGTGTCTCCGCATACCGCAGCACGCGACATAGCTTTGCAGACGATAAGTACAACCGTTTCAGAGAGAAGAGCGGCCAATGTGACGATCTGGCTTTAAGTCGATTCGATAACAAATGACGAAAACGGACGGATTTCTCAGGTTTTTACTACATATGAACACTTTTCACATTCTCCCGTGCAACTCGGCTGCTAGTCCTCCTTTCATGCAGAATCTTAAGGTCCTAGCTCATGTCCAAGGCACCAAAGCCAGCTAAAAAGTCAATAATCAGTACCTAAAACTTGAATTGTACTACTTCTTACTGGCTATTACATCGACTTAGAAGCTTCATCTGTGTTCTACTATGGTGATTTTATTGTCTCCGCATACCGCAGCACGCGACATAGCTTTGCAGACGATAAGTACAACCGTTTCAGAGAGAAGAGCGGACAATGTGACGATCTGGCTTTAAGTCTATTCGATAACAAATGACGAAAACGGACGGATTTCTCAGGTTTCTACTACATATGAACACATTTCACATTCTCCCGTGCAACGCGGCTGCTAGTCCTCCTTTAATGCAGAATCTTAAGGTCCTAGCTCATGTCCAAGGCACCAAAGCCAGCTAAAAAGTCAATAATCGATACCTAAAACTTGAATTGTACTACTTCTTACTGGCTATTACATCAACTTAGAAGCTTCATCTGTGTTCTACCATGGTGCTTTTAGTGTCTCCGCACACCGCAGTACGCGACATAGCTTTGCAGACGATAAGTACAACCGTTTCAGAGAAAAGAGGGAAAAATTTGACGATCTGGCTTTAAGTCGATTCGATAACAAATGACGAAAACGGACGGATTTCTCAGGTTTTTACTACATATGAACACTTTTCACATTCTCCCGTGCAACTCGGCTGCTAGTCCTCCTTTCATGCAGAATCTTAAGGTCCTAGCTCATGTCCAAGGCACCAAAGCCAGCTAAAAAGTCAATAATCGATACCTAAAACTTGAATTGTACTACTTCTTACTGGCTATTACATCATCTTAGAAGCTTCATCTGTGTTCTACTATGGTGCTTTCAGTGTCTCCGCATACCGCAGCACGCGACAAAGCTTTCCAGACGATAAGTACAACCGTTTCAGAGAGAAGAGCATCCAATGTGACGATCTGGCTTTAAGTCGATTCGATAACAAATGACGAAAACGGACGTATTTCTCAGGATTTTACTACATATGAACACATTTCACATTCTCCCGTACAACGCGGCTGCTAGTCCTCCTCTCATGCAGAATCTTAAGGTACTAGCTCATGTCCAAGGCACCAACGCCAGCTAAAAAGTCAATAATCGATACCTAAAACTTGATTTGTACTACTTCTTACTGGCTATTACATCAACTTAGAAGCTTCATCTGTGGTCTACTATGGTGCTTTTAGTGTCTCCGCATACCGCATCACGCGACATAGCTTTGCAGGCGATAAGTACAACCGTTTCAGAGAGAAGAGCGGCCAATGTGACAATCGGGCTTTAAGTCGATTCGATAACAAATGACGAAAACGGACGGATTTCTCAGGTTTTTACTACATATGAACACATTTCACATTCTCCCGTGCAAAGCGGCTGCTAGTCCTCCTTTCATGCAGAATCTTAAGGTCCTAGCTCATGTCCAAGGCTCCAAAGCCAGCTAAAAAGTAAATAATCAGTACCTAAAACTTGAATTGTACTACTTCTTACTGGCTATTACATCAACTTAGAAGCTTCATCTGTGTTCTACTATGGTGCTTTTACAGTCTCCGCATACCGCAGCACGCGATATAGCTTTGCAGACGATAAGTACAACCGTTTCAGAGAGAAGAGCGGCCAATGTGACGATCTGGCTTTAAGTCGATTCGATAACAAATGACGAAAACGGACGGATTTCTCAGGTTTTTACTACATATGAACACTTTTCACATTCTTCCCTGCACCTCGGCTGCTAGTCCTCCTTTCATGCAGATTCTTAAGGTCCTAGCTCATGTCCAAGGCATTAAAGCCAGCTAAAAAGTCAATAATCGATACCTAAAACTTGAATTGTACTACTTCTTACTGGCTATTACATCAACTTAGGAGCTTCAACTGTGTTCTACTATGGTGCTTTTAGTGTCTCCGCATACCGCAGCACGCGACATAGCTTTGCAGACGATAAGTACAACCGTTTCAGAGAGAAGAGCGGCCAATATGACGATCTGGCTTTAAGTCGATTCGATAACAAATGACGAAAACGGACGGATTTCTCAGGTTTTTACTACATATGAACACTTTTCACATTCTCCCCTGCAACTCGGCTGCTATTCCTCCTTTCATGCAGAATCTTAAGGTCCTAGCTCATGTCCAAGCCACCAAAGCCAGCTAAAAAGTCAATAATCGATACCTAAAACTTGAATTGTACTACTTCTTACTGGCTATTACATCATCTTAGAAGCTTCTTCTGTGTTCTACTATGGTGCTTTTAGTGTCTCCGCATACCGCAGCACGCGACAAAGCTTTCCAGACGATAAGTACAACCGTTTCAGAGAGAAGAGCAGCCAATGTGACGATCTGGCTTTAAGTCGATTCGATAACAAATGACGAAAACGGATGGATTTCTCAGGTTTTTACTACATATGAAAACTTTTCACATTGTCCCGTGCAACTCGGCTGCTAGTCCGCCTTTTGATGCAGAATCTTAAGGTCCTAGCTCATGTCCAAGGCACCAAAGCCAGCTAAAAAATCAATAATCGATACCTAAAACTTGAATTGTACTACTTCTTACTGGCTATTACATCAACTTAGAAGCTTCATCTGTGTTCTACTATGGTGCTTTTAGTGTCTCCACATACCGCAGCACGCGACATAGCTTTGCAGACGATAAGTACAACCGTTTCAGAGAGAAGGGCGGCCAATGTGACGATCGGGCTTTAAGTCGATTCGATAACAAATGACGAAAACGGACGGATTTCTCAGGTTTTTACTACATATGAACACTTTTCACATTCTCCCATCCAACGCGGCTGCTAGTCCTACTTTCATGCAGAATCTTAAGGTCCTAGCTCATGTCCAAGGCACCAAAGCCAGCTAAAAAGTCAATAATCGATACCTAAAACTTGAATTGTACTACTTCTTACTGGCTATTACATCATCATAGAAGCTTCATCTGTGTTCTACTATGGTGCTTTTAGTGTCTCCGCATACCGCAGCACGCGACATAGCTTTGCAGACGATAAGTACAACCGTTTCAGAGAGAAGAGCGGCCAATGTGACGATCTGGCTTTAAGTCGATTCGATAACAAATGACGAAAACGGACGGATTTCTCAGGTTTTTACTACATATGAACACTTTTCACATTCTCCCGTGCAACTCGGCTGCTAGTCCTCCTTTTGATGCAGAATCTTAAGGTCCTAGCTCATGTCCAAGGCACCAAAGCCAGCTAAGAAGTCAATAATCGATACCTAAAACTTGAATTGTACTACTTCTTACTGGCTATTACATCAACATAGAAGCTTCATCAATATTCTACTATGGTGCTATTAGTGTCTCCGCATACCGCAGCACGCGACAAATCTTTCCAGACGATAAGTACAACGGTTTCAGAGAGAAGAGCAGCCAATGCGACGATCTGGCTTTAAGTCGATTCGATAACAAATGACGAAAACGGACGGATTTCTCAGGTTTTTACTACATATGCACACTTTTCACATTCTCCTATCCAACGCGGCTGCTAGTCCTAATTTCATGCAGAATCTTAAGGTCCTAGCTCATGTCCAAGGCACCAAAGCCAGCTAAAATGTCAATAATCGATACCTAAAACTTGAATTGTACTACTTCTTACTGGCTGTTACATCATCATAGAAGCTTCATCTGTGTTCTACTATGGTGATTTTATTGTCTCCGCATACCGCAGCATGCGACATAGCTTTGCAGACGATAAGTACAACCGTTTCAGAGAGAAGAGCGGCCAATGTGACGATCGGGCTTTAAGTCGATTCGATAACAAATGACAAAAACGGACGGATTTCTCAGGTTTCTACTACATATGAACACATTTCACATTCTCCCGTGCAAAACGGCTGCTACACCTCCTTTAATGCAGAATCTTAAGGTCCTAGCTCATGTCCAAGGCACCAAAGCCAGCTAAAAAGTCAATAATCGATACCTAAAACTAGAATTGTACTACATCTTACTGGCTATTACATCAACTTAGAAGCTTCATCTGTGTTCTACCATGGTGCTTTTAGGGTCTCCGCACACCGCAGTACGCGACATAGCTTTGCAGGCGATAAGTACAACCGTTTCAGAGAAAAGAGGGGCCAATGTGACGATCTGGCTTTAAGTCGATTCGATAACAAATGACGAAAACGGACGGATTTCTCAGGTTTTTACTACATATGAACACTTTTCACATTCTCCCGTGCTACTCGGCTGCTAGTCCTCCTTTCATGCAGAATCTTAAGGTCCTAGCTCATGTCCAAGGCACCAAAGCCAGCTAAAAAGTCAATAATCAGTACCTAAAACTTGAATTGTACTACTTCTTACTGGCTATTACATCATCTTAGAAGCTTCATCTGTGTTCTACTATGGTGCTTTTAGTGTCTCCGCAAAACCGCAGCACGCGACAAAGCTTTCCAGACGATAAGTACAACCGTTTCAGAGAGAAGAGCAGCCAATGTGACGATCTGGCTTTAAGTCGATTCGATAACAAATGACGAAAACGGACGTATTTCTCAGGTTTTTAGTACATATGAACACATTTCATATTCTCCCGTACAACGAGGCTGCTAGTCCTCCTTTCATGCAGAATCTTAAGGTCCTAGCTCGTGTCCAAGGCACCAAAGCCAGCTAAAAAGTCAATAATCGATACCTAAAACTTGAATTGTACTACTTCTTACTGGCTATTACATCATCATAGAAGCTTCATCTGTGTTCTACTATGGTGCTTTTAGTGTCTCCGCATACCGCAGCACGCGACATAGCTTTGCAGACGATAAGTACAACCGTTTCAGAGAGAAGAGCGGCCAATGTGACGATCTGGCTGTAAGTCGATTCGATAACAAATGACGAAAACGGACGGATTTCTCAGGTTTTTATTACATATGAACACCTTTCACATTGTCCCGTGCAACTCGGCTGCTAGTCCTGCTTTCATGCAGGGTCTTAAGGTCCTAGCTCATGTCCAAGGCACCAAAGCCAGCTAAAAAATCAATAATCGATACCTAAAAATTGAATTGTACTACTTCTTACTGGCTATTACATCAACTTAGAAGCTTCATCTGTGTTCTACTATGGTGCTTTTAGTGTCTCCGCATACCGCAGCACGCGACAGAGCTTTGAAGACGATAAGTACAACCGTTTCAGAGAGAAGAGCGGCCAATGTGACGATCTGGCTTTAAGTCGATTCGATAACAAATGACGAAAACGGACGGATTTCTCAGGTTTTTACTACATATGAACACTTTTCACATTCTCCCGTGCAACTCGGCTGCTAGTCCTCCTTTCATGCAGAATCTTAAGGTCCTAGCTCATGTCCAAGGCACCAAAGCCAGCTAAAAAGTCAATAATCAGTACCTAAAACTTGAATTGTACTACTTCTTACTGGCTATTACATCATCTTAGAAGCTTCATCTGTGTTCTACTATGGTGCTTTTAGTGTCTCCGCATACCGCAGCACGCGACAAATTTTTCCAGACGATAAGTACAACCATTTCAGAGAGAAGAGCAGCCAATGTGACGATCTGGCTTTAAGTCGATTCGATAACAAATGACGAAAACGGACGTATATCTCAGGTTTTTACTACATATGAACACATTTCACATTCTCCCGTACAACGCGGCTGCTAGTCCTCCTTTCATGCAGAATCTTAAGGTCCTAGCTCATGTCCAAGGCACCAAAGCCAGCTAAAAAGTATATAATCGATACCTAAAACTTGAATTGTACTACTTCTTACTGGCTATTACATCAACTTAGAAGCTTCATCTGTGTTCTACTATGGTGCTTTTAGTGTCTCCGCATACCGCATCACGCGACATAGCTTTGCAGGCGATAAGTACAACCGTTTCAGAGAGAAGAGCGGCCAATGTGACGATCTGGCTTTAAGTCGATTCGATAACAAATGACGAAAACGGACGGATTTCTCAGGTTTTTACTACATATGAACACTTTTCACATTCTCCCATCCAACGCGGCTGCTAGTCCTTCTTTCATGCAGAATCTTAAGGTCCTAGCTCATGTCCAAGGCACCAAAGCCAGCTAAAAAGTCAATAATCGATACCTAAAACTTGATTTGTACTACTTCTTACTGGCTATTACATCAACTTAGAAGCTTCATCTGTGTTCTACTATGGTGCTTTTAGTGTCTCCGCATACCGCATCACGCGACATAGCTTTGCAGGCGATAAGTACAACCGTTTCAGAGAGAAGAGCGGCCAATGTGACAATCGGGCTTTAAGTCGATTCGATAACAAATGACGAAAACGGACGGATTTCTCAGGTTTTTACTACATATGAACACATTTCACATTCTCCCGTGCAAAGCGGCTGCTAGTCCTCCTTTCATGCAGAATCTTAAGGTCCTAGCTCATGTCCAAGGCTCCAAAGCCAGCTAAAAAGTAAATAATCAGTACCTAAAACTTGAATTGTACTACTTCTTACTGGCTATTACATCAACTTAGAAGCTTCATCTGTGTTCTACTATGGTGCTTTTAGAGTCTCCGCATACCGCAGCACGCGATATAGCTTTGTAGACGATAAGTACAACCGTTTCAGAGAGAAGAGCGGCCAATGTGACGATCTGGCTTTAAGTCGATTCGATAACAAATGACGAAAACGGACGGATTTCTCAGGTTTTTACTACATATGAACACTTTTCACATTCTTCCCTGCACCTCGGCTGCTAGTCCTCCTTTCATGCAGATTCTTAAGGTCCTAGCTCATGTCCAAGGCACCAAAGCCAGCTAAAAAATCAATAATCGATACCTAAAACTTGAATTGTACTACTTCTTACTGGCTATTACATCAACTTAGAAGCTTCATCTGTGTTCTACTATGGTGCTTTTAGTGTCTCCACATACCGCAGCACGCGACATAGCTTTGCAGACGATAAGTACAACCGTTTCAGAGAGAAGGGCGGCCAATGTGACGATCGGGCTTTAAGTCGATTCGATAACAAATGACGAAAACGGACGGATTTCTCAGGTTTTTACTACATATGAACACTTTTCACATTCTCCCATCCAACGCGGCTGCTAGTCCTACTTTCATGCAGAATCTTAAGGTCCTAGCTCATGTCCAAGGCACCAAAGCCAGCTAAAAAGTCAATAATCGATACCTAAAACTTGAATTGTACTACTTCTTACTGGGTATTACATCATCATAGAAGCTTCATCTGTGTTCTACTATGGTGCTTTTAGTGTCTCCGCATACCGCAGCACGCGACATAGCTTTGCAGACGATAAGTACAACCGTTTCAGAGAGAAGAGCGGCCAATGTGACGATCTGGCTTTAAGTCGATTCGATAACAAATGACGAAAACGGACGGATTTCTCAGGTTTTTACTACATATGAACACTTTTCACATTCTCCCGTGCAACTCGGCTGCTAGTCCTCCTTTCATGCAGAATCTTAAGGTCCTAGCTCATGTCCAAGGCACCAAAGCCAGCTAAGAAGTCAATAATCGATACCTAAAACTTGAATTGTACTACTTCTTACTGGCTATTACATCAACTTAGAAGCTTCATCAATATTCTACTATGGTGCTATTAGTGTCTCCGCATACCGCAGCACGCGACAAATCTTTCCAGACGATAAGTACAACGGTTTCAGAGAGAAGAGCAGCCAATGCGACGATCTGGCTTTAAGTCGATTCGATAACAAATGACGAAAACGGACGGATTTCTCAGGTTTTTACTACATATGCACACTTTTCACATTCTCCTATCCAACGCGGCTGCTAGTCCTAATTTCATGCAGAATCTTAAGGTCCTAGCTCATGTCCAAGGCACCAAAGCCAGCTAAAATGTCAATAATCGATACCTAAAACTTGAATTGTACTACTTCTTACTGGCTGTTACATCATCATAGAAGCTTCATCTGTGTTCTACTATGGTGCTTTTAGTGTCTCCGCATACCGCAGCACGCGACATAGCTTTGCAGACGATAAGTACAACCGTTTCATAGAGAAGAGCGGCCAATGTGACGATCTGGCTTTAAGTCGATTCGATAACAAATGACGAAAACGGACGGATTTCGCAGGTTTTTACTACATATGAACACCTTTCACATTCTCCCGTGCAACTCGGCTGCTAGTCCTCCTTTCATGCAGAATATTAAGGTCCTAGCTCATGTCCAAGGCACCAAAGCCAGCTAAAAAGTCAATAATCAGTACCTAAAACTTGAATTTTAATACTTCTTACTGGCTATTACATCGACTTAGAAGCTTCATCTGTGTTCTACTATGGTGATTTTATTGTCTCCGCATACCGCAGCATGCGACATAGCTTTGCAGACGATAAGTACAACCGTTTCAGAGAGAAGAGCGGCCAATGTGACGATCGGGCTTTAAGTCGATTCGATAACAAATGACAAAAACGGACGGATTTCTCAGGTTTCTACTACATATGAACACATTTCACATTCTCCCGTGCAAAACGGCTGCTACTCCTCCTTTAATGCAGAATCTTAAGGTCCTAGCTCATGTCCAAGGCACCAAAGCCAGCTAAAAAGTCAATAATCGATTCCTAAAACTTGAATTGTACTACGTCTTACTGGCTATTACATCAACTTAGAAGCTTCATCTGTGTTCTGCCATGGTGCTTTTAGGGTCTCCGCACACCGCAGTACGCGACATAGCTTTGCAGGCGATAAGTACAACCGTTTCAGAGAAAAGAGGGGCCAATGTGACGATCTGTCTTTAAGTCGATTCGATAACAAATGACGAAAACGGACGGATTTCTCAGGTTTTTACTACATATGAACACTTTTCACATTCTCCAATGCAACTCGGCTGCTAGTCCTCCTTTCATGCAGAATCTTAAGGTCCTAGCTCATGTCCAAGGCACCAAAGCCAGCTAAAAAGTCAATAATCAGTACCTAAAACTTGAATTGTACTACTTCTTACTGGCTATTACATCATCTTAGAAGCTTCATCTGTGTTCTACTATGGTGCTTTTAGTGTCTCCGCAAACCGCAGCACGCGACAAAGCTTTCCAGACGATAAGTACAACCGTTTCAGAGAGAAGAGCAGCCAATGTGACGATCTGGCTTTAAGTCGATTCGATAACAAATGACGAAAACGGACGTATTTCTCAGGTTTTTAGTACATATGAACACATTTCATATTCTCCCGTACAACGAGGCTGCTAGTCCTCCTTTCATGCAGAATCTTAAGGTCCTAGCTCATGTCCAAGGCACCAAAGCCAGCTAAAAAGTCAATAATCGATACCTAAAACTTGAATTGTACTACTTCTTACTGGCTATTACATCATCATAGAAACTTCATCTGTGTTCTACTATGGTGCTTTTAGTGTCTCCGCATACCGCAGCACGCGACATAGCTTTGCAGACGATAAGTACAACCGTTTCAGAGAGAAGAGCGGCCAATGTGACGATCTGGCTGTAAGTCGATTCGATAACAAATGACGAAAACGGACGGATTTCTCAGGTTTTTACTACATATGAACACCTTTCACATTGTCCCGTGCAACTCGGCTGCTAGTCCTCCTTTCATGCAGGATCTTAAGGTCCTAGCTCATGTCCAAGGCACCAAAGCCAGCTAAAAAATCAATAATCGATACCTAAAAATTGAATTGTACTACTTCTTACTGGCTATTACATCAACTTAGAAGCTTCATCTGTATTCTACTATGGTGCTTTTAGTGTCTCCGCATACCGCAGCACGCGACAGAGCTTTGAAGACGATAAGTACAACCGTTTCAGAGAGAAGAGCGGCCAATGTGACGATCTGGCTTTAAGTCGATTCGATAAGAAATGACGAAAACGGACGGATTTCTCAGGTTTTTACTACATATGAATACTTTTCACATTCTCCGTACAACTCGGCTGCTAGTTCTCCTTTAATGCAGAATCTTAAGGTCCTAGCTCATGTCCAAGGCACCAAAGCCAGCTAAAAAGTCAATAATCGATACCTAAAACTTGAATTGTACTACATCCTACTGGCTATTACATCAACTTAGAAGCTTCATCTGTGTTCTACCGTGGTGCTTTTAGTGTCTCCGCACACCGCAGTACGCGACATAGCTTTGCAGACGATAAGTACAACCGTTTCAGAGAAAAGAGGGGCCAATGTGACGATCTGGCTTTAAGTCGATTCGATAACAAATGACGAAAACGGACGGATTTCTCAGGTTTTTACTACATATGAACACTTTTCACATTCTCCCGTGCATCTCGGCTGCTAGTCCTCCTTTCATGCAGAATCTTAAGGTCCTAGCTCATGTCCAAAGCACCAAAGCCAGCTAAAAAGTCAATAATCAGTACCTAAAACTTGAATTGTACTACTTCTTACTGGCTATTACATCATCTTAGAAGCTTCATCTGTGTTCTACTATGGTGCTTTTAGTGTCTCCGCATACCGCAGCACGCGACAAATTTTTCCAGACGATAAGTACAACCATTTCACAGAGAAGAGCAGCCAATGTGACGATCTGGCTTTAAGTCGATTCGATAACAAATGACGAAAACGGACGTATATCTCAGGTTTTTACTACATATGAACACATTTCACATTCTCCCGTACAACGCGGCTGCTAGTCCTCCTTTCATGCAGAATCTTAAGGTCCTAGCTCATGTCCAAGGCACCAAAGCCAGCTAAAAAGTATATAATCGATACCTAAAACTTGAATTGTACTACTTCTTACTGGCTATTACATCAACTTAGAAGCTTCATCTGTGTTCTACTATGGTGCTTTTAGTGTCTCCGCATACCGCATCACGCGACATAGCTTTGCAGGCGATAAGTACAACCGTTTCAGAGAGAAGAGCGGCCAATGTGACGATCTGGCTTTAAGTCGATTCGATAACAAATGACGAAAACGGACGGATTTCTCAGGTTTTTACTACATATGAACACTTTTCACATTCTCCCATCCAACGCGGCTGCTAGTCCTCCTTTCATGCAGAATCTTAAGGTCCTAGCTCATGTCCAAGGCACCAAAGCCAGCTAAAAAGTCAATAATCGATACCTAAAACTTGAATTGTACTACGTCTTACTGGCTATTACATCATCATAGAAGCTTCATCTATGTTCTACTATGGTGCTTTTAGTGTCTCCGCGTACCGCAGCACGCGACATAGCTTTGCAGACGATAAGTACAACCGTTTCAGAGAGAAGAGCGGCCAATGTGACGATCTGGCTTTATGTCGATTCGATAACAAATGACGAAAACGGACGGATTTCTCAGGTTTTTACTACATATGAACACCTTTCACATTCTCCCGTGCAACTCGGCTGCTAGTCCTCCTTTCATGCAGAATCTTAAGGTCCTACCTCATGCCCAAGTCACCAAAGCCAGCTAAAAAGTCAATAATCCATACCTAAAACTTGAATTGTACTACTTCTTATTGTCTATTACATCAACTTAGAAGCTTCATCTGTGTTCTACTATGTTGATTTTAGTGTCTCCGCATACCGCAGCACGCGACATAGCTTTGTGACGATAAGTACAACCGTTTCAGACAGAAGAGCGGCCAATGTGTCGATCTGGCTTTAAGTCGATTCGATAACAAATGACGAAAACGGACGGATTTCTCAGGTTTTTACTACATATGAATACTTTTCACATTCTCCCGTGCAACTCGGCTGCTAGTCCTCCTTTCATGCAGAATCTTAAGGTCCTAGCTCATGTCCAAGGCACCAAAGCCAGCTAAAAAGTATATAATCGATACCTAAAACTTGAATTGTACTACTTCTTACTGGCTATTACATCAACTTAGAAGCTTCATCTGTGTTCTACTATGGTGCTTTTAGTGTCTCTGCATACCGCATCACGCGACATAGCTTTGCAGGCGATAAGTACAACCGTTTCAGAGAGAAGAGCGGCCAATGTGACGATCTGGCTTTAAGTCGATTCGATAACAAATGACGAAAACGGACGGATTTCTCAGGTTTTTACTACATATGAACACTTTTCACATTCTCCCATCCAACGCGGCTGCTAGTCCTCCTTTCATGCAGAATCTTAAGGTCCTAGCTCATGTCCAAGGCACCAAAGCCAGCTAAAAAGTCAATAATCGATACCTAAAACTTGAATTGTACTACGTCTTACTGGCTATTACATCATCATAGAAGCTTCATCTGTGTTCTACTATGGTGCTTTTAGTGTCTCCGCATACCACAGCACGCGACAAAGCTTTCCAGACGATAAGTACAACCGTTTCAGAGAGAAGAGCAGCCAATGTGACGATCTGGCTTTAAGTCGATTCGATAACAAATGACGAAAACGGACGGATTTCTCAGGTTTTTACTACATATGAACACTTTTCACATTGTCCCGTGCAACTCGGCTGCTAGTCCTCCTGCATGTAAAATCTTAAGTTCCTAGCTCATGTCCAAGGCACCAAACAAGGGTAAAAAGTCAATAACCGATTCCTAAAACTTGAATTGTACTATTTCTTACTGGCTATTACATCATCTTAGAAGCTACATCTGTGTTCTACTATGGTGCTTTTAGTGTCTCCGAATACCGCAGTACGCGACATAGTTTTGCGGACGATAAATACAACCGTTTCAGAGAGCAGAGCAGCCAATGTGACGATTTGGCTTTACGTCGATTTGATAAAAATGACGAAAACGGACGGATTTCTCAGGTTTTTGCTCTATTTGAACACTTTTCACATTCTCCCGTGCAACTCGGCTGCTTGTCCTCCTTTCATGCAGAATCTTACGGTCCTAGCTCATGTCCAAGGCACCAAAGCCAGCTAAAAAGTATATAATCGATACCTAAAACTTGAATTGTACTACTTCTTACTGGCTATTACATCAACTTAGAAGCTTCATCTGTGTTCTACTATGGTGCTTTTAGTGTCTCCGCATACCGCATCACGCGACATAGCTTTGCAGGCGATAAGTACAACCGTTTCAGAGAGAAGAGCGGCCAATGTGACGATCTGGCTTTAAGTCGATTCGATAACAAATGACGAAAACGGACGGATTTCTCAGGTTTTTACTACATATGAACACTTTTCACATTCTCCCATCCAACGCGGCTGCTAGTCCTCCTTTCATGCAGAATCTTAAGGTCCTAGCTCATGTCCAAGGCACCAAAGCCAGCTAAAAAGTCAATAATCGATACCTAAAACTTGAATTGTACTACGTCTTACTGGCTATTACATCATCATAGAAGCTTCATCTGTGTTCTACTATGGTGCTTTTAGTGTCTCCGCATACCGCAGCACGCGACATAGCTTTGCAGACGATAAGTACAACCGTTTCAGAGAGAAGAGCGGCCAATGTGACGATCTGGCTTTAAGTCGATTCGATAACAAATGACGAAAACGGACGGATTTCTCAGGTTTTTACTACATATGAACACCTTTCACATTCTCCCGTGCAAGTCGGCTGCTAGTCCTCCTTTCATGCAGGATCTTAAGGTCCTAGCTCATGCCCAAGGCACCAAAGCCAGCTAAAAAGTCAATAATCCATACCTAAAACTTGAATTGTACTACTTCTTATTGTCTATTACATCATCATAGAAGCTTCATCTATGTTCTACTATGGTGCTTTTAGTGTCTCCGCGTACCGCAGCACGCGACATAGCTTTGCAGACGATAAGTACAACCGTTTCAGAGAGAAGAGCGGCCAATGTGACGATCTGGCTTTATGTCGATTCGATAACAAATGACGAAAACGGACGGATTTCTCAGGTTTTTACTACATATGAACACCTTTCACATTCTCCCGTGCAACTCGGCTGCTAGTCCTCCTTTCATGCAGAATCTTAAGGTCCTACCTCATGCCCAAGTCACCAAAGCCAGCTAAAAAGTCAATAATCCATACCTAAAACTTGAATTGTACTACTTCTTATTGTCTATTACATCAACTTAGAAGCTTCATCTGTGTTCTACTATGTTGATTTTAGTGTCTCCGCATACCGCAGCACGCGACATAGCTTTGTGACGATAAGTACAACCGTTTCAGACAGAAGAGCGGCCAATGTGTCGATCTGGCTTTAAGTCGATTCGATAACAAATGACGAAAACGGACGGATTTCTCAGGTTTTTACTACATATGAACACTTTTCACATTCTCCCGTGCAACTCGGCTGCTAGTCCTCCTTTCATGCAGAATCTTAAGGTCCTAGCTCATGTCCAAGGCACCAAAGCCAGCTAAGAAATCAATAATCGATACCTAAAACTTGAATTGTACTACTTCTTACTGGCTATTACATCAACTTAGAAGCTTCATCTGTGTTCTACTATGGTGCTTTTAGTGTCTCCGCATACCGCAGCACGCGACATAGCTTTGAAGACGATAAGTACAACCGTTTCAGAGAGAAGAGCGGCCAATGTGACGATCTGGCTTTAAGTCGATTCGATGACGAAAACGGTCGGATTTCTCAGGTTTCTACTAGATATGAACACATTTCACATTCTCCCGTGCAAAACGGCTGCTACTCCTCCTTTAATGCAGAATCTTAAGGTCCTAGCTCATGTCCAAGGCATCAAAGCCAGCTAAAAAGTCAATAATCGATACCTAAAACTTGAATTGTACTACTTCTTACTAGCTATTACATCATCTTAGAAGCTTCATCTGTGTTCTACTATGGTGCTTTTAGTGTCTCCGCATACCACAGCACGCGACAAAGCTTTCCAGACGATAAGTACAACCGTTTCAGAGAGAAGAGCAGCCAATGTGACGATCTGGCTTTAAGTCGATTCGATAACAAATGACGAAAACGGACGGATTTCTCAGGTTTTTACTACATATGAACACTTTTCAAATTCTCCCGTGCAACTCGGCTGCTAGTCCTCCTTTCATGCAGAATCTTAAGGTCCTAGCTCACGTCGAAGGCACCAAAGCCAGCTAAAAAGTCAATAATCAGTACCTAAAACTTGAATTGTACTACTTCTTACTGGCTATTACATCATCTTAGAAGCTTCATCTGTGTTCTACTATGGTGCTTTTAGTGTCTCCGCATACCGCTGCACGCGACATAGCTTTCCAGACGATAAGTACAACCGTTTCAGAGAGAAGAGCAGCCAATGTGACGATCTGGCTTTAAGTCGATTCGATAACAAATGACGAAAACGGACGTATATCTCAGGTTTTTACTACATATGAACACATTTCACATTCTCCCGTACAACGCGGCTGCTAGTCCTCCTTTCATGCAGAATCTTAAGGTCCTAGCTCATGTCCAAGGCACCAAAGCCAGCTAAAAAGTATATAATCGATACCTAAAACTTGAATTGTACTACTTCTTACTGGCTATTACATCAACTTAGAAGCTTCATCTGTGTTCTACTATGGTGCTTTTAGTGTCTCCGCATACCGCATCACGCGACATAGCTTTGCAGGCGATAAGTACAACCGTTTCAGAGAGAAGAGCGGCCAATGTGACGATCTGGCTTTAAGTCGATTCGATAACAAATGACGAAAACGGACGGATTTCTCAGGTTTTTACTACATATGAACACTTTTCACATTCTCCCATCCAACGCGGCTGCTAGTCCTCCTTTCATGCAGAATCTTAAGGTCCTAGCTCATGTCCAAGGCACCAAAGCCAGCTAAAAAGTCAATAATCGATACCTAAAACTTGAATTGTACTACGTCTTACTGGCTATTACATCATCATAGAAGCTTCATCTGTGTTCTACTATGGTGCTTTTAGTGTCTCCGCATACCGCAGCACGCCGTATAGCTTTGCAGACGATAAGTACAACCGTTTCAGAGAGAAGAGCGGCCAATGTGACGATCTGGCTTTAAGTCGATTCGATAACAAATGACGAAAACGGACGGATTTCTCAGGTTTTTACTACATATGAACACCTTTCACATTCTCCCGTGCAACTCGGCTGCTAGTCCTCCTTTCATGCAGGATCTTAAGGTCCTAGCTCATGCCCAAGGCACCAAAGCCAGCTAAAAAGTCAATAATCCATACCTAAAACTTGAATTGTACTACTTCTTATTGTCTATTACATCAACTTAGAAGCTTCATCTGTGTTCTACTATGTTGATTTTAGTGTCTCCGCATACCGCAGCACGCGACATAGCTTTGCAGACGATAAGTACAACCGTTTCAGACAGAAGAGCGGCCAATGTGACGATCTGGCTTTAAGTCGATTCGATAACAAATGACGAAAACGGACGGATTTCTCAGGTTTTTACTACATATGAACACTTTTCACATTCTCCCCTGCAACTCGGCTGCTAGTCTTCCTTTCATGCAGAATCTTAAGGTCCTAGCTCATGTCCAAGGCACCAAAGCCAGCTAAAAAGTCAATAATCGATACCTAAAACTTGAATTGTACTACTTCTTACTGGCTATTACATCATCTTAGAAGCTTCATCTGTGATCTACTATGGTGCTTTTAGTGTCTCCGCATACCACAGCACGCGACAAAGCTTTCCAGACGATAAGTACAACCGTTTCAGAGAGAAGAGCAGCCAATGTGACGATCTGGCTTTAAGTCGATTCGATAACAAATGACGAAAACGGACGGATTTCTCAGGTTTTTACTACATATGAATACTTTTCACATTCTCCCGTGCAACTCGGCTGCTAGTCCTCCTTTCATGCAGAAACTTAAGGTCCTAGCTCATGTCCAAGGCACCAAAGCCAGCTAAAAAGTCAATAATCCATACCTAAAACTTGAATTGTACTACTTCTTACTGGCTATTACATCAATTTAGAAGCTTCATCTGTGTTCTACTATGGTGCTTTTAGAGTCTCTGCATACCGCAGCACGCGACATAGCTTTGCAGACGATAAGTACAACCGTTTCAGAGAGAAGAGCGGCCAATGTGACGATCTGGCTTTAAGTCGATTCGATAACAAATGACGAAAACGGACGGATTTCTCAGGTTTTTACTACATATGAACACTTTTCACATTCTCCCGTGCAACTCGGCTGCTAGTCCTCCTTTCATGCAGAATCTTAAGGTCCTAGCTCATGTCCAAGGCACCAAAGCCAGCTAAAAAGTCAATAATCGATACCTAAAACTTGAATTGTACTACTTCTTACTGGCTATTACATCAACTTAGAAGCTTCATCTGTGTTCTACTATGGTGCTTTTAGTGTCTCCGCATACCGCATCACGCGACATAGCTTTCCAGACGATAAGTACAACCGTTTCAGAGAGAAGAACGGCCAATGTGACGATCTGGCTTTAAGTCGATTCGATAACAAATGACGAAAACGGACGGCTTTCTCAGGTTTTTACTACATATGAACACTTTTTACATTCTCCCATCCAACGCGGCTGCTAGTCCTCCTTTCATGCAAAATCTTAAGGTCCTAGCTCATGTCCAAGGCACCAAAGCCAGCTAAAAAGTCAATAATCGATACCTAAAACTTGAATTGTACTACTTCTTACTGGCTATTACATCATCATAGAAGCTTCATCTGTGTTCTACTATGGTGCTTTTAGTGTCTCCGCATACCGCAGCACGTGACATAGCTTTGCAGACGATAAGTACAACCGTTTCAGAGAGAAGAGCGGCCTATGTGACGATCTGGCTTTAAGTCGATTCGATAACAAATGACGAAAACGGACGGATTTCTCAGGTTTTTACTACATATGAACACCTTTCACATTCTCCCGTGCAACTCGGCTGCTAGTCCTCCTTTCATGCAGAATCTTAAGGTCCTAGCTCATGCCCAAGGCACCAAAGCCAGCTAAAAAGTCAATAATCCATACCTAAAACTTGAATTGTACTACTTCTTATTGCCTATTACATCAACTTAGAAGCTTCATCTGTGTTCTAATATGTTGATTTTAGTGTCTCCGCATACCGCAGCACGCGACATAGCTTTGCAGACGATAAGTACAACCGTTTCAGAGAGAAGAGCGGCCAATGTGACGATCTGGCTTTAAGTAGATTCGATAACAAATGACGAAAACGGACGGATTTCTCAGGTTTTTACTACATATGAACACATTTCACATTCTCCCGTACAACGCGGCTGCTAGTCCTCCTTTCATGCAGAATCTTAAGGTCCTAGCTCATGTCCAAGGCACCAAAGCCAGCTAAAAAGTATATAATCGATACCTAAAACTTGAATTGTACTACTTCTTACTGGCTATTACATCAACTTAGAAGCTTCATCTGTGTTCTACTATGGTGCTTTTAGTGTCTCTGCATACCGCATCACGCGACATAGCTTTGCAGGCGATAAGTACAACCGTTTCAGAGAGAAGAGCGGCCAATGTGACGATCTGGCTTTAAGTCGATTCGATAACAAATGACGAAAACGGACGGATTTCTCAGGTTTTTACTACATATGAACACTTTTCACATTCTCCCATCCAACGCGGCTGCTAGTCCTCCTTTCATGCAGAATCTTAAGGTCCTAGCTCATGTCCAAGGCACCAAAGCCAGCTAAAAAGTCAATAATCGATACCTAAAACTTGAATTGTACTACGTCTTACTGGCTATTACATCATCATAGAAGCTTCATCTGTGTTCTACTATGGTGCTTTTAGTGTCTCCGCATTCCGCAGCACGCGACATAGCTTTGCAGACGATAAGTACAACCGTTTCAGAGAGAAGAGCGGCCAATGTGACGATCTGGCTTTAAGTCGATTCGATAACAAATGACGAAAACGGACGGATTTCTCAGGTTTTTACTACATATGAACACCTTTCACATTCTCCCGTGCAACTCGGCTGCTAGTCCTCCTTTCATGCAGGATCTTAAGGTCCTAGCTCATGCCCAAGGCACCAAAGCCAGCTAAAAAGTCAATAATCCATACCTAAAACTTGAATTGTACTACTTCTTATTGTCTATTACATCAACTTAGAAGCTTCATCTGTGTTCTACTATGTTGATTTTAGTGTCTCCGCATACCGCAGCACGCGACATAGCTTTGCAGACGATAAGTACAACCGTTTCAGAGAGAAGAGCAGCCAATGTGACGATCTGGCTTTAAGTCGATTCGATAACAAATGACGAAAACGGACGGATTTCTCAGGTTTTTACTACATATGAATACTTTTCACATTCTCCCGTGCAACTCGGCTGCTAGTCCTCCTTTCATGCAGAATCTTAAGGTCCTAGCTCATGTCCAAGGCACCAAAGCCAGCTAAAAAGTCAATAATCGATACCTAAAACTTGAATTGTACTACTTCTTACTGGCTATTACATCAACTTAGAAGCTTCATCTGTGTTCTACTATGGTGCTTTTAGAGTCTCTGCATACCGCAGCACGCGACATAGCTTTGCAGACGATAAGTACAACCGTTTCAGAGAGAAGAGCGGCCAATGTGACGATCTGGCTTTAAGTCGATTCGATAACAAATGACGAAAACGGACGGATTTCTCAGGTTTTTACTACATATGAACACTTTTCACATTCTCCCGTGCAACTCGGCTGCTAGTCCTCCTTTCATGCAGAATCTTAAGGTCCTAGCTCATGTCCAAGGCACCAAAGCCAGCTAAAAAGTATATAATCGATACCTAAAACTTGAATTGTACTACTTCTTACTGGCTATTACATCAACTTAGAAGCTTCATCTGTGTTCTACTATGGTGCTTTTAGTGTCTCCGCATACCGCATCACGCGACATAGCTTTCCAGACGATAAGTACAACCGTTTCAGAGAGAAGAACGGCCAATGTGACGATCTGGCTTTAAGTCGATTCGATAACAAATGACGAAAACGGACGGCTTTCTCAGGTTTTTACTACATATGAACACTTTTCACATTCTCCCATCCAACGCGGCTGCTAGTCCTCCTTTCATGCAAAATCTTAAGGTCCTAGCTCATGTCCAAGGCACCAAAGCCAGCTAAAAAGTCAATAATCGATACCTAAAACTTGAATTGTACTACTTCTTACTGGCTATTACATCATCATAGAAGCTTCATCTGTGTTCTACTATGGTGCTTTTAGTGTCTCCGCATACCGCAGCACGTGACATAGCTTTGCAGACGATAAGTACAACCGTTTCAGAGAGAAGAGCGGCCAATGTGACGATCTGGCTTTAAGTCGATTCGATAACAAATGACGAAAACGGACGGATTTCTCAGGTTTTTACTACATATGAACACCTTTCACATTCTCCCGTGCAACTCGGCTGCTAGTCCTCCTTTCATGCAGAATCTTAAGGTCCTAGCTCATGCCCAAGGCACCAAAGCCAGCTAAAAAGTCAATAATCCATACCTAAAACTTGAATTGTACTACTTCTTATTGTCTATTACATCAACTTAGAAGCTTCATCTGTGTTCTAATATGTTGATTTTAGTGTCTCCGCATACCGCAGCACGCGACATAGCTTTGCAGACGATAAGTACAACCGTTTCAGACAGAAGAGCGGCCAATGTGACGATCTGGCTTTAAGTCGATTCGATAACAAATGACGAAAACGGACGGATTTCTCAGGTTTTTACTACATATGAACACTTTTCACATTCTCCCCTGCAACTAGGCTGCTAGTCCTCCTTTCATGCAGAATCTTAAGGTCCTAGCTCATGTCCAAGGCACCAAAGCCAGCTAAAAAGTCAATAATCGATACCTAAAACTTGAATTGTACTACTTCTTACTGGCTATTACATCATCTTAGAAGCTTCATCTGTGTTCTACTATGGTGCTTTTAGTGTCTCCGCATACCGCAGCACGCGACAAACCTTTCCAGACGATAAGTACAACCGTTTCAGAGAGAAGAGCAGCCAATGTGACGATCTGGCTTTAAGTCGATTCGATAACAAATGACTAAAACGGACGGATTTCTCAGGTTTTTACTACATATGAACACTTTTCACATTGTCCCGTGCAACTCGGCTGCTAGTCCTCCTTTTGATGCAGAATCTTAAGGTCCTAGCTCATGTACAAGGCACCAAAGCCAGCTAAATAATCAATAATCAATACCTAAAACTTGAATTGTACTACTTCTTACTGGCTATTACATCAACTTAGAAGCTTCATCTGTGTTCTACTATGGTGCTTTTAGTGTCTCCGCATACCGCAGCACGCGACATAGCTTTGAAGACGATAAGTACAACCGTTTCAGAGAGAAGAGCGGCCAATGTGACGATCTGGCTTTAAGTCGATTCGATAACAAATGACGAAAACGGACGGATTTCTCAGGTTTCTACTAGATATGAATACATTTCACATTCTCCCGTGCAAAACGGCTGCTACTCCTCCTTTAATGCATAATCTTTAGGTCCTAGCTCATGTCCAAGGCACCAAAGCCAGCTAAAAAGTCAATAATCGATACCTAAAACTTGAATTGTACTACTTCTTAGTAGCTATTACATCATCTTAGAAGCTTCATCTGTGTTCTACTATGGTGCTTTTAGTGTCTCCGCATACCGCAGCACGCGACAAAGCCTTCCAGACGATAAGTACAACCGTTTCAGAGAGAAGAGCAGCCAATGTGACGATCTTTCTTTAAGTCGATTCGATAACAAATGACGAAAACGGACGGATTTCTCAGGTTTTTACTACATATGAACACTTTTCACATTCTCCCGTACAACTCGGCTGCTAGTCCTCCTTTCATGCAGAATCTTAAGGTCCTAGCTCATGTCCAATACACCAAAGCCAGCTAAAAAGTCAATAATCAGTAGCTAAAACTTGAATTGTACTACTTCTTACTGGCTATTACATCATCATAGAAGCTTCATCTGTGTTCTACTATGGTGCTTTTAGTGTCTCCGCATACCGCAGCACGCGACATAGCTTTCCAGACGATAAGTACAACCGTTTCAGAGAGAAGAGCAGCCAATGTGACGATCTGGCTTTAAGTCGATTCGATAACAAATGACGAAAACGGACGTATATCTCAGGTTTTTACTACATATGAACACATTTCACATTCTCCCGTACAACGCGGCTGCTAGTCCTCCTTTCATGCAGAATCTTAAGGTCCTAGCTCACGTCCAAGGCACCAAAGCCAGCTAAAAAGTCAATAATCGATACCTAAAACTTGAATTGTACTACTTCTTACTGGCTATTACATCAACTTAGAAGCTTCATCTGTGTTCTACTATGGTGCTTTTAGTGTCTCCGCATACCGCATCACGCGACATAGCTTTGCAGGCGATAAGTACAATCGTTTCAGAGAGAAGAGCGGCCAATGTGACGATCAGGCTTTAAGTCGATTCGATAACAAATGACGAAAACGGACGGATTTCTCAGGTTTTTACTACATATGAACACTTTTCACATTCTCCCATCCAACGCGGCTGCTAGTCCTCCTTTCATGCAGAATCTTAAGGTCCTAGCTCATGTCCAAGGCACCAAAGCCAGCTAAAAAGTCAATAATCGATACCTAAAACTTGAATAGTACTACGTCTTACTGGCTATTACATCATCATAGAAGCTTCATCTGTGTTCTACTATGGTGCTTTTAGTGTCTCCGAATACCGCAGCACGCGACATAGCTTTGAAGACGATAAGTACAACCGTTTCAGAGAGAAGAGCGGCCAATGTGACGATCTGGCTTTAAGTCGATTCGATAACAAATGACGAAAACGGACGGATTTCTCAGGTTTTTACTACATATGAACACCTTTCACATTCTCCCATGCAACTCGGCTGCTAGTCCTCCTTTCATGCAGAATCTTAAGGTCCTAGCTCATGCCCAAGGCACCAAAGCCAGCTAAAAAGTCAATAATCCATACCTAAAACTTGAATTGTACTACTTCTTATTGTCTATTACATCAACTTAGAAGCTTCATCTGTGTTCTACTATGTTGATTTTAGTGTCTCCGCATACCGCAGCACGCGACATAGCTTTGCAGACGATAAGTATAACCGTTTCAGACAGAAGAGCGGCCAATGTGACGATCTGGCTTTAAGTCGATTCGATAACTAATGACGAAAACGGACGGATTTCTCAGGTTTTTACTACATATGAACACTTTTCACATTCTCCCGTGCAACTCGGCTGCTATTCCTATTTTCATGCAGAATCTTAAGGTCCTAGCTCATGTCCAAGGCACCAAAGCCAGCTAAAAAGTCAATAATCGATACCTAAAACTTGAATTGTACTACTTCTTACTGGCTATTACATCATCTTAGAAGCTTCATCTGTGTTCTACTATGGTGCTTTTAGTGTCACCGCATACCGCAGCACGCGACAAAGCTTTCCAGACGATAAGTACAACCGTTTCAGAGAGAAGAGCAGCCAATGTGACGATCTGGCTTTAAGTCGATTCGATAACAAATGACGAAAACGGACGGATTTCTCAGGTTTTTACTACATATGAACACTTTTCACATTGTCCTGTGCAACTTGGCTGCTAGTCCTCCTTTTGATGCAGAATCTTAAGGTCCTAGCTCATGTCCAAGGCACCAAAGCCAGCTAAAAAATCAATAATCGATACCTAAAACTTGAATTGTACTACTTCTTACTGGCTATTACATCAACTTAGAAGCTCCATCTGTGTTCTACTATGGTGCTTTTAGTGTCTCCGCATACCGCAGCACGCGACATAGCTTTGAAGACGATAAGTACAACCGTTTCAGAGAGAAGAGCGGCCAATGTGACGATCTGGCTTTAAGTCGATTCGATAACAAATGACGAAAACGGACGGATTTCTCAGGTTTTTACTACATATGAACACCTTTCACATTCTCCCGTGCATCTCGGCTGCTAGTCCTCCTTTCATGCAGGATCTTAAGGTCCTAGCTCATGCCCAAGGCACCAAAGCCAGCTAAAAAGTCAATAATCCATACCTAAAACTTGAATTGTACTACTTCTTATTGTCTATTACATCAACTTAGAAGCTTCATCTGTGTTCTACTATGTTGATTTTAGTGTCTCCGCATACCGCAGCACGCGACATAGCTTTGCAGACGATAAGTACAACCGTTTCAGACAGAAGAGCGGCCAATGTGACGATCTGGCTTTAAGTCGATTCGATAACAAATGACGAAAACGGACGGATTTCTCAGGTTTGTACTACTTATGAACACTTTTCACATTCTCCCCTGCAACTCGGCTGCTAGTCTTCCTTTCATGCAGAATCTTAAGGTCCTAGCTCATGTCCAAGGCACCAAAGCCAGCTAAAAAGTCAATAATCGATACCTAAAACTTGAATTGTACTACTTCTTACTGGCTATTACATCAACTTAGAAGCTTCATCTGTGTTCTACTATGGTGCTTTTAGAGTCTCTGCATACCGCAGCACGCGACATAGCTTTGCAGACGATAAGTACAACCGTTTCAGAGAGAAGAGCGGCCAATGTGACGATCTGGCTTTAAGTCGATTCGATAACAAATGACGAAAACGGACAGATTTCTCAGGTTTTTACTACATATGAACACTTTTCACATTCTCCCGTGCAACTCGGCTGCTAGTCCTCCTTTCATGCAGAATCTTAAGGTCCTAGCTCATGTCCAAGGCACCAAAGCCAGCTAAAAAGTATATAATCGATACCTAAAACTTGAATTGTACTACTTCTTACTGGCTATTACATCATCATAGAAGCTTCATCTGTGTTCTACTATGGTGCTTTTAGTGTCTCCGCATACCGCAGCACGTGACATAGCTTTGCAGACGATAAGTACAACCGTTTCAGAGAGAAGAACGGCCAATGTGACGATCTGGCTTTAAGTCGATTCGATAACAAATGACGAAAACGGACGGATTTCTCAGGTTTTTACTACATATGAACACTTTTCACATTGTCCCGTGCAACTCGGCTGCTAGTCCTCCTTTTGATGCAGAATCTTAAGGTCCTAGCTCATGTACAAGGCACCAAAGCCAGCTAAAGAATCAATAATCGATACCTAAAACTTGAATTGTACTACTTCTTACTGGCTATTACATCAACTTAGAAGCTTCATCTGTGTTCTACTATGGTGCTTTTAGTGTCTCCGCATACCGCAGCACGCGACATAGCTTTGAAGACGATAAGTACAACCGTTTCAGAGAGAAGAGCGGCCAATGTGACGATCTGGCTTTAAGTCGATTCGATAACAAATGACGAAAACGGACGGATTTCTCAGGTTTCTACTAGATATGAACACTTTTCACATTCTCCCATCCAACGCGGCTGCTAGTCCTCCTTTCATGCAGAATCTTAAGGTCCTAGCTCATGTCCAAGGCACCAAAGCCAGCTAAAAAGTCAATAATCGATACCTAGAACTTGAATTGTACTACGTCTTACTGGCTATTACATCATCATAGAAGCTTCATCTGTGTTCTACTATGGTGCTTTTAGTGTCTCCGAATACCGCAGCACGCGACATAGCTTTGAAGACGATAAGTACAACCGTTTCAGAGAGAAGAGCGGCCAATGTGACGATCTGGCTTTAAGTCGATTCGATAACAAATGACGAAAACGGACGGATTTCTCAGGTTTTTACTACATATGAACACCTTTCACATTCTCCCGTGCAACTCGGCTGCTAGTCCTCCTTTCATGCAGAATCTTAAGGTCCTAGCTCATGCCCAAGGCACCAAAGCCAGCTAAAAAGTCAATAATCCATACCTAAAACTTGAATTGTACTACTTCTTATTGTCTATTACATCAACTTAGAAGCTTCATCTGTGTTCTACTATGTTGATTTTAGTGTCTCCGCATACCGCAGCACGCGACATAGCTTTGCAGACGATAAGTACAACCGTTTCAGACAGAAGAGCGGCCAATGTGACGATCTGGCTTTAAGTCGATTCGATAACAAATGACGAAAACGGACGGATTTCTCAGGTTTTTACTACATATGAACACTTTTCACATTCTCCCGTGCAACTCGGCTGCTAGTCCTATTTTCATGCAGAATCTTAAGGTCCTAAATCATGTCCAAGGCACCAAAGCCAGCTAAAAAGTCAATAATCGATACCTAAAACTTGAATTGTACTACTTCTTACTGGCTATTACATCATCTTAGAAGCTTCATCTGTGTTCTACTATGGTGCTTTTAGTGTCTCCGCATACCGCAGCACGCGACAAAGCTTTCCAGACGATAAGTACAACCGTTTCAGAGAGAAGAGCAGCCAATGTGACGATCTGGCTTTAAGTCGATTCGATAACAAATGACGAAAACGGACGGATTTCTGAGGTTTTTACTACATATGAACACTTTTCACATTCTCCCGTGCAACTCGAGTGCTAGTCCTCCTTTCATGCAGAATCTTAAGGTCCTAGCTCATGTCCAAGGCACCAAAGCCAGCTAAAAAGTCAATAATCGATACCTAGAACTTGAATTGTACTACGTCTTACTGGCTATTACATCATCATAGAAGCTTCATCTGTGTTCTACTATGGTGCTTTTAGTGTCTCCGAATACCGCAGCACGCGACATAGCTTTGAAGACGATAAGTACAACCGTTTCAGAGAGAAGAGCGGCCAATGTGACGATCTGGCTTTAAGTCGATTCGATAACAAATGACGAAAACGGACGGATTTCTCAGGTTTTTACTACATATGAACACCTTTCACATTCTCCCGTGCAACTCGGCTGCTAGTCCTCCTTTCATGCAGAATCTTAAGGTCCTAGCTCATGCCCAAGGCACCAAAGCCAGCTAAAAAGTCAATAATCCATACCTAAAACTTGAATTGTACTACTTCTTATTGTCTATTACATCAACTTAGAAGCTTCATCTGTGTTCTACTATGTTGATTTTAGTGTCTCCGCATACCGCAGCACGCGACATAGCTTTGCAGACGATAAGTACAACCGTTTCAGACAGAAGAGCGGCCAATGTGACGATCTGGCTTTAAGTCGATTCGATAACAAATGACGAAAACGGACGGATTTCTCAGGTTTTTACTACATATGAACACTTTTCACATTCTCCCGTGCAACTCGGCTGCTAGTCCTATTTTCATGCAGAATCTTAAGGTCCTAAATCATGTCCAAGGCACCAAAGCCAGCTAAAAAGTCAATAATCGATACCTAAAACTTGAATTGTACTACTTCTTACTGGCTATTACATCATCTTAGAAGCTTCATCTGTGTTCTACTATGGTGCTTTTAGTGTCTCCGCATACCGCAGCACGCGACAAAGCTTTCCAGACGATAAGTACAACCGTTTCAGAGAGAAGAGCAGCCAATGTGACGATCTGGCTTTAAGTCGATTCGATAACAAATGACGAAAACGGTCGGATTTCTCAGGTTTTTACTACATATGAACACTTTTCACATTGTCCCGTGCAACTTGGCTGCTAGTCCTCCTTTTGATGCAGAATCTTAAGGTCCTAGCTCATGTCCAAGGCACCAAAGCCAGCTAAAAAATCAATAATCGATACCTAAAACTTGAATTGTACTACTTCTTACTGGCTATTACATCAACTTAGAAGCTCCATCTGTGTTCTACTATGGTGCTTTTAGTGTCTCCGCATACCGCAGCACGCGACATAGCTTTGAAGACGATAAGTACAACCGTTTCAGAGAGAAGAGCGGCCAATGTGACGATCTGGCTTTAAGTCGATTCGATAACAAATGACGAAAACGGACGGATTTCTCAGGTTTTTACTACATATGAATACTTTTCACATTCTCCCGTGCAACTCGGCTGCTAGTCCTCCTTTCATGCAGAATCTTAAGGTCCTAGCTCATGTCCAAGGCACCAAAGCCAGCTAAAAAGTCAATAATCGATACCTAAAACTTGAATTGTACTACTTCTTACTGGCTATTACATCAACTTAGAAGCTTCATCTGTGTTCTACTATGGTGCTTTTTGTGTCTCCGCATACCGCATCACGCGACATAGCTTTCCAGACGATAAGTACAACCGTTTCAGAGAGAAGAGCGGCCAATGTGACGATCTGGCTTTAAGTCGATTCGATAACAAATGACGAAAACGGACGGATTTCTCAGGTTTTTACTACATATAAATACTTTTCACTTTCTCCCATCCAACGCGGCTGCTAGTCCTCCTTTCATGCAAAATCTTAAGGTCCTAGCTCATGTCCAAGGCACCAAAGCCAGCTAAAAAGTCAATAATCGATACCTAAAACTTGAATTGTACTACTTCTTACTGGCTATTACATCATCATGGAAGCTTCATCTGTGTTCTACTATGGTGCTTTTAGTGTCTCCGCATACCGCAGCACGCGACATAGCTTTGCAGACGATAAGTACAACCGTTTCAGAGAGAAGAGCGGCCAATGTGACGATCTGGCTTTAAGTCGATTCGATAACAAATGACGAAAACGGACGGATTTCTCAGGTTTTTACTACATATGAACACCTTTCACATTCTCCCGTGCAACTCGGCTGCTAGTCCTCGTTTCATGCAGAATCTTAAGGTCCTAGCTCATGCCCAATTCACCAAAGCCAGCTAAAAAGTCAATAATCCATACCTAAAACTTGAATTGTACTACTTCTTATTGTCTATTACATCAACTTAGAAGCTTCATCTGTGTTCTGCTATGTTGATTTTAGTGTCTCCGCATACCACAGCACGCGACATAGCTTTGAAGACGATAAGTACAACCGTTTCAGACAGAAGAGCGGCCAATGTGACGATCTGGCTTTAAGTCGATTCGATAACAAATGACGAAAACGGACGGATTTCTCAGGTTTTTACTACATATAAACACTTTTCACATTCTCCCCTGCAACTCGGCTGCTAGTCCACCTTTAATGCAGAATCTTAAGGTCCTAGCTCATGTCCAAGGTACCAAAGCCAGCTAAAAAGTCAATAATCGATACCTAAAACTTGAATTGTACTACTTCTTACTGGCTATTACATCACCTTAGAAGCTTCATCTGTGTTCTACTATGGTGCTTTTAGTGTCTCCGCATACCGCAGCACGCGACAAAGCTTTCCAGACGATAAGTACAACCGTTTCAGAGAGAAGCGCAGCCAATGTGACGATCTGGCTTTAAGTCGATTCGATAACAAATGACGAAAACGGACGGATTTCTCAGGTTTTTACTACATATGAACACTTTTCACATTGTCCCGTGCAACTCGGCTGCTAGTCCTCCTTTTGATGCAGAATCTTAAGGTCCTAGCTCATGTCCAAGGCACCAAAGCCAGCTAAAAAATCAATAATCGATACCTAAAACTTGAATTGTACTACTTCTTACTGGCTATTACATCAACTTAGAAGCTTCATCTGTGTTCTACTATGGTGCTTTTAGTGTCTCCGCATACCGCAGCACGCGACACAGCTTTGAAGACGATAAGTACAACCGTTTCAGAGAGAAGAGCGGCCAATGTGACGATCTGGCTTTAAGTCGATTCGATAACAATTGACGAAAGCGGACGGATTTCTCAGGTTTTTACTACATATGAACACTTTTCACATTCTCCTATCCAACGCGGCTGCTAGTCCTCCTATCATGCAGAATCTTAAGGTCCTAGCTTATGTCCAAGGCTCCAAAGCCAGCTAAAAAGTCAATAATCGATACCTAAAACTTGAATTGTACTACATCTTACTGGCTATTACATCATCATAGAAGCTTCATCTGTGTTCTACTATGGTGCTTTTAGTGTCTCCGCATACCGCAGCACGCGACATAGCTTTGCAGACGATAAGTACAACCGTTTCAGAGAGAAGAGCGGCCAATGTGATGATCTGGCTTTAAGTCGATTCGATAACAAATGACGAAAACGGACGGATTTCTCAGGTTTTTACTACATATGAACACTTTTCACATTCTCCTGTGCAACTCGGCTGCTCGTCCCCCTTTCATGCAGAATCTTAAGGTCCTAGCTCATGTCCAAGGCACCAAAGCCAGCTAAAAAGTCAATAATCAGTACCTAAAACTTGAATTGTACTACTTCTTACTGGCTCTTACATCGACTTAGAAGCTTCATCTGTGTTCTGCTATGGTGATTTTATTGTCTCCGCATACCGCAGCACGCAACATAGCTTTGAAGACGATAAGTACAACCGTTTCAGAGAGAAGAGCGGCCAATGTGACGATCGGGCTTTAAGTCGATTCGATAACAAATGACGAAAACGGACGGATTTCTCAGGTTTCTACTACATATGAACACATTTCACATTCTCCCGTGCAACTTGGCTGCTAGTCCTCCTTTCATGCAGAATCTTAAGGTCCTAGCTCATGTCCAAGGCACCAAAGCCAGCTAAAAAGTCAATAATCGATACCTAAAACTTGAATTGTACTACTTCTTACTGGCTATTACATCAACTTAGAAGCTTCATCTGTGTTCTGCCATGGTGCTTTTAGTGTCTCCGCACACCGCAGCACGCGACATGGCTTTGCAGACGATAAGTACAACCGTTTCAGAGAAAAGAGGGGCCAATGTGACGATCTGGCTTTAAGTCGATTCGATAACAAATGAAGAAAACGGACGGATTTCTCAAGTTTTTACTACATATGAACACTTTTCACATTGTCCCGTGCAACTCGGCTGCTAGTCCTCCTTTTGATGCAGAATCTTAAGGTCTTAGCTCATGTCCAAGGCACCAAAGCCAGCTAAAAAATCAATAATCGATACCTAAAACTTGAATTGTACTACTTCTTACTGGCTATTACATCAACTTAGAAGCTTCATCTGTGTTCGACTATGGTGCTTTAGTGTCTCCGCATACCGCATCACGCGACATACCTTTGCAGGCGATAAGTACAACCGTTTCAGAGAGAAGAGCGGCCAATGTGACGATCTGGCTTTAAGTCGATTCGATAACAAATGACGAAAACGGACGGATTTCTCAGGTTTTTACTACATATGAACACTTTTCACATTCTCCTATCCAACGCGGCTGCTAGTCCTCTTTTCATGCAGAATCTTAAGGTCCTAGCTCATGTCCAAGGCACCAAAGCCAGCTAAAAAGTCAATAATCGATACCTAAAACTTGAATTGTACTACTTCTTACTGGCTACTACATCATCATAGAAGCTTCATCTGTGTTCTACTATGGTGCTTTTAGTGTCTCCGCATACCGCAGCACGCGACATAGCTTTGCAGACGATAAGTACAACCGTTTCAGAGAGAAGAGCGGCCAATGTGACGATCTGGCTTTAAGTCGATTCGATAACAAATGACGAAAACGGACGGATTTCTCAGGTTTTTACTACATATGAACACTTTTCACATTCTCCCGTGCAACTCGGCTGCTCGTCCTCCTTTCATGCAGAATCTTAAGGTCCTAGCTCATGTCCAAGGCACCAAAGCCAGCTAAAAAGTCAATAATCAGTACCTAAAACTTGAATTGTACTACTTCTTACTGGCTATTACACCGACTTAGAAGCTTCATCTGTGTTCTACTACGGTGCTTTTAGTTTCTCCGCATCCGCAGCACGCGACATAGTTTTGCAGACGATAAGTACAACCGTTTCAGACAGAAGAGCGGCCAATGTGACGATCTGGCTTTAAGTCGATTCGATAACAAATGACGAAAACGGACGGATTTCTCAGGTTTTTACTACATATGAACACTTTTCACATTGTCCCGTGCAACTCGGCTGCTAGTCCTCCTTTTGATGCAGAATCTTAAGGTCGTAGCTCATGTCCAAGGCACCACAGCCAGCTAAAAAATCAATAATCGTTACCTAAAACTTGAATTGTACTACTTCTTACTGGGTATTACATCAACTTAGAAGCTTCATCTGTGTTCTACTATGGTGCTTTTAGTGTCTCCGCATACCGCATCACGCGACATAGCTTTGCAGGCGATAAGTACAACCGTTTCAGAGAGAAGAGTTGCCAATGTGACGATCTGGCTTTAAGTCGATTCGATAACAAATAACGAAAACAGACGGATTTCTCAGGTTTTTACTACATATGAACACTTTTCACATTCTCCTATCCAACGCGGCTGCTAGTCCTATTTTCATGCAGAATCTTAAGGTCCTAGCTCATGTCCAAGGCACCAAAGCCAGCTAAAAAGTCAATAATCGATACCTAAAACTTGAATTGTACTACTTCTTACTGGCTACTACATCATCATAGAAGCTTCATCTGTGTTCTACTATGGTGCTTTTAGTGTCTCCGCATACCGCAGCACGCGACATAGCTTTGCAGACGATAAGTACAACCGTTTCAGAGAGAAGAGCAGCCAATGTGACGATCTGGCTTTAAGTCGATTCGATAACAAATGACGAAAACGGACGGATTTCTCAGGTTTTTACTACATATGAACACTTTTCACATTCTCCCGTGCAACTCGGCTGCTCGTCCTCCTTTCATGCAGAATCTTAAGGTCCTAGCTCATGTCCAAGGCACCAAAGCCAGCTAAAAAGTCAATAATCAGTACCTAAAACTTGAATTGTACTACTTCTTACTGGCTATTACACCGACTTAGAAGCTTCATCTGTGTTCTACTACGGTGCTTTTAGTTTCTCCGCATCCGCAGCACGCGACATAGTTTTGCAGACGATAAGTACAACCGTTTCAGACAGAAGAGCGGCCAATGTGACGATCTGGCTTTAAGTCGATTCGATAACAAATGACGAAAACGAACGGATTTCTCAGGTTTTTACTACATATGAACACTTTTCACATTCTCCCGTGCAACTCGGCTGCTAGTCCTCCTTTTGATGCAGAATCTTAAGGTCCTAGCTCATGTCCAAGCCACCAAAGCCAGCTAAAAAATCAATAATCGATACCTAAAAATTGAATTGTACTACTTCTTACTGGCTATTACATCAACTTAGAAGTTTCATCTGTATTCTACCATGGTGCTTTTAGTGTCTCCGCACACCGCAGTACGCGACATAGCTTTGCAGACGATAAGTACAACCGTTTCAGAGAAAAGAGGGGCCAATGTGACGATCTGGCTTTAAGTCGATTCGATAACAAATGACGAAAACGGACGGATTTCTCAGGTTTTTACTACATATGAACACTTTTCACATTTTCCCGTACAACTCGGGTGCTAGTCCTCCTTTCATGCAGAATCTTAAGGTCCTAGCTCATGTCCAAGGCACCAAAGCCAGCTAAAAAGTCAATAATCAGTACCTAAAACTTGAATTGTCCTACTTCTTACTGGCTATTACATCATCTTAGAAGCTTCATCTGTGTTCTACTATGGTGCTTTTAGTGTCTCCGCATACCGCAGCACGCGACATAGCTTTCCAGACGATAAGTACAACCGTTTCAGAGAGAAGAGCAGCCAATATGACGATCTGGCTTTAAGTCGATTCGATAACAAATGACGAAAACGGACGTATATCTCAGGTTTTTACTACATATGAACACATTTCACATTCTCCCTTACAACGCGGCTGCTAGTCCTCCTTTCATGCAGAATCTTAAGGTCCTAGCTCACGTCCAAGGCACCAAAGCCAGCTAAAAAGTCAATAATCGATACCTAAAACTTGAATTGTACTACTTCTTACTGGCTATTACATCAACTTAGAAGCTTCATCTGTGTTCTACTATGGTGCTTTTAGTGTCTCCGCATACCGCATCACGCGACATAGCTTTGCAGGCGATAAGTACAATCATTTCAGAGAGAAGAGCGGCCAATGTGACGATCAGGCTTTAAGTCGATTCGATAACAAATGATGGAAACGGACGGATTTCTCAGGTTTTTACTACATATGAACACTTTTCACATTCTCCCGTACAACGCGGCTGCTAGTCCTCCTTTTATGCAGAATCTTAAGGTCCTAGCTCATGTCCAAGGCACCAAAGCCAGCTAAAAAGTCAATAATCGATACCTAAAACTTGAATTGTACTACGTCTTACTGGCTATTACATCATCATAGAAGCTTCATCTGTGTTCTACTATGGTGCTTTTAGTGTCTCCGCATACCGTAGCACGCGACATAGCTTTGCAGACGATAAGTACAACCGTTTCAGAGAGAAGAGCGGCCAATGTGACGATCTGGCTTTAAGTCGATTCGATAACAAATGACGAAAACGGACGGATTTCTCAGATTTTTACTACATATGAACACCTTTCACATTCTCCCGTGCAACTCGGCTGCTAGTCCTCCTTTCATGCAGAATCTTAAGGTCCTAGCTCATGCCCAAGGCACCAAAGCCAGCTAAAAAGTCAATAATCCATACCTAAAACTTGAATTGTACTACTTCTTATTGTCTATTACATCAACTTAGAAGCTTCATCTGTGTTCTACTATGTTGATTTTAGTGTCTCCGCATACCGCAGCACGCGACATAGCTTTGCAGACGATAAGTACAACCGTTTCAGACAGAAGAGCGGCCAATGTGACGATCTGGCTTTAAGTCGATTCGATAACAAATGACGAAAACGGACGGATTTCTCAGGTTTTTACTACATATGAACACTTTTCACATTCTCCCGTGCAACTCGGCTGCTAGTCCTCCTTTCATGCAGAATCTTAAGGTCCTAGCTCATGTCCAAGGCACCAAAGCCAGCTAAAAAGTCAATAATCGATACCTAAAACTTGAATTGTACTACTTCTTACTGGCTATTACATCATCTTAGAAGCTTCATCTGTGTTCTACTATGGTGCTTTTAGTGTCTCCGCATACCGCAGCACGCGACAAAGCTTTCCAGACGATAAGTACAACCGTTTCAGAGAGAAGAGCAGCCAATGTGACGATCTGGCTTTAAGTCGATTCGATAACAAATGACGAAAACGGACGGATTTCTCAGGTTTTTACTACATATGAACACTTTTCACATTCTCCCGTGCAACTTGGCTGCTAGTCCTCCTTTTGATGCAGAATCTTAAGGTCCTAGCTCATGTCCAAGGCACCAAAGCCAGCTAAAAAATCAATAATCGATACCTAAAACTTGAGTTGTACTACTTCTTACTGGCTATTACATCAACTTAGAAGCTTCATCTGTGTTCTACTATGGTGCTTTTAGTGTCTCCGCATACCGCAGCACGCGACATAGCTTTGAAGACGATAAGTACAACCGTTTCAGACAGAAGAGCGGCCAATGTGACGATCTGGCTTTAAGTCGATTCGATAACAAATGACGAAAACGGACGGATTTCTCAGGTTTTTACTACATATGAACACTTTTCACATTCTCCCCTGCAACTCGGCTGCTAGTCCTCCTTTCATGCAGAATCTTAAGGTCCTAGCTCATGTCCAAGGCACCAAAGCCAGCTAAAAAGTCAATAATCGATACCTAAAACTTGAATTGTACTACTTCTTACTGGCTATTACATCAACTTAGAAGCTTCATCTGTGTTCTACTATGTTGATTTTAGTGTCTCCGCATACCGCAGCACGCGACATAGCTTTGTGACGATAAGTACAACCGTTTCAGAGAGAAGAGCAGCCAATGTGACGATCTGTCTTTAAGTCGATTCGATAACAAATGACGAAAACGGACGGATTTCTCAGGTTTTTACTACATATGAACACTTTTCACATTCTCCTATCCAACGCGGCTGCTAGTCCTCCTATCATGCAGAATCTTAAGGTCCTAGCTCATGTCCAAGGCACCAAAGCCAGCTAAAAAGTCAATAATCGATATCTAAAACTTGAATTGTACTACTTCTTACTGGCTATTACATCATCATAGAAGCTTCATCTGTGTTCTACTATGGTGCTTTTAGTGTCTCCGCATACCGCAGCACGCGACATAGCTTTGCAGACGATAAGTACAACCGTTTCAGAGAGAAGAGTGGCCAATGTGACGATCTGGCTTTAAGTCGATTCGATAACAAATGACGAAAACGGACGGATTTCTCAGGTTTTTACTACATATGAAAACTTTTCACATTCTCCCGTGCAACTCGGCTGCTCGTCCCCCTTTCATGCAGAACCTTAAGGTCCTAGCTCATGCCCAAGGCACCAAAGCCAGCTAAAAAGTCAATAATCAGTACCTAAAACTTGAATTGTACTACTTCTTACTGGCTATTACATCGACTTAGAAGCTTCATCTGTGTTCTGCTATGGTGATTTTATTGTCTCCGCATACCGCAGCACGCAACTTAGCTTTGAAGACGATAAGTACAACCGTTTCAGAGAGAAGAGCGGCCAATGTGACGATCTGGCTTTAAGTCGATTCGATAACAAATGACGAAAACGGACGGATTTCTCAGGTTTTTACTACATATGAACACTTTTCACATTCTCCCGTGCAACTCGGCTGCTCGTCCTCCTTTCATGCAGAATCTTAAGGTCCTAGCTCATGCCCAAGGCACCAAAGCCAGCTAAAAAGTCAATAATCAGTACCTAAAACTTGAATTGTACTACTTCTTACTGGCTATTACATCAACTTAGAAGCTTCATCTGTGTTCGACTATGGTGCTTTAGTGTCTCCGCATACCGCATCACGCGACATACCTTTGCAGGCGATAAGTACAACCGTTTCAGAGAGAAGAGCGGCCAATGTGACGATCTGGCTTTAAGTCGATTCGATAACAAATGACGAAAACGGACGGATTTCTCAGGTTTTTACTACATATGAACACTTTTCACATTCTCCTATCCAACGCGGCTGCTAGTCCTCTTTTCATGCAGAATCTTAAGGTCCTAGCTCATGTCCAAGGCACCAAAGCCAGCTAAAAAGTCAATAATCGATACCTAAAACTTGAATTGTACTACTTCTTACTGGCTACTACATCATCATAGAAGCTTCATCTGTGTTCTACTATGGTGCTTTTAGTGTCTCCGCATACCGCAGCACGCGACATAGCTTTGCAGACGATAAGTACAACCGTTTCAGAGAGAAGAGCGGCCAATGTGACGATCTGGCTTTAAGTCGATTCGATAACAAATGACGAAAACGGACGGATTTCTCAGGTTTTTACTACATATGAACACTTTTCACATTCTCCCGTGCAACTCGGCTGCTCGTCCTCCTTTCATGCAGAATCTTAAGGTCCTAGCTCATGTCCAAGGCACCAAAGCCAGCTAAAAAGTCAATAATCAGTACCTAAAACTTGAATTGTACTACTTCTTACTGGCTATTACACCGACTTAGAAGCTTCATCTGTGTTCTACTACGGTGCTTTTAGTTTCTCCGCATCCGCAGCACGCGACATAGTTTTGCAGACGATAAGTACAACCGTTTCAGACAGAAGAGCGGCCAATGTGACGATCTGGCTTTAAGTCGATTCGATAACAAATGACGAAAACGGACGGATTTCTCAGGTTTTTACTACATATGAACACTTTTCACATTGTCCCGTGCAACTCGGCTGCTAGTCCTCCTTTTGATGCAGAATCTTAAGGTCGTAGCTCATGTCCAAGGCACCACAGCCAGCTAAAAAATCAATAATCGTTACCTAAAACTTGAATTGTACTACTTCTTACTGGGTATTACATCAACTTAGAAGCTTCATCTGTGTTCTACTATGGTGCTTTTAGTGTCTCCGCATACCGCATCACGCGACATAGCTTTGCAGGCGATAAGTACAACCGTTTCAGAGAGAAGAGTTGCCAATGTGACGATCTGGCTTTAAGTCGATTCGATAACAAATAACGAAAACAGACGGATTTCTCAGGTTTTTACTACATATGAACACTTTTCACATTCTCCTATCCAACGCGGCTGCTAGTCCTATTTTCATGCAGAATCTTAAGGTCCTAGCTCATGTCCAAGGCACCAAAGCCAGCTAAAAAGTCAATAATCGATACCTAAAACTTGAATTGTACTACTTCTTACTGGCTACTACATCATCATAGAAGCTTCATCTGTGTTCTACTATGGTGCTTTTAGTGTCTCCGCATACCGCAGCACGCGACATAGCTTTGCAGACGATAAGTACAACCGTTTCAGAGAGAAGAGCAGCCAATGTGACGATCTGGCTTTAAGTCGATTCGATAACAAATGACGAAAACGGACGGATTTCTCAGGTTTTTACTACATATGAACACTTTTCACATTCTCCCGTGCAACTCGGCTGCTCGTCCTCCTTTCATGCAGAATCTTAAGGTCCTAGCTCATGTCCAAGGCACCAAAGCCAGCTAAAAAGTCAATAATCAGTACCTAAAACTTGAATTGTACTACTTCTTACTGGCTATTACACCGACTTAGAAGCTTCATCTGTGTTCTACTACGGTGCTTTTAGTTTCTCCGCATCCGCAGCACGCGACATAGTTTTGCAGACGATAAGTACAACCGTTTCAGACAGAAGAGCGGCCAATGTGACGATCTGGCTTTAAGTCGATTCGATAACAAATGACGAAAACGAACGGATTTCTCAGGTTTTTACTACATATGAACACTTTTCACATTCTCCCGTGCAACTCGGCTGCTAGTCCTCCTTTTGATGCAGAATCTTAAGGTCCTAGCTCATGTCCAAGCCACCAAAGCCAGCTAAAAAATCAATAATCGATACCTAAAAATTGAATTGTACTACTTCTTACTGGCTATTACATCAACTTAGAAGTTTCATCTGTATTCTACCATGGTGCTTTTAGTGTCTCCGCACACCGCAGTACGCGACATAGCTTTGCAGACGATAAGTACAACCGTTTCAGAGAAAAGAGGGGCCAATGTGACGATCTGGCTTTAAGTCGATTCGATAACAAATGACGAAAACGGACGGATTTCTCAGGTTTTTACTACATATGAACACTTTTCACATTTTCCCGTACAACTCGGGTGCTAGTCCTCCTTTCATGCAGAATCTTAAGGTCCTAGCTCATGTCCAAGGCACCAAAGCCAGCTAAAAAGTCAATAATCAGTACCTAAAACTTGAATTGTCCTACTTCTTACTGGCTATTACATCATCTTAGAAGCTTCATCTGTGTTCTACTATGGTGCTTTTAGTGTCTCCGCATACCGCAGCACGCGACATAGCTTTCCAGACGATAAGTACAACCGTTTCAGAGAGAAGAGCAGCCAATATGACGATCTGGCTTTAAGTCGATTCGATAACAAATGACGAAAACGGACGTATATCTCAGGTTTTTACTACATATGAACACATTTCACATTCTCCCTTACAACGCGGCTGCTAGTCCTCCTTTCATGCAGAATCTTAAGGTCCTAGCTCACGTCCAAGGCACCAAAGCCAGCTAAAAAGTCAATAATCGATACCTAAAACTTGAATTGTACTACTTCTTACTGGCTATTACATCAACTTAGAAGCTTCATCTGTGTTCTACTATGGTGCTTTTAGTGTCTCCGCATACCGCATCACGCGACATAGCTTTGCAGGCGATAAGTACAATCATTTCAGAGAGAAGAGCGGCCAATGTGACGATCAGGCTTTAAGTCGATTCGATAACAAATGATGGAAACGGACGGATTTCTCAGGTTTTTACTACATATGAACACTTTTCACATTCTCCCGTACAACGCGGCTGCTAGTCCTCCTTTTATGCAGAATCTTAAGGTCCTAGCTCATGTCCAAGGCACCAAAGCCAGCTAAAAAGTCAATAATCGATACCTAAAACTTGAATTGTACTACGTCTTACTGGCTATTACATCATCATAGAAGCTTCATCTGTGTTCTACTATGGTGCTTTTAGTGTCTCCGCATACCGTAGCACGCGACATAGCTTTGCAGACGATAAGTACAACCGTTTCAGAGAGAAGAGCGGCCAATGTGACGATCTGGCTTTAAGTCGATTCGATAACAAATGACGAAAACGGACGGATTTCTCAGATTTTTACTACATATGAACACCTTTCACATTCTCCCGTGCAACTCGGCTGCTAGTCCTCCTTTCATGCAGAATCTTAAGGTCCTAGCTCATGCCCAAGGCACCAAAGCCAGCTAAAAAGTCAATAATCCATACCTAAAACTTGAATTGTACTACTTCTTATTGTCTATTACATCAACTTAGAAGCTTCATCTGTGTTCTACTATGTTGATTTTAGTGTCTCCGCATACCGCAGCACGCGACATAGCTTTGCAGACGATAAGTACAACCGTTTCAGACAGAAGAGCGGCCAATGTGACGATCTGGCTTTAAGTCGATTCGATAACAAATGACGAAAACGGACGGATTTCTCAGGTTTTTACTACATATGAACACTTTTCACATTCTCCCGTGCAACTCGGCTGCTAGTCCTCCTTTCATGCAGAATCTTAAGGTCCTAGCTCATGTCCAAGGCACCAAAGCCAGCTAAAAAGTCAATAATCGATACCTAAAACTTGAATTGTACTACTTCTTACTGGCTATTACATCATCTTAGAAGCTTCATCTGTGTTCTACTATGGTGCTTTTAGTGTCTCCGCATACCGCAGCACGCGACAAAGCTTTCCAGACGATAAGTACAACCGTTTCAGAGAGAAGAGCAGCCAATGTGACGATCTGGCTTTAAGTCGATTCGATAACAAATGACGAAAACGGACGGATTTCTCAGGTTTTTACTACATATGAACACTTTTCACATTCTCCCGTGCAACTTGGCTGCTAGTCCTCCTTTTGATGCAGAATCTTAAGGTCCTAGCTCATGTCCAAGGCACCAAAGCCAGCTAAAAAATCAATAATCGATACCTAAAACTTGAGTTGTACTACTTCTTACTGGCTATTACATCAACTTAGAAGCTTCATCTGTGTTCTACTATGGTGCTTTTAGTGTCTCCGCATACCGCAGCACGCGACATAGCTTTGAAGACGATAAGTACAACCGTTTCAGACAGAAGAGCGGCCAATGTGACGATCTGGCTTTAAGTCGATTCGATAACAAATGACGAAAACGGACGGATTTCTCAGGTTTTTACTACATATGAACACTTTTCACATTCTCCCCTGCAACTCGGCTGCTAGTCCTCCTTTCATGCAGAATCTTAAGGTCCTAGCTCATGTCCAAGGCACCAAAGCCAGCTAAAAAGTCAATAATCGATACCTAAAACTTGAATTGTACTACTTCTTACTGGCTATTACATCAACTTAGAAGCTTCATCTGTGTTCTACTATGTTGATTTTAGTGTCTCCGCATACCGCAGCACGCGACATAGCTTTGTGACGATAAGTACAACCGTTTCAGAGAGAAGAGCAGCCAATGTGACGATCTGTCTTTAAGTCGATTCGATAACAAATGACGAAAACGGACGGATTTCTCAGGTTTTTACTACATATGAACACTTTTCACATTCTCCTATCCAACGCGGCTGCTAGTCCTCCTATCATGCAGAATCTTAAGGTCCTAGCTCATGTCCAAGGCACCAAAGCCAGCTAAAAAGTCAATAATCGATATCTAAAACTTGAATTGTACTACTTCTTACTGGCTATTACATCATCATAGAAGCTTCATCTGTGTTCTACTATGGTGCTTTTAGTGTCTCCGCATACCGCAGCACGCGACATAGCTTTGCAGACGATAAGTACAACCGTTTCAGAGAGAAGAGTGGCCAATGTGACGATCTGGCTTTAAGTCGATTCGATAACAAATGACGAAAACGGACGGATTTCTCAGGTTTTTACTACATATGAAAACTTTTCACATTCTCCCGTGCAACTCGGCTGCTCGTCCCCCTTTCATGCAGAACCTTAAGGTCCTAGCTCATGCCCAAGGCACCAAAGCCAGCTAAAAAGTCAATAATCAGTACCTAAAACTTGAATTGTACTACTTCTTACTGGCTATTACATCGACTTAGAAGCTTCATCTGTGTTCTGCTATGGTGATTTTATTGTCTCCGCATACCGCAGCACGCAACTTAGCTTTGAAGACGATAAGTACAACCGTTTCAGAGAGAAGAGCGGCCAATGTGACGATCGGGCTTTAAGTCGATTCGATAACAAATGACGAAAACGGACGGATTTCTCAGGTTTCTACTAAGTATGAACACTTTTCACATTCTCCCGTGCAACGCGGCTGCTAGTCCTCCTTTCATGCAGAATCTTAAGGTCCTAGCTCATGTCCAAGGCACCAAAGCCAGCTAAAAAGTCAATAATCGATACCTAAAACTTGAATTGTACTACTTCTTACTGGCTATTACATCAACTTAGAAGCTTCATCTGTGTTCTACCATGGTGCTTTTAGTGACTCCGCACACCGCAGCACGCGACATAGCTTTGCAGGCGATAAGTACAACCGTTTCAGAGAGAAGAGCGGCCAATGTGACGATCTGGCTTTAAGTCGATTCGATAACAAATGACAAAAACGGACGGATTTCTCAGGTTTTTACTACATATGAACACTTTTCACATTCTCCCCTGCAACTCGGCTGCTAGTCCTCTTTTCATGCAGAATCTTAAGGTCCTAGCTCATGTCCAAGGCACCAAAGCCAGCTAAAAAGTCAATAATCGATACCTAAAACTTGAATTGTACTACTTCTTACTGGCTACTACATCATCATAGAAGCTTCATCTGTGTTCTACTATGGTGCTTTTAGTGTCTCCGCATACCGCAGCACGCGACATAGCTTTGCAGACGATAAGTACAACCGTTTCAGAGAGAAGAGCGCCCAATGTGACGATCTAAGTCGATTCGATAACAAATGACGAAAACGGACGGATTTCTCAGGTTTTTACTACATATGAACACTTTTCACATTCTCCCGTGCAACTCGGCTGCTCGTCCTCCTTTCATGCAGAATCTTAAGGTCCTAGCTCATGTCCAAGGCACCAAAGCCAGCTAAAAAGTCAATAATCAGTACCTACAACTTGAATTGTACTACTTCTTACTGGCTATTACACCGACTTAGAAGCTTCATTGTGTTCTACTACGGTGCTTTTAGTTTCTCCGCATCCGCATCACGCGACATAGTTTTGCAGACGATAAGTACAACCGTTTCAGACAGAAGAGCGGCCAATGTGAAGATCTGGCTTTAAGTCGATTCGATAACAAATGACGAAAACGGACGGATTTCTCAGGTTTTTACTACATATGAATACTTTTCACATTCTCCCGTGCAATTCGGCTGGTAGTCCTCCTTTCATGCAGAATCTTAAGGTCCTAGCTCATGTCCAAGGCACCAAAGCCAGCTAAAAAGTCAATAATCGATACCTAAAACTTGAATTGTACTACTTCTCACTGGCTATTACATCATCATAGAAGCTTCATCTGTGTTCTACTATGGTGCTTTTAGTGTCTCCGCATACCGCATCACGCGACATACCTTTGCAGGCGATAAGTACAACCGTTTCAGAGAGAAGAGCGGCCAATGTGACGATCTGGCTTTAAGTCGATTCGATAACAAATGACGAAAACGGACGGATTTCTCAGGTTTTTACTACATATGAACACTTTTCACATTCTCCTATCCAACGCGGCTGCTAGTCCTCCTTTCATGCAGAATCTTAAGGTCCTAGCTCATGTCCAAGGCACCAAAGCCAGCTAAAAAGTCAATAATCGATACCTAAAACTTGAATTGTACTACTTCTTACTGGCTATTACATCATCATAGAAGCTTCATCTGTGTTCTACTATGGTGCTTTTAGTGTCTCCGCATACCGCATAACGCGACATAGCTTTGCAGACGATAAGTACAACCGTTTCAGAGAGAAGAGTGGCCATTGTGACGATCTGGCTTTAAGTCGATTCGATAACAAATGACGAAAACGGACGGATTTCTCAGGTTTTTACTACATATGAAAACTTTTCACATTCTCCCGTGCAACTCGGCTGCTCGTCCCCCTTTCATGCAGAACCTTAAGGTCCTAGCTCATGCCCAAGGCACCAAAGCCAGCTAAAAAGTCAATAATCAGTACCTAAAACTTGAATTGTACTACTTCTTACTGGCTATTACATCGACTTAGAAGCTTCATCTGTGTTCTGCTATGGTGATTTTATTGTCTCCGCATACCGCAGCACGCAACTTAGCTTTGAAGACGATAAGTACAACCGTTTCAGAGAGAAGAGCGGCCAATGTGACGATCGGGCTTTAAGTCGATTCGATAACAAATGACGAAAACGGACGGATTTCTCTGGTTTCTACTACATATGAACACTTTTCACATTCTCCCGTGCAACGCGGCTGCTAGTCCTCCTTTCATGCAGAATCTTAAGGTCCTAGCTCATGTCCAAGGCACCAAAGCCAGCTAAAAAGTCAATAATCGATACCTAAAACTTGAATTGTACTACTTCTTACTGGCTATTACATCAACTTAGAAGCTTCATCTGTGTTCTACCATGGTGCTTTTAGTGTCTCCGCACACCGCAGCACGCGACATAGCTTTGCAGACGATAAGTACAACCGTTTCAGAGAAAAGAGGGGCCAATGTGACGATCTGGCTTTAAGTCGATTCAATAACAAATGACGAAAACGGACGGATTTCGCAGGTTTTTACTACATATGAACACTTTTCACATTCTCCCGTGCAACTCGGCTGCTAGTCCTCCTTTCATGCAGAATCTTAAGGTCCTAGCTCATGTCCAAGGCACCAAAGCCAGCTAAAAAGTCAATAATCGATACCTAAAACTGGAATTGTACTACTTCTTACTGGCTATCACAACAACTTAGAAGCTTCATCTGTGTTCTACTATGGGGCTTTTAGTGTCTCCGCATACCGCAGCACGCGACATAGCTTTGCAGACGATAAATACAACCGTTTCAGACAGAAGAGCGGCCAATGTGACGATCTGGCTTTAAGTCGATTCGATAACAAATGAGGAAAACGGACGGATTTCTCAGGTTTTTACTACATATGAACACTTTTCACATTGTCCCGTGCAACTCGGCTGCTAGTCCTCCTTTTGATGCAGAATCTTAAGGTCTTAGCTCATGTCCAAGGCACCAAAGCCAGCTAAAAAATCAATAATCGATACCTAAAACTTGAATTGTACTACTTCTTACTGGCTATTACACCGACTTAGAAGCTTCATTGTGTTCTACTACGGTGCTTTTAGTTTCTCCGCATCCGCATCACGCGACATAGTTTTGCAGACGATAAGTACAACCGTTTCAGACAGAAGAGCGGCCAATGTGAAGATCTGGCTTTAACTCGATTCGATAACAAATGACGAAAACGGACGGATTTCTCAGGTTTTTACTACATATGAATACTTTTCACATTCTCCCGTGCAATTCGGCTGGTAGTCCTCCTTTCATGCAGAATCTTAAGGTCCTAGCTCATGTCCAAGGCACCAAAGCCAGCTAAAAAGTCAATAATCGATACCTAAAACTTGAATTGTACTACTTCTCACTGGCTATTACATCATCATAGAAGCTTCATCTGCGTTCTACTATGGTGCTTTTAGTGTCTCCGCATACCGCATCACGCGACATACCATTGCAGGCGATAAGTACAACCGTTTCAGAGAGAAGAGCGGCCAATGTGACGATCTGGCTTTAAGTCGATTCGATAACAAATGACGAAAACGGGCGGATTTCTCAGGTTTTTACTACATATGAACACTTTTCACATTCTCCTATCCAACGCGGCTGCTAGTCCTCCTTTCATGCAGAATCTTAAGGTCCTAGCTCATGTCCAAGGCACCAAAGCCAGCTAAAAAGTCAATAATCGATACCTAAAACTTGAATTGTACTACTTCTCACTGGCTATTACATCATCATAGAAGCTTCATCTGTGTTCTACTATGGTGCTTTTAGTGTCTCCGCATACCGCATCACGCGACATACCTTTGCAGGCGATAAGTACAACCGTTTCAGAGAGAAGAGCGGCCAATGTGACGATCTGGCTTTAAGTCGCTTCGATAACAAATGACGAAAACGGACGGATTTCTCAGGTTTTTACTACATATGAACACTTTTCACATTCTCCTATCCAACGCGGCTGCTAGTCCTCCTTTCATGCAGAATCTTAAGGTCCTAGCTCATGTCCAAGGCACCAAAGCCAGCTAAAAAGTCAATAATCGATACCTAAAACTTGAATTGTACTACTTCTTACTGGCTATTACATCATCATAGAAGCTTCATCTGTGTTCTACTATGGTGCTTTTAGTGTCTCCGCATACCGCATAACGCGACATAGCTTTGCAGACGATAAGTACAACCGTTTCAGAGAGAAGAGTGGCCAATGTGACGATCTGGCTTTAAGTCGATTCGATAACAAATGACGAAAACGGACGGATTTCTCAGGTTTTTACTACATATGAAAACTTTTCACATTCTCCCGTGCAACTCGGCTGCTCGTCCCCCTTTCATGCAGAACCTTAAGGTCCTAGCTCATGCCCAAGGCACCAAAGCCAGCTAAAAAGTCAATAATCAGTACCTAAAACTTGAATTGTACTACTTCTTACTGGCTATTACATCGACTTAGAAGCTTCATCTGTGTTCTGCTATGGTGATTTTATTGTCTCCGCATACCGCAGCACGCAACTTAGCTTTGAAGACGATAAGTACAACCGTTTCAGAGAGAAGAGCGGCCAATGTGACGATCGGGCTTTAAGTCGATTCGATAACAAATGACGAAAACGGACGGATTTCTCTGGTTTCTACTACATATGAACACTTTTCACATTCTCCCGTGCAACGCGGCTGCTAGTCCTCCTTTCATGCAGAATCTTAAGGTCCTAGCTCATGTCCAAGGCACCAAAGCCAGCTAAAAAGTCAATAATCGATACCTAAAACTTGAATTGTACTACTTCTTACTGGCTATTACATCAACTTAGAAGCTTCATCTGTGTTCTACCATGGTGCTTTTAGTGTCTCCGCACACCGCAGCACGCGACATAGCTTTGCAGACGATAAGTACAACCGTTTCAGAGAAAAGAGGGGCCAATGTGACGATCTGGCTTTAAGTCGATTCAATAACAAATGACGAAAACGGACGGATTTCGCAGGTTTTTACTACATATGAACACTTTTCACATTCTCCCGTGCAACTCGGCTGCTAGTCCTCCTTTCATGCAGAATCTTAAGGTCCTAGCTCATGTCCAAGGCACCAAAGCCAGCTAAAAAGTCAATAATCGATACCTAAAACTGGAATTGTACTACTTCTTACTGGCTATCACAACAACTTAGAAGCTTCATCTGTGTTCTACTATGGGGCTTTTAGTGTCTCCGCATACCGCAGCACGCGACATAGCTTTGCAGACGATAAATACAACCGTTTCAGACAGAAGAGCGGCCAATGTGACGATCTGGCTTTAAGTCGATTCGATAACAAATGAGGAAAACGGACGGATTTCTCAGGTTTTTACTACATATGAACACTTTTCACATTGTCCCGTGCAACTCGGCTGCTAGTCCTCCTTTTGATGCAGAATCTTAAGGTCTTAGCTCATGTCCAAGGCACCAAAGCCAGCTAAAAAATCAATAATCGATACCTAAAACTTGAATTGTACTACTTCTTACTGGCTATTACACCGACTTAGAAGCTTCATTGTGTTCTACTACGGTGCTTTTAGTTTCTCCGCATCCGCATCACGCGACATAGTTTTGCAGACGATAAGTACAACCGTTTCAGACAGAAGAGCGGCCAATGTGAAGATCTGGCTTTAACTCGATTCGATAACAAATGACGAAAACGGACGGATTTCTCAGGTTTTTACTACATATGAATACTTTTCACATTCTCCCGTGCAATTCGGCTGGTAGTCCTCCTTTCATGCAGAATCTTAAGGTCCTAGCTCATGTCCAAGGCACCAAAGCCAGCTAAAAAGTCAATAATCGATACCTAAAACTTGAATTGTACTACTTCTCACTGGCTATTACATCATCATAGAAGCTTCATCTGCGTTCTACTATGGTGCTTTTAGTGTCTCCGCATACCGCATCACGCGACATACCTTTGCAGGCGATAAGTACAACCGTTTCAGAGAGAAGAGCGGCCAATGTGACGATCTGGCTTTAAGTCGATTCGATAACAAATGACGAAAACGGGCGGATTTCTCAGGTTTTTACTACATATGAACACTTTTCACATTCTCCTATTAAACGCGGCTGCTAGTCCTCCTTTCATGCAGAATCTTAAGGTCCTAGCTCATGTCCAAGGCACCAAAGCCAGCTAAAAAGTCAATAATCGATACCTAAAACTTGAATTGTACTACTTCTTACTGGCTATTACATCATCATAGAAGCTTCATCTGTGTTCTACTATGGTGCTTTTAGTGTCTCCGCATACCGCATCACGCGACATAGCTTTGCAGACGATAAGTACAACCGTTTCAGAGAGAAGAGCGGCCAATGTGACGATCTGGCTTTAAGTCGATTCGATAACAAATGACGAAAACGGACGGATTTCTCAGGTTTTTACTACATATGAATACTTTTCACATTCTCCCGTGCAATTCGGCTGCTAGTCCTCCTTTAATGCAGAATCTTAAGGTCCTAGCTCATGTCCAAGGCACCAAAGCCAGCTAAAAAGTCAATAATCGATACCTAAAACTTGAATTGTACTACTTCTTACTGGCTATTACATCAACTTAGAAGCTTCATCTGTGTTCTACTATGGTGCTTTTAGTGTCTCCGCATACCTCATCGCGCGACATAGCTTTGCAGGCGATAAGTACAACCGTTTCAGAGAGAACAGCTGCCAATGTGACGATCTGGCTTTAAGTCGATTCGATAACAAATGACGAAAACGGACGGATTTCTCAGGTTTTTACTACATATGAACACTTTTCACATTGTCCCGTGCAACTCGGCTGCTAGTCCTCATTTTGATGCAGAATCTTAAGGTCCTAGCTCATGTCCAAGGCACCAAACCCAGCTAAAAATTCAATAATCGATACCTAAAACATGAATTGTACTACTTCTTACTGGCTATTACATCAACTTAGAAGCTTCATCTGTGTTCTACTATGGTGCTTTTAGTGTCTCCGCATACCGCAGCACGCGACATAGCTTTGAAGACGATAAGTACAACCGTTTCAGAGAGAAGACCGGCCAATGTGACGATCTGGCTTTAAGTCGATTCGATAACAAATGACGAAAACGGACGGATTTCTCAGGTTTTTACTACATATGAATACTTTTCACATTCTCCCTTGCAACTCGACTGCTAGTCCTCCATTCATGCAGAATCTGAAGGTCCTAGCTCATGTCCAATTCACCAAAGCCAGCTAAAAAGTCAATAATCGGTACCTAAAACTTGAATTGTACTACTTCTTACTGGCTATTACATCGACTTAGAAGCTTCATCTGTGTTCTACTATGGTGCTTTTAGTGTCTCCGCATACCGCAGCACGCGACATAGCTTTGCAGACGATAAGTACAAATGTTTCAGAGAGAAGAGCGGCCAATGTGACGATCTGGCGTTAAGTCGATTCGATAACAAATGACGAAAACGGACGGATTTCTCAGGTTTTTACTACATATGAACTCTTTTCAAATTCTCCCGTGCAACGCGGCTGCTAGTCCTCCTTTCATGCAGAATCTTAAGGTCCTAGCTCATGTCCAAGTCACCAAAGCCAGCTAAAAAGTCAATAATCGATACCTAAAACTTGAATTGTACTACTTCTTACTGGCTATTACATCAATTTAGAAGCTTCATCTGTGTTCTACCATGGTGCTTTTAGTGTCTCCGCACACCGCAGCACGCGACGTAGCTTTGCAGACGATAAGTACAACCGTTTCAGAGAAAAGAGGGGCCAATGTGACGATCTGGCTTTAAGTCGATTCGATAACAGATGACGAAAACGGACGGATTTCTCAGGTTTTTACTACATATGAACACTTTTCACATTCCCCCGTCCAACTCGGCTGCTAGTCCTCCTTTCATGCAGAATCTTAAGGTAATAGCTCATGTCCAAGGCACCAAAGCCAGCTAAAAAGTCAATAATCGATACCTAGAACTTGAATTGTACTACTTCTTACTGGCTATTACATCATCTTAGAAGCTTCATCTGTGTTCTACTATGGTGCTTTTAGTGTCTCCGCATACCGCAGCACGTGAAAAAGCTTTCCAGACGATAAGTACAACCGTTTCAGAGAGAAGAGCAGCCAATGTGGCGATCTGGCTTTAAGTCGATTCGATAACAAATGACGAAAACGGACGGATTTCTCAGGTTTTTACTACATATGAGCACTTTTCACATTCTCCCGTACAACGCGGCTGCTAGTCCTCCTTTCATGCAGAATCTTAAGGTCCTAGCTCATGTCCAAGGCACCAAAGCCAGCTAAAAAGTCAATTATCGATACCTAAAACTTGAATTGTACTACTTCTTACTGGCTATCACATCAACTTAGAAGCTTCATCGGTGTTCTACTATGGTGCTTTTAGTGTCTCCGCATACCGCAGCACGCGACATAGCTTTGCAGACGATAAGTACAACCGTTTCAGACAGAAGAGCGGCCAATGTGACGATCTGGCTTTAAGTCGATTCGATAACAAATGACGAAAACGGACGGATTTCTCATGTTTTTACTACATATGAACACTTTTCACATTGTCCCGTGCAACTCGGCTTCTAGTCCTCCTTTTGATGCAGAATCTTAAGGTCCTAGCTCATGTCCAAGGCACCACAGCCAGCTAAAAAATCAATAATCGATACCTAAAACTTGAATTGTACTACTTCTTACTGGCTATTACATCAACTTAGAAGCTTCATCTGTGTTCTACTATGGTGCTTTTAGTGTCTCTGCATACCGCAACACGCGACATAGCTTTGAAGACGATAAGTACAACCGTTTCAGAGAGAAGAGCGGCCAATGTGACGATCTGGCTTTAAGTCGATTCGATAACAAATGACGAAAACGGACGGATTTCTCAGGTTTTTACTACATATGAATACTTTTCACATTCTCCCGTGCAACTCGGCTGCTAGTCCTCCTTTAATGCAGAACCTTAAGGTCCTAGCTCATGTCCAAGGCACCAAAGCCAGCTAAAAAGTCAATAATCGATACCTAAAACTTGAATTGTACTACTTCTTACTGGCTATTACATCAAATTAGAAGCTTCATCTGTGTTCAATTGTGGTGGTTTTAGTGTCTCCGACTACCGCAGCATACAACATAGCTTTGCAGACGATAAGTACAACCGTTTCAGAGAGAAGAGCGGCCAATGTGACGATCTGGCTTTAAGTCGATTCGATAACAAATGACGAAAACTGACGGATTTCTCAGGTTTTTACTACATATGAATACTTTTCACATTCTCCCTTGCAACTCGGCTGCTAGTCCTCCATTCATGCAGAATCTTAAGGTCCTAGCTCATGTCCAAGGCACAAAAGCCAGCTAAAAAGTCAATAATCGATACCTAAAACTTGAATTGTACTACTTCTTACTGGCTATTACATCAACTTAGAAGCTTCATCTGTGTTCTACTATGGTGCTTTTAGAGTCTCCGCATACCGCAGCACGCGACATAGCTTTGCAGACGATAAGTACAACCGTTTCAGAGAGAATAGCGGCCAATGTGACGATCTGGCTTTAAGTCGATTCGATAACAAATGACGAAAACGGACGGATTTCTCAGGTTTTTACTACATATGAACACTTTTCACATTCTCCTATCCAACTCGGCTGCTAGTCCTCCTTTCATGCAGAATCTTAAGGTCCTAGCTCATGTCCAAGGCACCAAAGCCAGCTAAAAAGTCAATAATCGATACCTAAAACTTGAATTGTACTACTTCTTACTGTCCATTACATCGACTTAGAAGCTTCATCTGTGTTCTACTATGGTGTTTTTAGTGTCTCCGCATACCGCAGCACGCGACATAGCTTTGCAGACGATAAGTACAACCGTTTCAGAGAGAAGAGCGGCCAATGTGACGATCTGGCGTTAAGTCGATTCGATAACAAATGACGAAAACGGACGGATTTCTCAGGTTTTTACTACATATGAACTCTTTTCAAATTCTCCCGTGCAACTCGGCTGCTAGTCCTCCTTTCATGCGGAATCTTAAGGTCCTAGCTCATGTCCAAGGCACCAAAGCCAGCTAAAAGGTCAATAATCAGTACCTAAAACTTAAATTGTACTACTTCTTACTGGCTATTACATCGACTTAGAAGCTTCATCTGTGTTCTACTATGGTGATTTTATTGTCTCCGCATACCGCAGCACGCGACATAGCTTTGCAGACGATAAGTACAACCGTTTCAGAGAGAAGAGCGGCCAATGTGACGATCTGGCTTTAAGTCGATTCGATAACAAATGACGAAAACGGACGGATTTCTCAGGTTTTTACTACATATGAATACTTTTCACATTCTCCCGTGCAATTCGGCTGCTAGTCCTCCTTTCATGCAGAATCTTAAGGTCCTAGCTCATGTCCAAGGCACCAAAGCCAGCTAAAAAGTCAATAATCGATACCTAAAACTTGAATTGTACTACTTCTCACTGGCTATTACATCATCATAGAAGCTTCATCTGTGTTCTACTATGGTGCTTTTAGTGTCTCCGCATACCGCATCACGCTACATACCTTTGCAGGCGATAAGTACAACCGTTTCAGAGAGAAGAGCGGCCAATGTGACGATCTGGCTTTAAGTCGATTCGATAACAAATGACGAAAACGGACGGATTTCTCAGGTTTTTACTACATATGAACACTTTTCACATTCTCCTATCCAAGGCGGCTGCTAGTCCTCCTTTCATGCAGAATCTTAAGGTCCTAGCTCATGTCCAAGGCACCAAAGCCAGCTAAAAAGTCAATAATCGATACCTAAAACTTGAATTGTACTACTTCTTACTGGCTATTACATCATCATAGAAGCCTCATCTGTGTTCTACTATGGTGCTTTTAGTGTCTCCGCATACCGCATCACGCGACATAGCTTTGCAGACGATAAGTACAACCGTTTCAGAGAGAAGAGCGGCCAATGTGACGATCTGGCTTTAAGTCGATTCGATAACAAATGACGAAAACGGACGGATTTCTCAGGTTTTTACTACATATGAACACTTTTCACATTGTCCCGTGCAACTCGGCTGCTAGTCCTCATTTTGATGCAGAATCTTAAGGTCCTAGCTCATGTCCAAGGCATCAAACCCAGCTAAAAAATCAATAATCGATACCTAAAACTTGAATTGTACTACTTCTTACTGGCTATTACATCAACTTAGAAGCTTCATCTGTGTTCTACTATGGTGCTTTTAGTGTCTCCGCATACCGCAGCACGCGACATAGCTTTGAAGACGATAAGTACAACCGTTTCAGAGAGAAGACCGGCCAATGTGACGATCTGGCTTTAAGTCGATTCGATAACAAATGACGAAAACGGACGGATTTCTCAGGTTTTTACTACATATGAATACTTTTCACATTCTCCCTTGCAACTCGGCTGCTAGTCCTCCATTCATGCAGAATCTTAAGGTCCTAGCTCATGTCCAAGGCACCAAAGCCAGCTAAAAAGTCAATAATCGATACCTAATACTTGAATTGTACTACTTCTTACTGGCTATTACATCAACTTAGAAGCTTCATCTGTGTTCTACTATGGTGCTTTTAGAGTCTCCGCATACCGCATCACGCGACATAGCTTTGCAGACGATAAGTACAACCGTTTCAGAGAGAAGAGCGGCCAATGTGACGATCTGGCTTTAAGTCGATTCGATAACAAATGACGAAAACGGACGGATTTCTCAGGTTTTTACTACATATGAACACTTTTCCCATTCTCCTATCCAACGCGGTTGCTAGTCCTCCTTTCATGCAGAATCTTAAGGTCCTAGCTCATGTCCAAGGCACCAAAGCCAGCTAAAAAGACAATAATCGGTACGTAAAACTTGAATTGTACTACTTCTTACTGGCTATTACATCGACTTAGAAGCTTCATCTGTGTTCTACTATGGTGCTTTTAGTGTCTCCGCATACCGCAGCACGCGACATAGCTTTGCAGGCGATAAGTACAAATGTTTCAGAGAGAAGAGCGGCCAATGTGACGATCTGGCGTTAAGTCGATTCGATAACAAATGACGAAAACGGACGGATTTCTCAGGTTTTTACTACATATGAACTCTTTTCAAATTCTCCCGTGCAACGCGGCTGCTAGTCCTCCTTTCATGCAGAATCTTAAGGTCCTAGCTCATGTCCAAGGCACCAAGGCCAGCTAAAAAGTCAATAATCGATACCTAAAACTTGAATTGTACTACTTCTTACTGGCTATTACATCAACTTAGAAGCTTCATCTGTGTTCTACCATGGTGCTTTTAGTGTCTCCGCACACCGCAGCACGCGACGTAGCTTTGCAGACGATAAGTACAACCGTTTCAGAGAAAAGAGGGGCCAATGTGACGATCTGGCTTTAAGTCGATTCGATAACAAATGACGAAATCGGACGGATTTCTCAAGTTTTTACTACATATGAACACTTTTCACATTGTCCCGTGCAACTCGGCTGCTAGTCCTCCTTTTGATGCAGAATCTTAAGGTCGTAGCTCATGTCCAAGGCACCACAGCCAGCTAAAAAATCAATAATCGATACCTAAAACTTGAATTGTACTACTTCTTACTGGCTATTACATCAACTTAGAAGCTTCATCTGTGTTCTACTATGGTGCTTTTAGTGTCTCCGCATACCGCAGCACGCGACATAGCTTTGAAGACGATAAGTACAACCGTTTCAGAGAGAAGAGCGGCCAATGTGACGATCTGGCTTTAAGTCGATTCGATAACAAATGACGAAAACGGACGGATTTCTCAGGTTTTTACTACATATGAATACTTTTCACATTCTCCCGTGCAATTCGGCTGCTAGTCCTCCTTTCATGCAGAATCTTAAGGTCCTAGCTCATGTGAAAGGCACCAAAGCCAGCTAAAAAGTCAATAATCGATACCTAAAACTTGAATTGTACTACTTCTCACTGGCTATTACATCATCATAGAAGCTTCATCTGTGTTCTACTATGGTGCTTTTAGTGTCTCCGCATACCGCATCACGCGACATACCTTTGCAGGCGATAAGTACAACCGTTTCAGAGAGAAGAGCGGCCAATGTGACGATCTGGCTTTAAGTCGATTCGATAACAAATGACGAAAACGGACGGATTTCTCAGGTTTTTACTACATATGAACACTTTTCACATTCTCCTATCCAACGCGGCTGCTAGTCCTCCTTTCATGAAGAATCTTAAGGTGCTAGCTCATGTCCAAGGCACCAGAGCCAGCTAAAAAGTCAATAATCGATACCTAAAACTTGAATTGTACTACTTCTTACTGGCTATTACATCATCATAGAAGCTTCATCTGTGTTCTACTATGGTGCTTTTAGTGTCTCTGCATACCGCATCACGCGACATAGCTTTGCAGACGATAAGTACAACCGTTTCAGAGAGAAGAGCGGCCAATGTGACAAATGACGAAAACGGACGGATTTCTCAGGTTTTTACTACATATGAACACTTTTCACATTCTCCCGTGCAACTCGGCTGCTCGTCCTCCTTTCATGCTAATCTTAAGGTCCTAGCTTATGTCCAAGGCACCAAAGCCAGCTAAAAAGTCAATAATCAGTACCTAAAACTTGAATTGTACTGCTTCTTACTGGCTATTACGTCGACTTAGAAGCTTCATCTGTGTTCTACTATGGTGATTTTATTGTCTCCGCATACCGCAGCACGCGACATAGCTTTGAAGACGATAAGTACAACCGTTTCAGAGAGAAGAGCGGCCATTGTGACGATCTGGCTTTAAGTCGATTCGATAACAAATTACGAAAACGGACGGATTTCTCAGGTTTTTACTACATATGAACACTTTTCACATTGTCCCGTGCAACTCGGCTGCTAGTCCTCCTTTTGATGCAGTATCTTAAGGTCGTAGCTCATATCCAAGGCACCACAGCCAGCTAAAAAATCAATAATCGATACCTAAAACTTGAATTGTACTACTTCTTACTGGCTGTTACATCAACTTAGAAGCTTCATCTGTGTTCTACTATGGTGGTTTTAGTGTCTCCGCATACCGCAGCACGCGACATAGCTTTGAAGACGATAAGTACAACCGTTTCAGAGAGAAGAGCGGCCAATGTGACGATCTGGCTTTAAGTCGATTCGATAACAAATGACGAAAACGGACGGATTTCTCAGGTTTTTACTACATATGAATACTTTTCACATTCTCCCGTGCAATTCGGCTGCTAGTCCTCCTTTAATGCAGAATCTTAAGGTCCTAGCTCATGTCCAAGGCACCAAAGCCAGCTAAAAAGTCAATAATCGATACCTAAAACTTGAATTGTACTACTTCTTACTGGCTATTACATCAACTTAGAAGCTTCATCTGTGTTCTACTATGGTGCTTTTAGTGTCTCCGCATACCTCATCACGCGACATAGCTTTGCAGGCGATAAGTACAACCGTTTCAGAGAGAAGAGCTGCCAATGTGACGATCTGGCTTTAAGTCGATTCGATAACAAATGACGAAAACGGACGGATTTCTCAGGTTTTTACTACATATGCACACTTTTCACATTCTCCCATCCAACGCGGCTGCTAGTCCTCCTTTCATGCAGAATCTTAAGGTACTAGCTCATGTCCAAGGCACCAAAGCCAGCTAAAAAGTCAATAATCGATACTTAAACTTTAAATGTACTTCTTCTCACTGGCTATTACATCATCATAGAAGCTTCATCTGTGTTCTACTATGGTGCTTTTAGTGTCTCCGCATACCGCAGCACGCGACATAGCTTTGCAGACGATAAGTACAATCGTTTCAGAGAGAAGAGCGGGCAATGTGACGATCTGGCTTTAAGTCGATTCGATAACAAATGACGAAAACGGACGGATTTCTCAGGTTTTTACTACATATGAACACTTTTCACATTGTCCCGTGCAACTCGGCTGCTAGTCCTCATTTTGATGCAGAATCTTAAGGTCCTAGCTCATGTCCAAGGCACCAAACCCAGCTAAAAAATCAATAATCGATACCTAAAACTTGAATTGTACTACTTCTTACTGGCTATTACATCAACTTAGAAGCTTCATCTGTGTTCTACTATGGTGCTTTTAGTGTCTCCGCATACCGCAGCACGCGACATAGCTTTGAAGACGATAAGTACAACCGTTTCAGAGAGAAGACCGGCCAATGTGACGATCTGGCTTTAAGTCGATTCGATAACAAATGACGAAAACGGACGGATTTCTCAGGTTTTTACTACATATGAATACTTTTCACATTCTCCCTTGCAACTCGGCTGCTAGTCCTCCATTCATGCAGAATCTTAAGGTCCTAGCTCATGTCCAAGGCACCAAAGCCAGCTAAAAAGTCAATAACCGATACCTAATACTTGAATTGTACTACTTCTTACTGGCTATTACATCAACTTAGAAGCTTCATCTGTGTTCTACTATGGTGCTTTTAGAGTCTCCGCATACCGCATCACGCGACATAGCTTTGCAGACGATAAGTACAACCGTTTCAGAGAGAAGAGCGGCCAATGTGACGATCTGGCTTTAAGTCGATTCGATAACAAATGACGAAAACGGACGGATTTCTCAGGTTTTTACTACATATGAACACTTTTCCCATTCTCCTATCCAACGCGGCTGCTAGTCCTCCTTTCATGCAGAATCTTAAGGTCCTAGCTCATGTCCAAGGCACCAAAGCCAGCTAAAAAGTCAATAATCGGTACGTAAAACTTGAATTGTACTACTTCTTACTGGCTATTACATCGACTTAGAAGCTTCATCTGTGTTCTACTATGGTGCTTTTAGTGTCTCCGCATACCGCAGCACGCGACAGAGCTTTGCAGACGATAAGTACAACCGTTTCAGAGAAAAGAGGGGCCAATGTGACGATCTGGCTTTAAGTCGATTCGATAACAAATGACGAAAACGGACGGAATTCTCAGGTTTTTACTACATATGAACACTTTTCACATTCCCCCGTCCAACTCGGCTGCTGGTCCTATTTTCATGCAGAATCTTAAGGTAATAGCTCATGTCCAAGGCACCAAAGCCAGCTAAAAAGTCAATAATCGATACCTAAAACTTGAATTGTACTACTTCTTACTGGCTATTACATCAACTTAGAAGCTTCATCTGTGTTCTACCATGGTGCTTTTAGTGTCTCCGCACACCGCAGCACGCGACGTAGCTTTGCAGACGATAAGTACAACCGTTTCAGAGAAAAGAGGGGCCAATGTGACGATCTGGCTTTAAGTCGATTCGATAACAAATGACGAAAACGGACGGATTTCTCAGGTTTTTACTACATATGAACACTTTTCACATTCCCCCGTCCAACTCGGCTGCTAGTCCTCCTTTCATGCAGAATCTTAAGGTAATAGCTCATGTCCAAGGCACCAAAGCCAGCTAAAAAGTCAATAATCGATACCTAGAACTTGAATTGTACTACTTCTTACTGGCTATTACATCATCTAAGAAGCTTCATCTGTGTTCTACTATGGTGCTTTTAGTGTCTCCGCATACCGCAGCACGTGAAAAAGCTTTCCAGACGATAAGTACAACCGTTTCAGAGAGAAGAGCAGCCAATGTGACGATCTGGCTTTAAGTCGATTTGATAACAAATGACGAAAACGGACGGATTTCTCAGGTTTTTACTACATATGAGCACTTTTCACATTCTCCCGTACAACGCGGCTGCTAGTCCTCCTTTCATGCAGAATCTTAAGGTCCTAGCTCATGTCCAAGGCACCAAAGCCAGCTAAAATGTCAATTATCGATACCTAAAACTTGAATTGTACTACTTCTTACTGGCTATCACATCAACTTAGAAGCTTCATCGGTGTTCTACTGTGGTGCTTTTAGTGTCTCCGCATACCGCAGCACGCGACATAGCTTTGCAGACGATAAGTACAACCGTTTCAGACAGAAGAGCGGCCAATGTGACGATCTGGCTTTGAGTCGATTCGATAACAAATGACGAAAACGGACGGATTTCTCATGTTTTTACTACATATGAACACTTTTCACATTGTCCCGTGCAACTCGGCTGGTAGTCCTCCTTTTGATGCAGAATCTTAAGGTCGTAGCTCATGTCCAAGGCACCACAGCCAGCTAAAAAATCAATAATCGATACCTAAAACTTGAATTGTACTACTTCTTACTGGCTATTACATCAACTTAGAAGCTTCATATGTGTTCTACTATGGTGCTTTTAGTGTCTCCGCATACCGCAGCACGCGACATAGCTTTGAAGACGATAAGTACAACCGTTTCAGAGAGAAGAGCGGCCAATGTGACGATCTGGCTTTAAGTCGATTCGATAACAAATGACGAAAACGGACGGATTTCTCAGGTTTTTACTACATATGAATACTTTTCACATTCTCCCGTGCAACTCGGCTGCTAGTCCTCCTTTAATGCAGAATCTTAAGGTCCTAGCTCATGTCCAAGGCACCAAAGCCAGCTAAAAAGTCAATAATCGATACCTAAAACTTGAATTGTACTACTTCTTACTGGCTATTACATCAAATTAGAAGCTTCATCTGTGTTCAATTGTGGTGGTTTTAGTGTCTCCGACTACCGCAGCATACAACATAGCTTTGCAGACGATAAGTACAACCGTTTCAGAGAGAAGAGCGGCCAATGTGACGATCTGGCTTTAAGTCGATTCGATAACAAATGACGAAAACGGACGGATTTCTCAGGTTTTTACTACATATGAATACTTTTCACATTCTCCCTTGCAACTCGGCTGCTAGTCCTCCATTCATGCAGAATCTTAAGGTCCTAGCTCATGTCCAAGGCACAAAAGCCAGCTAAAAAGTCAATAATCGATACCTAAAACTTGAATTGTACTACTTCTTACTGGCTATTACATCAACTTAGAAGCTTCATCTGTGTTCTACTATGGTGCTTTTAGAGTCTCCGCATACCGCAGCACGCGACATAGCTTTGCAGACGATAAGTACAACCGTTTCAGAGAGAATAGCGGCCAATGTGACGATCTGGCTTTAATTCGATTCGATAACAAATGACGAAAACGGACGGATTTCTCAGGTTTTTACTACATATGAACACTTTTCACATTCTCCTATCCAACGCGGCTGCTAGTCCTCCTTTCATGCAGAATCTTAAGGTCCTAGCTCATGTCCAAGGCACCAAAGCCAGCTAAAAAGTCAATAATCGGTACCTAAAACTTAAATTGTACTACTTCTTACTGTCTATTACATCGACTTAGAAGCTTCATCTGTGTTCTACTATGGTGCTTTTAGTGTCTCCGCATACCGCAGCACGCGCCATAGCTTTGCAGACGATAAGTACAACCGTTTCAGAGAGAAGAGCGGCCAATGTGACGATCTGGCGTTAAGTCGATTCGATAACAAATGACGAAAACGGACGGATTTCTCAGGTTTTTACCACATATGAACTCTTTTCAAATTCTCCCGTGCAACTCGGCTGCTAGTCCTCCTTTCATGCAGAATCTTAAGGTCCTAGCTCATGTCCAAGGCACCAAAGCCAGCTAAAAGGTCAATAATCAGTAACTAAAACTTAAATTGTACTACTTCTTACTGGCTATTACATCGACTTAGAAGCTTCATCTGTGTTCTACTATGGTGATTTTATTGTCTCCGCATACCGCAGCACGCGACATAGCTTTGCAGACGATAAGTACAACCGTTGCAGAGAGAAGAGCGGCCAATGTGACGATCTGGCTTTAAGTCGATTCGATAACAAATGACGAAAACGGACGGATTTCTCATGTTTCTACTACATATGAACACATTTCACATTCTCCCGTACAACGCGGCTGCTAGTCCTCCTTTCATGCAGAATCTTAAGGTCCTAGCTCATGTCCAAGGCACCAAAGCCAGCTAAAAAGTCAATAATCGATACCTAAAACTTGAATTGTACTACTTCTTACTGGCTATTACATCAACTTAGAAGCTTCATCTGTGTTCTACCATGGTGCTTTTAGTGTCTCCGCACACCGCAGCACGCACAATAGCTTTGCAGACGATAAGTACAACCCTTTCAGAGAAAAGAGGGGCCAATGTGACGATCTGGCTTTAAGTCGATTCGATAACAAATGACGAAAACGGACGGATTTCTCAGGTTTTTACTAAATATGAACACTTTTCACATTCTCCCGTGCAACTCGGCTGCTAGTCCTCCTTTCATGCAGAATCTTAAGGTCCTAGCTCATGTCCAAGGCACCAAAGCCAGCTAAAAAGTCAATATTCGATACCTAGAACTTGAATTGTACTACTTCTTACTGGCTATTACATCATCTTAGAAGCTTCATCTGTGTTCTACTATGGTGCTTTTAGTGTCTCCGCATACCGCAGCACGTGAAAAAGCTTTCCAGACGATAAGTACAACCGTTTCAGAGAGAAGAGCAGCCAATGTGACGATCTGGCTTTAAGTCGATTCGATAACAAATGACGAAAACGGACGGATTTCTCAGGTTTTTACTACATATGAGCACTTTTCACATTCTCCCGTACAACGCGGCTGCTAGTCCTCCTTTCATGCAGAATCTTAAGGTCCTAGCTCATGTCCAAGGCACCAAAGCCAGCTAAAAATTCAATTATCGATACCTAAAACTTGAATTGTACTACTTCTTACTGGCTATCACATCAACTTAGAAGCTTCATCGGTGTTCTACTATGGTGCTTTTAGTGTCTCCGCATACCGCAGCACGCGACATAGCTTTGCAGACGATAAGTACAACCGTTTCAGACAGAAGAGCGGCCAATGTGACGATCTGGCTTTAAGTAGATTCGATAACAAATGACGAAAACGGACGGATTTCTCATGTTTTTACTACATATGAACACTTTTCACATTGTCCCGTGCAACTCGGCTGCTAGTCCTCCTTTTGATGCAGAATCTTAAGGTCGTAGCTCATGTCCAAGGCACAACAGCCAGCTAAAAAATCAATAATCGATACCTAAAACTTGAATTGTACTACTTCTTACTGGCTATTACATCAACTTAGAAGCTTCATCTGTGTTCTACTATGGTGCTTTTAGGGTCTCCGCATACCGCAGCACGCGACATAGCTTTGAAGACGATAAGTACAACCGTTTCAGAGAGAAGAGCGGCCAATGTGACCATCTGGCTTTAAGTCGATTCGATAACAAATGACGAAAACGGACGGATTTCTCGGGTTTTTACTACATATGAATACTTTTCACATTCTCCCGTGCAACTCGGCTCCTAGTCCTCCTTTAATGCAGAATCTTAAGGTCCTAGCTCATGTCCAAGGCACCAAAGCCAGCTAAAAAGTCAATAATCGATACCTAAAACTTGAATTGTACTACTTCTTACTGGCTATTACATCAAATTAGAAGCTTCATCTGTGTTCAATTGTGGTGGTTTTAGTGTCTCCGACTACCGCAGCATACGACATAGCTTTGCAGACGATAAGTACAACCGTTTCAGAGAGAAGAGCGGCCAATGTGACGATCTGGCTTTAAGTCGATTCGATAACAAATGACGAAAACGGACGGATTTCTCAGGTTTTTACTACATATGAACACTTTTCACATTGTCCCGTGCAACTCGGCTGCTAGTCCTCCTTTCATGCAGATTCTTAAGGTCGTAGCTCATGTCCAAGGCACCACAGCCAGCTAAAAAATCAATAATCGATACCTAAAACTTGAATTGTACTACTTCTTACTGGCTATTACATCAACTTAGAAGCTTCATCTGTGTTCTACTATGGTGCTTTTAGTGTCTCCGCATACCGCAGCACGCGACATAGCTTTGAAGACGATAAGTACAACCGATTCAGAGAGAAGAGCGGCCAATGTGACGATCTGGCTTTAAGTCGATTTGATAACAAACGACGAAAACGGACGGATTTCTCAGGTTTTTACTACATATGAATACTTTTCACATTCTCCCGTGCAACGCGGCTGCTAGTCCTCCTTTAATGCAGAATCTTAAGGTCCTAGCTCATGTCCAAGGCACCAAAGCCAGCTAAAAAGTCAATAATCGATACCTAAAACTTGAATTGTACTACTTCTTACTGGCTATTACATCAAATTAGAAGCTTCATCTGTGTTCTACTGTGGTGGTTTTAGTGTCTCCGCCTACCGCAGCATACGACATAGCTTTGCAGACGATAAGTACAACCGTTTCAGAGACAAGAGCGGCCAATGTGACGATCTGGCTTTAAGTCGATTCGATAACAAATGACGAAAACGGATGGATTTCTCAGGTTTTTACTAAAATATGAACACTTTTTACATTCACCCATCCAACGTGGCTGCTAGTCCTCCTTTCATGCAGAATCTTAAGGTCCTAGCTCATGTCCAAGGCACCAAAGCCAGCTAAAAAGTCAATAATCGATACCTAAAACTTGAATTGTACTACTTCTTACTAGCTATTACATCATCTTAGAAGCTTCATCTGTGTTCTACTATGGTGCTTTTAGTGTCTCCACATACCGCAGCACGCGACAAAGCTTTCCAGACAATAAGTACAACCGTTTCAGAGAGAAGAGCAGCCAATGTGACGATCTGGCTTTAAGTCGATTCGATAACAAATGACGAAAACGGACGGATTTCTCAGGTTTTACTACATATGAACACTTTTCACATTGTCCCGTGCAACTAGGCTGCTAATCCTCCTTTCATGCAGATTCTTAAGGTCCTAGCTCATGTCCAAATCATCAAAGCCAGCTTAAAAGTCAATAATCAATACCTAAAACTTGAATTCTACTACTTCTTACTGGCTATTACATCAAATTAGAAGCTTCATCTGTGTTCTACTGTGGTGGTTTTAGTGTCTCCGCCTACCGCAGCATACGACATAGCTTTGCAGACGATAAGTACAACCGTTTCAGAGAGAAGAGCGGCCAATGTGTCGATCTGGCTTTAAGTCGATTCGATAACAAATGACGAAAACGGACGGATTTCTCAGGTTTTTACTACATATGAACACTTTTCACATTCTCCCGTGCAACTCGGCTGCTAGTCCCCCTTTCATGCAGATTCTTAAGGTCCCAGCTCATGTCCAAGGCACCAAAGCCAGCTAAAAAGTCAATAATCGATACCTCAAACTTGAATTGTACTACTTCTTACTGGCTATTACATCAACTTAGAAGCTTCATCTGTGTTCTACTATGGTGCTTTTAGTGTCTCCGCATACCGCATCACGCGACATAGCTTTGCAGACGATAAGTACAACCGTTTCAGAGAGAAGAGCGGCCAATGTGACGATCTGGCTTTAAGTCGATTCGATAACAAATGACGAAAATGGACGGATTTCTCAGGTTTTTACTACATATGAACACTTTTCACATTCTCCCGTGCAACTCGGCTGCTATTCCTCCTTTCATGCAGAATCTTAAGGTAATAGCTCATGTCAAAAGCAATAAAGCCAGCTAAAAAGTCAATAATCAGTACCTCAAACTTGAATTGTACTACTTCTTACTGGCTATTACATCGACTTAGAAGCTTCATCTGTGTTCTACTATGGTGATTTTATTGTCTCCGCATACCGCAGCACGCGACATAGCTTTGCAGACTATAAGAACTACCGTTTCAGAGAGAAGAGCGGCCAATGTGACGATCGGGCTTTAAGTCGATTCGATAACAAATGACGAAAACGGACGGATATCTCAGGTTTCTACTACACATGAACACATTTCACATTCTCCCGTGCAACGCGGCTGCTAGTCCTCCTTTCATGCAGAATCTTAAGGTCCTAGCTCATGTCCAAGGCACCAAAGCCAGCTAAAAAGTCAATAATCGATACCTAAAACTTGAATTGTACTACTTCTTACTGGCTATTACATCAACTTAGAAGCTTCATCTGTGTTCTACCATGGTGCATTTAGTGTCTCCTCACACCGCAGCACGCGACATAGCTTTGCAGACGATAAGTACAACCGTTTCAGAGAAAAGAGGGGCCAATATGACGATCTGGCTTTAAGTCGATTCGATAACAAATGACGAAAACGGACGGATTTCTCAGGTTTTTACTACATATGAACACTTTTCACATTCTCCCGTACAACGCGGCTGCTAGTACTCCTTTCATGCAGAATCTTAAGGTCCTAGCTCATGTCCATGGCACCAAAGCCAGCTAAAAAGTCAATAATCGATACCTAAAACTTGAATTGTACTACTTCTTACTGGCTATCACATCAACGTAGTTGCTTCATCTGTGTTCTACTATGGTGCTTTTAGTGTCTCCGCATACCGCAGCACGCGACATAGCTTTGCAGACGATAAGTACAACCGTTTCAGACAGAAGAGCGGCCAATGTGACGATCTGGCTTTATGTCGATTCGATAACAAATGACGAAAACGGACGGATTTCTCAGGTTTTTACTACATATGAACACTTTTCACATTCTCCCGTGCAACTCGGCAGCTAGTCCTCCTTTTGATGCAGAATCGTAAGGTCGTAGCTCATGTCCAAGGCACCAAAGCCAGCTAAAAAATCAATAATCGATACCTAAAACTTGAATTGTACTACTTCTTACTGGCTATTACATCAACTTAGAAGCTTCATCTGTGTTCTACTATGGTGCTTTTAGTGTCTCCGCATACCGCAGCACGCGACATAGCTTTGAAGACGATAAGTACAACCGTTTCAGAGAGAAGAGCGGCCAATGAGACGATCTGGCTTTAAGTCGATTCGATAACAAATGACGAAAACGGACGGATTTCTCAGGTTTTTACTACATATGAATACTTTTTACATTCTCCCGTGCAACTCGGCTGCTAGTCCTCCTTTCATGCAGAATCTTAAGGTCCTAGCTCATGTCCAAGGCACCAAAGCCAGCTAAAAAATCAATAATCGATACCTAAAACTTGAATTGTACTACTTCTTACTGATTATTACATCAAATTAGAAGCATCATCTGTGTTCAATTGTGGTGGTTTTAGTGTCTCCGCCTACCGCAGCATACGACATAGCTTTGCAGACGATAAGTACAACCGTTTCAGAGAGAAGAGCGGCCAATGTGACGATCTGGCTTTAAGTCGATTCGATAACAAATGACGAAAACGGACGGATTTCTCAGGTTTTTACTACATATGAACACTTTTCACATGCTCCCGTGCAACTCGGCTGCTAGTCCTCCTTTCATGCAGAATCTTAAGGTCCTAGCTCATGTCCAAGGCACCAAAGCCAGCTAAAAAGTCAATAATCGATACCTAAAACTTGAATTGTACTACTTCTTACTGGCTATCACATCAACTTAGAAGCTTCATCTGTGTTCTACTATGGTGCTTTTAGTGTCTCCGCATACCGCAGCACGCGACATAGCTTTGCAGACGATAAGTACAACCGTTTCAGAGAGAAGAGCGGCCAATGTGACGATCTGGCTTTAAGTCGATTCGATAACAAATGACGAAAACGGACGGATTTCTCAGGTTTTTACTACATATGAACACTTTTCACATTCTCCCGTGCAACTCGGCTGCTAGTCCTCCTTTCATGCAGAATCTTAAGGTCCTAGCTCATGTCCAAGGCACCAAAGCCAGCTAAGAAGTCAATAATCGATACCTAAAACTTGAATTGTACTACTTCTTACTGGCTATTACATCAACTTAGAAGCTTCATCTGTGTTCTACTATGGTGCTTTTAGTGTCTCCGCATACCGCAGCACGCAACATAGCTTTGCAGACGATAAGTACAACCGTTTCAGAGAGAAGAGCGGCCAAGTGTCGATCTGGCTTTAAGGCGATTCGATAACAAATGACGAAAACGGACGGATTTCTCAGGTTTTTACTACATATGAACACTTTTCATATTGTCCCGTGCAACTCGGCTGCTAGTCCTCCTTTCATGCAGAATCTTAAGGTCCTAGCTCATGTCCAAGGCACCAAATCCATCTAAGAAGTCAATAATCGATACCTAAAACTTGAATTGTACTACTTCTTACGGGCTATTACATCGACTTAGAAGCTTCATCTGTGTTCTAGTATGGTGATTTTATTGTCTCCGCATACCGCAGCACGCTACATAGCTTTGCAGACGATAAGTACAACCGTTTCAGAGAGAAGAGCGGCCAATGTGACGATCGGGCTTTAAGTCGAATCGATAACAAATGACGAAAACGGACGTATTTCTCAGGTTTCTACTACATATGAACACATTTCACATTCTCCCATCCAACGCGGCTGCTAGTCCTCCTTTCATGCAGAACCTTAAGGTCCTAGCTCATGTCCAAGGCACCAAAGACAGCTAAAAAGTCAATAATCGATACCTAAAACTTGAATTGTACTACTTCTTACTGGCTATTACATCAACTTAGAAGCTTCATCTGTGTTCTACTATGGTGCTTTTAGTGTCTCCGCATACCGCAGCACGCGACATAGCTTTGCAGACGATAAGTAGAACCGTTTCAGAGAGAAGAGCGGCCAATGTGACGATCTGGCTTTAAGTCGATTCGATAACAAATGACGAAAACGGACGGATTTCTCAGGTTTTTACTACATATGAACACTTTTCACATTCTCCCGTGCAACTCGGCTGCTAGTCCTCCTTTCATGCAGAATCTTAAGGTCCTAGCTCATGTCCAAGGCACCAAAGCCAGCTAAGAAGTCAATAATCGATACCTAAAACTTGAATTGTACTACTTCTTACTGGCTATTACATCAACTTAGAAGCTTCATCTGTGTTCTACTATGGTGCTTTTAGTGTCTCCGCATACCGCAGCACGCGACATAGCTTTGCAGACGATAAGTACAACCGTTTCAGACAGAAGAGCGGCCAATGTGACGATCTGGCTTTAAGTCGATTCGATAACAAATGACGAAAACGGACGGATTTCTCAGGTTTTTACTACATATGAACACTTTTCACATTCTCCCGTGCAACTCGGCAGCTAGTCCTCCTTTTGATGCAGAATCGTAAGGTCGTAGCTCATGTCCAAGGCACCAAAGCCAGCTAAAAAATCAATAATCGATACCTAAAACTTGAATTGTACTACTTCTTACTGGCTATTACATCAACTTAGAAGCTTCATCTGTGTTCTACTATGGTGCTTTTAGTGTCTCCGCATACCGCAGCACGCGACATAGCTTTGAAGACGATAAGTACAACCGTTTCAGAGAGAAGAGCGGCCAATGAGACGATCTGGCTTTAAGTCGATTCGATAACAAATGACGAAAACGGACGGATTTCTCAGGTTTTTACTACATATGAACACTTTTCACATTCTCCCGTGCAACTCGGCTGCTAGTCCTCCTTTCATGCAGAATCTTAAGGTCCTAGCTCATGTCCAAGGCACCAAAGCCAGCTAAAAAATCAATAATCGATACCTAAAACTTGAATTGTACTACTTCTTACTGGCTATTACATCAAATTAGAAGCATCATCTGTGTTCAATTGTGGTGGTTTTAGTGTCTCCGCCTACCGCAGCATACGACATAGCTTTGCAGACGGTAAGTACAACCGTTTCAGAGAGAAGAGCGGCCAATGTGACCATCTGGCTTTAAGTCGATTCGATAACAAATGACGAAAACGGACGGATTTCTCAGGTTTTTACTACATATGAATACTTTTCACATGCTCCCGTGCAACTCGGCTGCTAGTCCTCCTTTCATGCAGAATCTTAAGGTCCTAGCTCATGTCCAAGGCACCAAAGCCAGCTAAAAAGTCAATAATCGATACCTAAAACTTGAATTGTACTACTTCTTACTGGCTATCACATCAACTTAGAAGCTTCATCTGTGTTCTACTATGGTGCTTTTAGTGTCTCCGCATACCGCAGCACGCGACAAAGCTTTCCAGACGATAAGTACAACCGTTTCAGAGAGAAGAGCAGCCAATGTGACGATCGGGCTTTAAGTCGATTTGATAACAAATGACGAAAACGGACGGATTTCTCAGGTTTTTACTACATATGAATACTTTTCATATTGTCCCGTGCAACTCGGCTGCTAGTCCTCCTTTCATGCAGAATCTTAAGGTCCTAGCTCATGTCCAAGGCACCAAAGCCAGCTAAAAAGTCAATAATCGATACCTAAAACTTGAATTGTACTACTTCTTACTGGCTATCACATCAACTTAGAAGCTTCATCTGTGTTCTACTATGGTGCTTTTAGTGTCTCCGCATACCGCAGCACGCGACAAAGCTTTCCAGACGATAAGTACAACCGTTTCAGAGAGAAGAGCGGCCAAGTGACGATCTGGCTTTAAGGCGATTCGATAACAAATGACGAAAACGGACGGATTTCTCAGGTTTTTACTACATATGAACACTTTTCATATTGTCCCGTGCAACTCGGCTGCTAGTCCTCCTTTCATGCAGAATCTTAAGGTCCTAGCTCATGTCCAAGGCACCAAATCCATCTAAGAAGTCAATAATCGATACCTAAAACTTGAATTGTACTACTTCTTACGGGCTATTACATCGACTTAGAAGCTTCATCTGTGTTCTAGTATGGTGATTTTATTGTCTCCGCATACCGCAGCACGCGACATAGCTTTGCAGACGATAAGTACAACCGTTTCAGAGAGAAGAGCGGCCAATGTGACGATCGGGCTTTAAGTCGAATCGATAACAAATGACGAAAACGGACGTATTTCTCAGGTTTCTACTACATATGAACACATTTCACATTCTCCCATCCAACGCGGCTGCTAGTCCTCCTTTCATGCAGAATCTTAAGGTCCTAGCTCAAGTCCAAGGCACCAAAGACAGCTAAAAAGTCAATAATCGATACCTAAAACTTGAATTGTACTACTTCTTACTGGCTATTACATCAACTTAGAAGCTTCATCTGTGTTCTACTATGGTGCTTTTAGTGTCTCCGCATACCGCAGCACGCGACATAGCTTTGCAGACGATAAGTACAACCGTTTCAGAGAGAAGAGCGGCCAATGTGACGATCTGGCTTTAAGTCGATTCGATAACAAATGACGAAAACGGACGGATTTCTCAGGTTTTTACTACATATGAACACTTTTCACATTCTCCCGTGCAACTCGGCTGCTAGTCCTCCTTTCATGCAGAATCTTAAGGTCCTAGCTCATGTCCAAGGCACCAAAGCCAGCTAAGAAGTCAATAATCGATACCTAAAACTTGAATTGTACTACTTCTTACTGGCTATTACATCAACTTAGAAGCTTCATCTGTGTTCTACTATGGTGCTTTTAGTGTCTCCGCATACCGCAGCACGCGACATAGCTTTGAAGACGATAAGTACAACCGTTTCAGAGAGAAGAGCGGCCAATGTAACGATCTGGCTTTAAGTCGATTCGATAACAAATGACGAAAACGGACGGATTTCTCAGGTTTTTACTACATATGAACACTTTTCACATTCTCCCCTGCAACTCGGCTGCTAGTCCTCCTTTCATGCAGAATCTTAAGGTCCTAGCTCATGTCCAAGGCACCAAAGCCAGCTAATAAGTCAATAATCGATACCTAAAACTTGAATTGTACTACTTCTTACTGGCTATTACATCATCTTAGAAGCTTCATCTGTGTTCTACTATGGTGCTTTTAGTGTCTCCGCATACCGCAGCACGCGACAAAGCTTTCCAGACGATAAGTACAACCGTTTCAGAGAGAAGAGCAGCCAATGTGACGATCGGGCTTTAAGTCGATTTGATAACAAATGACGAAAACGGACGGATTTCTCAGGTTTTTACTACATATGAATACTTTTCACATTGTCCCGTGCAACTCGGCTGCTAGTCCTCCTTTCATGCAGATTTTTAAGGTCGTAGCTCATGTCCAAGGCACCACAGCCAGCTAAAAAATCAATAATCGATACCTAAAACTTGAATTGTACTACTTCTTACTGGCTATTACATCAACTTAGAAGCTTCATCTGTGTTCTACTATGGTGCTTTTAGTGTCTCCGCATACCGCAGCACGCGACATAGCTTTGAAGACGATAAGTACAACCGTTTCAGAGAGAAGAGCGGCCAATGTGACGATCTGGCTTTAAGTCGATTCGATAACAAATGACGAAAACGGACGGATTTCTCATGTTTTTACTACATATGAACACTTTTCACATTCTCCCGTGCAACTCGGCTGCTAGTCCTCCTTTCATGCAGAATCTTAAGGTCCTAGCTCATGTCCAAGGCACCAAAGCCAGCTAAGAAGTCAATAATCGATACCTAAAACTTGAATTGTACTACTTCTTACTGGCTATTACATCAACTTAGAAGCTTCATCTGTGTTCTACTATGGTGCTTTTAGTGTCTCCGCATACCGCAGCACGCAACATAGCTTTGCAGACGATAAGTACAACCGTTTCAGAGAGAAGAGCGGCCAAGTGACGATCTGGCTTTAAGGCGATTCGATAACAAATGACGAAAACGGACGGATTTCTCAGGTTTTTACTACATATGAACACTTTTCATATTGTCCCGTGCAACTCGGCTGCTAGTCCTCGTTTCATGCAGAATCTTAAGGTCCTAGCTCATGTCCAAGGCACCAAATCCATCTAAGAAGTCAATAATCGATACCTAAAACTTGAATTGTACTACTTCTTACGGGCTATTACATCGACTTAGAAGCTTCATCTGTGTTCTAGTATGGTGATTTTATTGTCTCCGCATACCGCAGCACGCGACATAGCTTTGCGGACGATAAGTACAACCGTTTCAGAGAGAAGAGCGGCCAATGTGACGATCGGGCTTTAAGTCGAATCGATAACAAATGACGAAAACGGACGTATTTCTCAGGTTTCTACTACATATGAACACATTTCACATTCTCCCATCCAACGCGGCTGCTAGTCCTCCTTTCATGCAGAATCTTAAGGTCCTAGCTCATGTCCAAGGCACCAAAGCCAGCTAAAAAGTCAATAATCGATACCTAAAACTTGAATTGCACTACTTCTTACTGGCTATTACATCAACTTAGAAGCTTCATCTGTGTTCTACTATGGTGCTTTTAGTGTCTCCGCATACCGCAGCACGCGACATAGCTTTGCAGACGATAAGTAGAACCGTTTCAGAGAGAAGAGCGGCCAATGTGACGATCTGGCTTTAAGTCGATTCGATAACAAATGACGAAAACGGACGGATTTCTCAGGTTTTTACTACATATGAACACTTTTCACATTCTCCCGTGCAACTCGGCTGCTAGTCCTCCTTTCATGCAGAATCTTAAGGTCCTAGCTCATGTCCAAGGCAACAAAGCCAGCTAAGAAGTCAATAATCGATACCTAAAACTTGAATTGTACTACTTCTTACTGGTTATTACATCAACTTAGAAGCTTCATCTGTGTTCTACTATGGTGCTTTTAGTGTCTCCGCATACAGCAGCACGCGACATAGCTTTGAAGACGATAAGTACAACCGTTTCAGAGAGATGAGCGGCCAATGTGACGATCTGGCTTTGAGTCGATTCGATAACAAATGACGAAAACGGACGGATTTCTCAGGTTTTTACTACATATGAACACTTTTCACATTCTCCCCTGCAACTCGGCTGCTAGCTTCCTTTCATGCAGAATCTTAAGGTCCTAGCTCATGTCCAAGGCACCAAAGCCAGCTAATAAGTCAATAATCGATACCTAAAACTTGAATTGTACTTCTTCTTACTGGCTATTACATCATCTTAGAAGCTTCATCTGTGTTCTACTATGGTGCTTTTAGTGTCTCCGCATACCGCAGCACGCGACAAAGCTTTCCAGACGATAAGTACAACCGTTTCAGAGAGAAGAGCAGCCAATGTGACGATCGGGCTTTAAGTCGATTTGATAACAAATGACGAAAACGGACGGATTTCTCAGGTTTTTACTACATATGAATACTTTTCACATTGTCCCGTGCAACTCGGCTGCTAGTCCTCCTTTCATGCAGATTCTTAAGGTCGTAGCTCATGTCCAAGGCACCAAGGCCAGCCAAAAAATCAATAATCGATACCTAAAACTTGAATTGTACTACTTCTTACTGGCTATTACATCAACTTAGAAGCTTCATCTGTGTTCTACTATGGTGCTTTTAGTGTCTCCGCATACCGCAGCACGCGACATAGCTTTGAAGACGATAAGTACAACCGTTTCAGAGAGAAGAGCGGCCAATGTGACGATCTGTCGTTAAGTCGATTCGATAACAAATGACGAAAACGGACGGATTTCTCAGGATTTTACTACATATGAATACTTTTCACATTCTCCCGTGCAACGCGGCTGCTAGTCCTCCTTTAATGCTGAATCTTAAGGTCATAGCTCATGTCCAAGGCACCAAAGCCAGCTAAAAAGTCAATAATCGATACCTAAAACTTGAATTGTACTACTTCTTACTGGCTATTACATCAAATTAGAAGCTTCATCTGTGTTCAATTGTGGTGGTTTTAGTGTCTCCGACTACCGCAGCATACGACATAGCTTTGCAGACGATAAGTACAACCGTTTCAGAGAGAAGAGCGGCCAATGTAACGATCTGGCTTTAAGTCGATTCGATAACAAATGACGAAAACGGACGGATTTCTCAGGTTTTTACTACATATGAACACTTTTCACATTCTCCCGTGCAACTCGGCTGCTAGTCCTCCTTTCATGCAGATTCTTAAGGTCCTAGCTCATGTCCAAGGCATCAAAGCCAGCTTAAAAGTCAATAATCAATACCTAAACTTGAATTGTACTACTTCTTACTGGCTATTACATCAAATTAGAAGCTTCATCTGTGTTCAATTGTGGTGGTTTTAGTGTCTCCGACTACCGCAGCATACGACATAGCTTTGCAGACGATAAGTACAACCGTTTCAGAGAGAAGAGCGGCCAATGTGACGATCTGGCTTTAAGTCGATTCGATAACAAATGACGAAAACGGACGGATTTCTCAGGTTTTTACTACATATGAACACTTTTCACATTCTCCCGTGCAACTCGGCTGCTAGTCCTCCTTTCATGCAGAATCTTAAGGTCCTAGCTCATGTCCAAGGCACCAAAGCCAGCTAAGAAGTCAATAATCGATACCTAAAACTTGAATTGTACTACTTCTTACTGGCTATTACATCAACTTAGAAGCTTCATCTGTGTTCTACTATGGTGCTTTTAGTGTCTCCGCATACCGCAGCACGCGACATAGCTTTGAAGACGATAAGTACAACCGTTTCAGAGAGAAGAGCGGCCAATGTGACGATCTGGCTTTAAGTCGATTCGATAACAAATGACGAAAACGGACGGATATCTCAGGTTTTTACTACATATGAACACTTTTCACATTCTCCCCTGCAACTCGGCTGCTAGTCCTCCTTTCATGCAGAATCTTAAGGTCCTAGCTCATGTCCAAGGCACCAAAGCCAGCTAATAAGTCAATAATCGATACCTAAAACTTGAATTGTACTACTTCTTACTGGCTATTACATCATCTTAGAAGCTTCATCTGTGTTCTACTATGGTGCTTTTAGTGTCTCCGCATACCGCAGCACGCGACAAAGCTTTCCAGACGATAAGTACAACCGTTTCAGAGAGAAGAGCAGCCAATGTGACGATCTGGCTTTAAGTCGATTTGATAACAAATGACGAAAACGGACGGATTTCTCAGGTTTTTACTACATATGAATACTTTTCACATTGTCCCGTGCAACTCGGCTGCTAGTCCTCCTTTCATGCAGATTCTTAAGGTCGTAGCTCATGTCCAAGGCACCACAGCCAGCTAAAAAATCAATAATCGATACCTAAAACTTGAATTGTACTACTTCTTACTGGCTATTACATCAACTTAGAAGCTTCATCTGTGTTCTACTATGGTGCTTTTAGTGTCTCCGCATACCGCAGCACGCGACATAGCTTTGAAGACGATAAGTACAACCGTTTCAGAGAGAAGAGCGGCCAATGTGACGATCTGGCTTTAAGTCGATTCGATAACAAATGACGAAAACGGACGGATTTCTCAGGTTTTTACTACATATTAACACTTTTCACATTCTCCCGTGCAACTCGGCTGCTAGTCCTCCTTTCATGCAGAATCTTAAGGTCCCAGCTCATGTCCAAGGCACCAATGCCAGCTAAAAAGTCAATAATCGATACCTCAAACTTGAATTGTACTACTCCTTACTGGCTATTACATCAAATTAGAAGCATCATCTGTGTTCAATTGTGGTGGTTTTAGTGTCTCCGCCTACCGCAGCATACGACATAGCTTTGCAGACGATAAGTACAACCGTTTCAGAGAGAAGAGCGGCCAATGTGACGATCTGGCTTTAAGTCGATTCGATAACAAATGACGAAAACGGACGGATTTCTCAGGTTTTTACTACATATGAACACTATTGAATTCTCCCATCCAATGCGGCTGCTAGTCCTCCTTTCATGCAGAATCTTAAGGTCCTAGCTCATGTCCAAGGCACCAAAGCCAGCTAAAAAGTCAATAATCGATACCTAAAACTAGAATTGTACTACTTCTTACTGGCTATCACATCAACTTAGAAGCTTCATCTGTGTTCTACTATGGTGCTTTTAGTGTCTCCGCATACCGCAGCACGCGACATAGCTTTGCAGACGATAAGTACAACCGTTTCAGAGAGAAGAGCGGCCAATGTGTCGATCTGGCTTTAAGTCGATTCGATAACAAATGACGAAAACGGACGGATTTCTCAGGTTTTTACTACATATGAACACTTTTCACATTCTCCCGTGCAACTCGGCTGCTAGTCCTCCTTTCATGCAGAATCTTAAGGTCCTAGCTCATGTCCAAGGCACCAAAGCCAGCTAAGAAGGCAATAATCGATACCTAAAACTTGAATTGTACTACTTCTTACTGGCTATTACATCAACTTAGAAGCTTCATCTGTGTTCTACTATGGTGCTTTTAGTGTCTCCGCATACCGCAGCACGCAACATAGCTTTGCAGACGATAAGTACAACCGTTTCAGAGAGAAGAGCGGCCAAGTGACGATCTGGCTTTAAGGCGATTCGATAACAAATGACGAAAACGGACGGATTTCTCAGGTTTTTACTACATATGAACACTTTTCATATTGTCCCGTGCAACTCGGCTGCTAGTCCTCCTTTCATGCAGAATCTTAAGGTCCTAGCTCATGTCCAAGGCACCAAATCCATCTAAGGAGTCAATAATCGATACCTAAAACTTGAATTGTACTACTTCTTACGGGCTATTACATCGACTTAGAAGCTTCATCTGTGTTCTAGTATGGTGATCTTATTGTCTCCGCATACCGCAGCACGCGACATAGCTTTGCAGACGATAAGTACAACCGTTTCAGAGAGAAGAGCGGCCAATGTGACGATCGGGCTTTAAGTCGAATCGATAACAAATGACGAAAACGGACGTATTTCTCAGGTTTCTACTACATATGAACACATTTCACATTCTCCCATCCAACGCGGCTGCTAGTCCTCCTTTCATGCAGAATCTTAAGGTCCTAGCTCATGTCCAAGGCACCAAAGACAGCTAAAAAGTCAATAATCGATACCTAAAACTTGAATTGTACTACTTCTTACTGGCTATTACATCAACTTAGAAGCTTCATCTGTGTTCTACTATGGTGCTTTTAGTGTCTCCGCATACCGCAGCACGCGACATAGCTTTGCAGACGATAAGTAGAACCGTTTCAGAGAGAAGAGCGGCCAATGTGACGATCTGGCTTTAAGTCGATTCGATAACAAATGACGAAAACGGACGGATTTCTCAGGTTTTTACTACATATGAACACTTTTCACATTCTCCCGTGCAACTCGGCTGCTAGTCCTCCTTTCATGCAGAATCTTAAGGTCCTAGCTCATGTCCAAGGCACCAAAGCCAGCTAAGAAGTCAATAATCGATACCTAAAACTTGAATTGTACTACTTCTTACTGGCTATTACATCAACTTAGAAGCCTCATCTGTGTTCTACTATGGTGCTTTTAGTGTCTCCGCATACCGCAGCACGCGACATAGCTTTGAAGACGATAAGTACAACCGTTTCAGAGAGAAGAGCGGCCAATGTGACGATCGGGCTTTAAGTCGATTCGATAACAAATGACGAAAACGGACGGATTTCTCAGGTTTTTACTACATATTAACACTTTTCACATTCTCCCGTGCAACTCGGCTGCTAGTCCTCCTTTCATGCAGAATCTTAAGGTCCTAGCTCATGTCCAAGGCACCAAAGCCAGCTAAGAAGGCAATAATCGATATATAAAACTTGAATTGTACTACTTCTTACTGGCTATTACATCAACTTAGAAGCTTCATCTGTGTTCTACTATGGTGCTTTTAGTGTCTCCGCATACCGCAGCACGCAACATAGCTTTGCAGACGATAAGTACAACCGTTTCAGAGAGAAGAGCGGCCAAGTGACGATCTGGCTTTAAGGCGATTCGATAACAAATGACGAAAACGGACGGATTTCTCAGGTTTTTACTACATATGAACACTTTTCACATTCTCCCGTGCAACTCGGCTGCTAGTCCTCCTTTCATACAGAATCTTAAGGTCCTAGCTCATGTCCAAGGCACCAAAGCCAGCTAAGAAGTCAATAATCGATACCTAAAACTTGAATTGTACTGCTTCTTACGGGCTATTACATCGACTTAGAAGCTTCATCTGTGTTCTAGTATGGTGATCTTATTGTCTCCGCATACCGCAGCACGCGACATAGCTTTGCAGACGATAAGTACAACCGTTTCAGAGAGAAGAGCGGCCAATGTGACAATCGGGCTTTAAGTCGAATCGATAACAAATGACGAAAACGGACGGATTTCTCAGGTTTCTACTACATATGAACACATTTCACATTCTCCCATCCAACGCGGCTGCTAGTCCTCCTTTCATGCAGAATCTTAAGGTCCTAGCTCATGTCCAAGGCACCAATGCCAGCTAAAAAGTCAATAATCGATACCTCAAACTTGAATTGTACTACTTCTTACTGGCTATTACATCAAATTAGAAGCATCATCTGTGTTCAATTGTGGTGGTTTTAGTGTCTCCGCCTACCGCAGCATACGACATAGCTTTGCAGACGATAAGTACAACCGTTTCAGAGAGAAGAGCGGCCAATGTGACCATCTGGCTTTAAGTCGATTCGATAACAAATGACGAAAACGGACGGATTTCTCAGGTTTTTACTACATATGAACACTTTTCACATGCTCCCGTGCAACTCGGCTGCTAGTCCTCCTTTCATGCAGAATCTTAAGGTCCTAGCTCATGTCCAAGGCACCAAAGCCAGCTAAAAAGTCAATAATCGATACCTAAAACTTGAATTGTACTACTTCTTACTGGCTATCACATCAACTTAGAAGCTTCATCTGTGTTCTACTATGGTGCTTTTAGTGTCTCCGCATACCGCAGCACGCGACATAGCTTTGCAGACGATAAGTACAACCGTTTCAGAGAGAAGAGCTGCCAATGTGACGATCTGGCTTTAAGTCGATTCGATAACAAATGACGAAAACGGACGGATTTCTCAGGTTTTTACTACATATGAACACTTTTCACATTCTCCCGTGCAACTCGGCTGCTAGTCCTCCTTTCATGCAGAATCTTAAGGTCCTAGCTCATGTCCAAGGCACCAAAGCCAGCTAAGAAGGCAATAATCGATACCTAAAACTTGAATTGTACTACTTCTTACTGGCTATTACATCAACTTAGAAGCTTCATCTGTGTTCTACTATGGTGCTTTTAGTGTCTCCGCATGCCGCAGCACGCAACATAGCTTTGCAGACGATAAGTACAACCGTTTCAGAGAGAAGAGCGGCCAAGTGACGATCTGGCTTTAAGGCGATTCGATAACAAATGACGAAAACGGACGGATTTCTCAGGTTTTTACTCCATATGAACACTTTTCATATTGTCCCGTGCAACTCGGCTGCTAGTCCTCCTTTCATGCAGAATCTTAAGGTCCTAGCTCATGTTCAAGGCACCAAATCCATCTAAGGAGTCAATAATCGATACCTAAAACTTGAATTGTACTACTTCTTACTGGCTATTACATCAACTTAGAAGCTTCATCTGTGTTCTACTATGGTGCTTTTAGTGTCTCCGCATACCGCAGCACGCGACATAGCTTTGCAGACGATAAGTAGAACCGTTTCAGAGAGAAGAGCGGCCAATGTGACGATCTGGCTTTAAGTCGATTCGATAACAAATGACGAAAACGGACGGATTTCTCAGGTTTTTACTACATATGAACACTTTTCACATTCTCCCGTGCAACTCGGCTGCTAGTCCTCCTTTCATGCAGAATCTTAAGGTCCTAGCTCATGTCCAAGGCACCAAAGCCAGCTAAGAAGTCAATAATCGATACCTAAAACTTGAATTGTACTACTTCTTACTGGCTATTACATCAACTTAGAAGCTTCATCTGTGTTCTACTATGGTGCTTTTAGTGTCTCCGCATACCGCAGCACGCGACATAGCTTTGAAGACGATAAGTACAACCGTTTCAGAGAGAAGAGCGGCCAATGTGACGATCTGGCTTTAAGTCGATTCGATAACAAATGACGAAAACGGACGGATTTCTCAGGTTTTTACTACATATGAACACTTTTCACATTCTCCCCTGCAACTCGGCTGCTAGTCCTCCTTTCATGCAGAATCTTAAGGTCCTAGCTCATGTCCAAGGCACCAAAGCCAGCTAATAAGTCAATAATCGATACCTAAAACTTGAATTGTACTACTTCTTACTAGCTATTACATCATCTTAGAAGCTTCATCTGTGTTCTACTATGGTGCTTTTAGTGTCTCCGCATACCGCAGCACGCGACAAAGCTTTCCAGACGATAAGTACAACCGTTTCAGAGAGAAGAGCAGCCAATGTGACGATCTGGCTTTAAGTCGATTTGATAACAAATGACGAAAACGGACGGATTTCTCAGGTTTTTACTACATATGAATACTTTTCACATTGTCCCGTGCAACTCGGCTGCTAGTCCTCCTTTCATGCAGATTCTTAAGGTCGTAGCTCATGTCCAAGGCACCACAGCCAGCTAAAAAATCAATAATCGATACCTAAAACTTGAATTGTACTACTTCTTACTGGCTATTACATCAACTTAGAAGCTTCATCTGTGTTCTACTATGGTGCTTTTAGTGTCTCCGCATACCGCAGCACGCAACATAGCTTTGCAGACGATAAGTACAACCGTTTCAGAGAGAAGAGCGGCCAAGTGACGATCTGGCTTTAAGGCGATTCGATAACAAATGACGAAAACGGACGGATTTCTCAGGTTTTTACTACATATGAACACTTTTCATATTGTCCCGTGCAACTCGGCTGCTAGTCCTCCTTTCATGCAGAATCTTAAGGTCCTAGCTCATGTCCAAGGCACCAAATCCATCTAAGAAGTCAATAATCGATACCTAAAACTTGAATTGTACTACTTCTTACGGGCTATTACATCGACTTAGAAGCTTCATCTGTGTTCTAGTATGGTGATCTTATTGTCTCCGCATACCGCAGCACGCGACATAGCTTTGCAGACGATAAGTACAACCGTTTCAGAGAGAAGAGCGGCCAATGTGACGATCGGGCTTTAAGTCGAATCGATAACAAATGACGAAAACGGACGTATTTCTCAGGTTTCTACTACATATGAACACATTTCACATTCTCCCATCCAACGCGGCTGCTAGTCCTCCTTTCATGCAGAATCTTAAGGTCCTAGCTCATGTCCAAGGCACCAAAGACAGCTAAAAAGTCAATAATCGATACCTAAAACTTGAATTGTACTACTTCTTACTGACTATTACATCAACTTAGAAGCTTCATCTGTGTTCTACTATGGTGCTTTTAGTGTCTCCGCATACCGCAGCACGCGACATAGCTTTGCAGACGATAAGTAGAACCGTTGCAGAGAGAAGAGCGGCCATTGTGACGATCTGGCTTTAAGTCGATTCGATAACAAATGACGAAAACGGACGGATTTCTCAGGTTTTTACTACATATGAACACTTTTCACATTCTCCCGTGCAACTCGGCTGCTAGTCCTCCTTTCATGCAGAATCTTAAGGTCCTAGCTCATGTCCAAGGCACCAAAGCCAGCTAAGAAGTCAATAATCGATACCTAAAACTTGAATTGTACTACTTCTTACTGGCTATTACATCAACTTAGAAGCTTCATCTGTGTTCTACTATGGTGCTTTTAGTGTCTCCGCATACCGCAGCACGCGACATAGCTTTGAAGACGATAAGTACAACCGTTTCAGAGAGAAGAGCGGCCAATGTGACGATCTGGCTTTAAGTCGATTAGATAACAAATGACGAAAACGGACGGATTTCTCAGGTTTTTACTACATATGAACACTTTTCACATTCTCCCGTGCAACTCGGCTGCTAGTCCTCCTTTCATGCAGAATCTTAAGGTCCCAGCTCATGTCCAAGGCACCAAAGCCAGCTAAAAAGTCAATAATCGATACCTCAAACTTGAATTGTACTACTTCTTACTGGCTATTACATCAAATTAGAAGCATCATCTGTGTTCAATTGTGGTGGTTTTAGTGTCTCCGCCTACCGCAGCATACGACATAGCTTTGCAGACGATAAGTACAACCGTTTCAGAGAGAAGAGCGGCCAATGTGACCATCTGGCTTTAAGTCGATTCGATAACAAGTGACGAAAACGGACGGATTTCTCAGGTTTTTACTACATATGAATACTTTTCACATTGTCCCGTGCAACTCGGCTGCTAGTCCTCCTTTCATGCAGATTCTTAAGGTCGTAGCTCATGTCCAAGGCACCACAGCCAGCTAAAAAATCAATAATCGATACCTAAAACTTGAATTGTACTACTTCTTACTGGCTATTACATCAACTTAGAAGCTTCATCTGTGTTCTACTATGGTGCTTTTAGTGTCTCCGCATACCGCAGCACGCGACATAGCTTTGAAGACGATAAGTACAACCGTTTCAGAGAGAAGAGCGGCCAATGTGACGATCTGGCTTTAAGTCGATTCGATAACAAATGACGAAAACGGACGGATTTCTCAGGTTTTTACTACATATGAATACTTTTCACATTCTCCCGTGCAACGCGGCTGCTAGTCCTCCTTTAATGCAGAATCTTAAGGTCCTAGCTCATGTCCAAGGCACCAAAGCGAGCTAAAAAGTCAATAATCGATACCTAAAACTTGAATTGTACTACTTCCTACTGGCTATTACATCAAATTAGAAGCTTCATCTGTGTTCAATTGTGGTGGTTTTAGTGTCTCCGACTACCGCAGCATACGACATAGCTTTGCAGACGATAAGTACAACCGTTTCAGAGAGAAGAGCGGCCAATGTAACGATCTGGCTTTAAGTCGATTCGATAACAAATGACGAAAACGGACGGATTTCTCAGGTTTTTACTACATATGAACACTTTTCACATTCTCCCGTGCAACTCGGCTGCTAGTCCTCCTTTCATGCAGATTCTTAAGGTCCTAGCTCATGTCCAAGGCATCAAAGCCAGCTTAAAAGTCAATAATCAATACCTAAACTTGAATTGTACTACTTCTTACTGGCTATTACATCAAATTAGAAGCTTCATCTGTGTTCAATTGTAGTGGTTTTAGTGTCTCCGACTACCGCAGCATACGACATAGCTTTGCAGACGATAAGTACAACCGTTTCAGAGAGAAGAGCGGCCAATGTGACGATCTGGCTTTAAGTCGATTCGATAACAAATGACGAAAACGGATGGATTTCTCAGGTTTTTACTACATATGAACACTTTTCACATTCTCCCGTGCAACTCGGCTGCTAGTCCTCCTTTCATGCAGAATCTTAAGGTCCTAGCTCATGTCCAAGGCACCAAAGCCAGCTAAGAAGTCAATAATCGATACCTAAAACTTGAATTGTACTACTTCTTACTGGCTATTACATCAACTTAGAAGCTTCATCTGTGTTCTACTATGGTGCTTTTAGTGTCTACGCATACCGCAGCACGCGACATAGCTTTGAAGACGATAAGTACAACCGTTTCAGAGAGAAGAGCGGCCAATGTGACGATCTGGCTTTAAGTCGATTCGATAACAAATGACGAAAACGGACGGATATCTCAGGTTTTTACTACATATGAACACTTTTCACATTCTCCCCTGCAACTCGGCTGCTAGTCCTCCTTTCATGCAGAATCTTAAGGTCCTAGCTCATGTCCAAGGCACCAAAGCCAGCTAATAAGTCAATAATCGATACCTAAAACTTGAATTGTACTACTTCTTACTGGCTATTACATCATCTTAGAAGCTTCATCTGTGTTCTACTATGGTGCTTTTAGTGTCTCCGCATACCGCAGCACGCGACAAAGCTTTCCAGACGATAAGTACAACCGTTTCAGAGAGAAGAGCAGCCAATGTGACGATCTGGCTTTAAGTCGATTTGATAACAAATGACGAAAACGGACGGATTTCTCAGGTTTTTACTACATATGAATACTTTTCACATTGTCCCGTGCAACTCGGCTGCTAGTCCTCCTTTCATGCAGATTCTTAAGGTCGTAGCTCATGTCCAAGGCACCACAGCCAGCTAAAAAATCAATAATCGATACCTAAAACTTGAATTGTACTACTTCTTACTGGCTATTACATCAACTTAGAAGCTTCATCTGTGTTCTACTATGGTGCTTTTAGTGTCTCCGCATACCGCAGCACGCGACATAGCTTTGAAGACGATAAGTACAACCGTTTCAGAGAGAAGAGCGGCCAATGTGACGATCTGGCTTTAAGTCGATTCGATAACAAATGACGAAAACGGACGGATTTCTCAGGTTTTTACTACATATGAATACTTTTCACATTCTCCCGTGCAACGCGGCTGCTAGTCCTCCTTTAATGCAGAATCTTAAGGTCCTAGCTCATGTCCAAGGCACCAAAGCCAGCTAAAAAGTCAATAATCGATACCTAAAACTTGAATTGTACTACTTCTTACTGGCTATTACATCAAATTAGAAGCTTCATCTGTGTTCAATTGTGGTGGTTTTAGTGTCTCCGACTACCGCAGCATACGACATAGCTTTGCAGACGATAAGTACAACCGTTTCAGAGAGAAGAGCGGCCAATGTGACGATCTGGCTTTAAGTCGATTCGATAACAAATGACGAAAACGGACGGATTTCTTAGGTTTTTACTACATATGAACACTTTTCACATTCTCCCGTGCAACTCGGCTGCTAGTCCTCCTTTCATGCAGATTCTTAAGGTCCTAGCTCATGTCCAAGGCATCAAAGCCAGCTTAAAAGTCAATAATCAATACCTAAACTTGAATTGTACTACTTCTTACTGGCTATTACATCAAATTAGAAGCTTCATCTGTGTTCTACTGTGGTGGTTTTAGTGTCTCCGCCTACCGCAGCATACGACATAGCTTTGCAGACGATAAGTACAACCGTTTCAGAGACAAGAGCGGCCAATGTGACGATCTGGCTTTAAGTCGATTCGATAACAAATGACGAAAACGGATGGATTTCTCAGGTTTTTACTAAAATATGAACACTTTTCACATTCTCCCATCCAACGCGGCTGCTAGTCCTCCTTTCATGCAGAATCTTAAGGTCCTAGCTCATGTCCAAGGCACCAAAGCCAGCTAAAAAGTCAATAATCGATACCTAAAACTTGAATTGTACTACTTCTTACTGGCTATTACATCAACTTAGAAGCTTCATCTGTGTTCTACTATGGTGCTTTTAGTGTCTCCGCATACCGCATCACGCGACATAGCTTTGCAGACGATAAGTACAACCGTTTTAGAGAGAAGAGCGGCCAATGTGACGATCTGGCTTTAAGTCGATTCGATAACAAATGACGAAAACGGACGGATTTCTCAGGTTTTTACTACATATGAACACTTTTCACATTCTCCCGTGCAACTCGGCTGCTATTCATCCTTTCATGCGGAATCTTAAGGTAATAGCTCATGTCCAAGGCACCAAAGCCAGCTAAAAAGTCAATAATCAGTACCTCAAACTTGAATTGTACTACTTCTTACTGGCTATTACATCAACTTAGAAGCTTCATCTGTGTTCTACTATGGTGCTTTTAGTGTCTCCGCATACCGCATCACGCGACATAGCTTTGCAGACTATAAGTACAACCGTTTCAGAGAGAAGAGCGGCCAATGTGACGATCTGGCTTTAAGTCGATTCGATAACAAATGACGAAAACGGACGGATTTCTCAGGTTTTATTACATATGAACACTTTTCACATTGTCCCATGCAACTCGGCTGCTAATCCTCCTTCTCAGGTTTTTACTACATATGAATACTTTTCACATTCTCCCGTGCAACGCGGCTGCTAGTCCTCCTTTAATGCAGAATCTTAAGGTCCTAGCTCATGTCCAAGGCACCAAAGCCAGCTAAAAAGTCAATAATCGATACCTAAAACTTGAATTGTACTACTTCTTACTGGCTATTACATCAAATTAGAAGCTTCATCTGTGTTCTACTATGGTGGTTTTAGTGTCTCCGACTACCGCAGCATACGACATAGCTTTGCAGATGATAAGTACAACCGTTTCAGAGAGAAGAGCGGCCAATGTGACGATCTGGCTTTAAGTCGATTCGATAACAAATGACGAAAACGGACGGATTTCTCAGGTTTTTACTACATATGAACACTTTTCACATTCTCCCGTGCAACTCGGCTGCTAGTCCTCCTTTCATGCAGAATCTTAAGGTCCTAGCTCATGTCCAAGGCATCAAAGCCAGCTTAAAAGTCAATAATCAATACCTAAACTTGAATTGTACTACTTCTTACTGGCTATTACATCAAATTAGAAGCTTCATCTGTGTTCTACTGTGGTGGTTTTAGTGTCTCCGCCTACCGCAGCACGCGACATAGCTTTGCAGACGATAAGTACAACCGTTTCAGAGACAAGAGCGGCCAATGTGACGATCTGGCTTTAAGTCGATTCGATAACAAATGACGAAAACGGATGGATTTCTCAGGTTTTTACTAAAATATGAACTCTTTTCACATTCTCCCATCCAACGCGGCTGCTAGTCCTCCTTTCATGCAGAATCTTAAGGTCCTAGCTCATGTCCAAGGCACCAAAGCCAGCTAAAAAGTCAATAATCGATACCTAAAACTTGAATTGTACTACTTCTTACTGGCTATTACATCAACTTAGAAGCTTCATCTGTGTTCTACTATGGTGCTTTTAGTGTCTCCGCATACCGCATCACGCGACATAGCTTTGCAGACGATAAGTACAACCGTTTCATAGAGAAGAGCGGCCAATGTGACGATCTGGCTTTAAGTCGATTCGATAACAAATGACGAAAACGGACGGATTTCTCAGGTTTTTACTACATATGAACACTTTTCACATTCTCCCGTGCAACTCGGCTGCTATTCCTCCTTTCATGCAGAATCTTAAGGTCCTAGCTCATGTCCAAGGCACCAAAGCCAGCTAAAAAGTCAATAATCGATACCTAAAACTTGAATTGTACTACTTCTTACTAGCTATTACATCATCTTAGAAGCTTCATCTGTGTTCTACTATGGTGCTTTTAGTGTCTCCGCATACCGCAGCACGCGACAAAGCTTTCCAGACAATAAGTACAACCGTTTCAGAGAGAAGAGCAGCCAATGTGACGATCTGGCTTTAAGTCGATTCGATAACAAATGACGAAAACGGACGGATTTCTCAGGTTTTACTACATATGAACACTTTTCACATTGTCCCATGCAACTCGGCTGCTAATCCTCCTTCTCAGGTTTTTACTACATATGAATACTTTTCACATTCTCCCGTGCAACGCGGCTGCTAGTCCTCCTTTAATGCAGAATCTTAAGGTCCTAGCTCATGTCCAAGGCACCAAAGCCAGCTAAAAAGTCAATAATCGATACCTAAAACTTGAAT